>NC_066855.1:4841838-5150838 GCF_001640805.2 Lates calcarifer | reverse complement strand
ATCAACCTTCAGCTGCTTCCACTGTCTGTCTAAACGTGCCTCCCTTGCCTCATCTGTTTCCACCTGGATATGTGGAGTCTCATCTGACATTCCAACTGCGCTGGACACAGACTTTTCCTGGACTGTGACAACTCCTGTAGTTGAGCTCAAGGTGGAAGCTTCAGGCTGCATCTTACTGATGACATCCTCTGAGTGTGGCTCAGCGTCTGTGACCACAGGATCAATAGTTGGTATTCTCTGCACCTTCCTCTCAACGCTGTCATCTCTCTCATCCACAATGGTCAGGATGGGTGCTTGCTTTGGGATAGCACGCTGGTTAAGCTCACTGCTGTTCTTTGCTACATACTGAGAGGAAAACAGGTGCATTAATAACAAGAAACAGGATCTTAAAAAAATGAAATAAAAAAAACAATGAGAGAGTGAAAGCTACCTGACGTTTCAGGAAGTTGAGATGCTGATACGTCAACCAGTTTGACGGATCTCTTCTGTACAGCTGAATAAGGCTCCGAGCAGTCTGGTTACATCGAGGAGTATTTTGAACTAATTTCTGTTTCACACTTGCACCAACCAAACCTACAAGACACAATGTACAGTTATCAAAATTAGCACTGCTGATTCAGTTTCATTCTGTCACTAATGAAAAATATACACATAACTTACTTGATTAAAACCAAGACAAAAAATTACGGCTACAAGAAAATATCTATTTTTATAGCAATTAATCAGTTTGTGAAAAAGAAAAAAAATAATAATCCAAGAATCCAAAGTGACGTCTTCAACCAACCAACCAACAGTCCAAAAAAGATATTAAGATCTATGAAATACAGACTCAGGAAATCCTCCCATCTTAGAATCTGAAAACTGGGAAACTGCAGCATAGTGTTTACAAGTTTTGATAAATGAGTGAAATTATTAATCGGTTATCAAAATAGTTGGTAGTTACTGTTCTGCCTAATCACTTAATAGACTAATTGTTTCAGCTCTACAAATTGTGCATGACACATGGACAAGACAAAAAAGTTAAACACATTAAACAAACTCTAAATGGCATATAACATAAACAATGGGTTATGCATAAAGTTGAATAATTACCAAAACACTAAAAGTTATGGTAACGTATTTCCATTGTGGTCCTGCCTTCTCAAATTAAAATTATAACAACATCGCTGTTTGACTTAGGAGCATTTTATGCCTCTTATGTACTAACAGTAATGACAATATATGTCTACACTTGGAATTTCTTCGCCAAGATTCCGTTGTGATATAATAACATGGGGTAACAACAAAAGTAAACCTCCAGTTAAGACATGCGGTACTGTGCAAAAGTTTCAGATGAGACATTTTAGGTGGTTATTCAGGATATAATGCTCAGCTTTTACTGAGACTGTTTAGGAAGATGCCGATTCAACTTTATAGCAGGTCGCAACACTAAACAGTCCTAATATTTTGCACATCCCATCTTCAATGATGAGGGTACTCAAAAATATTAGCAACACGACTGTTCAACGCAACGGAGACAAACATTATACAAATGTATTGTTGATAGCGTCCTTATCACACCCAACTGTCATGTCACGTAACGATTGTAAATTCATAATTCTTGAGCTAACTTTTCCTGTTGTTTGTTAACACACAGTTAAACTAACACAGGTAATGCTGTCGTATAAAACCACTCAGTAATAATCTTATGTTGGTCACGGCAGATGTCGTTGACTTCTGTCTAAGGTCACTGCTAGCTTCTTACCAAACATCTATCCGGGTAGCTGCATGCTAAGCTAGCAAGCTAGCTTCCGCTTTAGCTTTAAAGGCTGTTTCCAGCGAGCGAGAATTAAAAACTACTTTGAAATGTAACGGCGTGCTAGAGGAGACACCACAGTCCCTTTGGCGTTACCTGACAGTCGGCTACATGGCGTTTTATACATGTTCTCAGATCATTAAGCCGGCTCCGGTTTCGACCCCTTCACATGCTGCAAGCCGCCATTTTAACCTCGATAGGTAAAGAGAAACTCTTCCGGGTCACAAAACGTCAAGCGGTCTGTGAGCATAATCTATGCCTAACAGCTGCAAAGGCTGCAACAAGCAGCGTTTCGGTGCTATTTTCTGCTTCTACACCAGTATTAATCGCCTCACACGGTAAGATTTTTGCATACAAAACATATTCGAGCTTATAAAATAAAATACGTTGTTATAAATTATACCACCCAACACTACACAGGCACAAGCACAGCTGAAGGATTTTAAAATTAATGAATGAAAATTAATTTGCAAATATTTTGATAACTGAAAAATATCACACATGGTGTGATTTCAGCTTTTCAAATGTTGCTACTTTTTCTTTTAATTATTTAAACATTTAAATACATTTTGATAACAACATTTTGGCTCAACTCCAAATGACTGCTGTGAGAAAGAATTATATAGGACTGCATTTATTTTTTATTACTTATTTAACCACTTCATTTCCATTTGTTACATCTGTGACCTTTTTAAGGTTTCCCTAGGAGGTGGTTTAGTAGGCTAAGGCACCCAGGTCCTAATACCCTATAACTTTATCATCTTATTTGTTACAGATGATGGACTGAACAAAAGCCATAGTTCTAAAATATATGACATCTGCTGTGTGAAATAGTTCCTCCCTCTTTTCGACCGAATGTTAACATTTAATTTCATATTTAATTTTTAATAAAATTGAACTAATTTCTCATGATCCCACTAAATCAGTGCAGAAAACCCTCCTTTTCCCCATTCCAAACAACTGTGTCTGTAACACCATGTTATTGTAATGATTTGATGCTACAGTTTCTAGAAGAAGCATATTCAGTTCAGATCAGTAATGTGTCACAAAATGTGTTCACTTGTAACAAACACCAGTTGGAGTTTTATGCTTTGAGAAGTCGGGCTACCAGAAAACCTCTGTTATTGACCAATAAATCTGAGTTGAAGATGGGTTTCATTTAATTTAAAATTGCTGTCTAATTCAGTGTCTGGCCTTTTGGCTCCCGCCCTTGTGTGTCCTCTGACTAGCCCTGCAGTTTGGCCTGTTATTTATGTGTATGATCATCTTGTTGGCCCTGGCTGCCACAGCCAACAAG
Organism: Lates calcarifer; assembly: GCF_001640805.2. Taxonomy (NCBI): domain Eukaryota; kingdom Metazoa; phylum Chordata; class Actinopteri; family Centropomidae; genus Lates; species Lates calcarifer. The sequence goes on along the minus strand of NC_066855.1, from coordinate 5,147,746 downwards.
ATGGAAACCCTTTGATTAATACCCTTTCCACTGCTTCCACATTGCAGCCTGGCTTTATTCAAACAAAGATAATAGAACAGTATGATTGTCTGTTTCAGTGCAGTGTTTCATTTCCTTTAACAACAACATTTTACTGACCCTAGAGGGCGATTATTATGGTGATCTGATTGGAGAGATCATATTCAGTCTAAAAGAAAACAATCCTTGTTGTTTATCTGCTAATTCAATTTCAATGGAATCTAATTGTGGTTTATTATTTGGTATTTAGTTACACAGAATAATATGACATGTGATTTGTTGTTATGAATGGCAATGATGCAAACATACTTTATAATCACAGTTGTTGTCTATGAACTCAAATCCCACTGCAATCCAAGCTGAGCATCCAATTCTCCTGATTCATCTCATTCATTCCAGTCAACTGCCAGCTCCTCCTTCCCCGCCAAGATTACATGGTGTAATCTTCATGCACCATCAAGATGCAGGAGCTGATGAATGCCAACAATACACACAAGGCCATCTCAGATCCAGCACAAGAGCACCTTTATTGCAGGAGATAACCATTATGTGCTGTTCTACACAATTTCATTCTTGCACTGACCCGGTCAACCTCTTTAGGTTTGGTTTTGATGTGAGTGCTGAAAAGGAGGTTTATTGCTTGGTTTTACACCATATTATTTATTTCTAGGGTACTGTAATACAATTTCAGTGTTCCATGTTTGCTTCATTTTGCTTCAACAGGGCTGCAGGAATACAGTTGCTGAGTGTAGGCTCAAACCTGCCAAGTTTATGGCTGTGTAAGGCACTGTGTCAAACCATAATCTTTTGTAAAGCAATCTGTAGGCTACCACTACCGATGACTGACATCCTTAACAGAATGTCAGGGCCTCACATTAACAAACAGACTCATTCATGAGTACAGAGCCGCCCTCTTCCTCTAGGCTGGAATGGAATAATATTTGTTTATTGCATCAATGAATAGTTTATCCCCTGCCAATGAGTGTGATTTGGACTCGCTCAGAGTGAAGAATTCCAAGGAATCAGCTCTCCTGATCCCTATGCCTGACCATTAGAGTGGTAGCTCAGGCTAATATGTAATTTGGTGCTTTATTTATGTAAACATCCTCAGCACGTCTTTAATTTAAAGGTGGAAAGTACAATTTATTGTTGATAGTTTGTGGTGAAACTCCATAAGACATACTGACAGGGTTTTGTAAGTTGTTCTCCTAAAGTCAGGAAGCTCCACTTGTTTAGATAATTCCACGATTCACTCCAGCGGGTAAAGACAAAAGCCAAACATGCCTCTAATGCCCTCCGTCCATAAGGTGGACCAAAAGACAGGATCTGAGGAACAGATGGACAAAACAGAATGGAATGGCTCAGTAACAATAGGAGGAGTTTTGTGAGGTCTGTTCAACCCAAAGAGGTCTTTCAGAGGACCTTTACAGTTATTCTACCTCTGGTGGTGGTCTCAGTATGAGGGCCTTTTATCACACTGCTTTCACTGCATCTTGAGAAAATGAAATGGCTGAAAACATCCTCTCCAGAAAGAAACAAAGACACAAAAGGAGTTAAGGCTTGTATTGTGTGAGAGTGATGACATGTAGTTTATCAGAGTAAAAGCAGGCTGATGTCAGCCAGGGAACGCCAGACCTGTAATGGTGTCTAGTCGCAGGGTGGGTTTGGCATTTTGTGTATTTGGAGCAATAGTTAACCATGACTCAGAGAAAACAATGGCAGAATTTTAATATGTTTAGGCAGGGAATAGCTCCAGTAAATGAGCTTGAAAATAAAAACAGTAACATTTGCTGAACAATATTGCACCATATGTGGAACTCTAAAAATGGCAGTGAAGACAGTTGTTTTTCTCAACAAAATAACCAATGGTCGCTTAAAATGCTTTGTTATATTAGCCAAATGGTTTCAAAATGGCATAATTTACGTTCAAGGAAAGCAAAGACAAATAATTCCGAAGTGGAGAGCAGATGTCAGTAAGATTGATGGGTTAGCACAGTGTTAGGGTCTCTGGCTGTCTGGTTTACTGTGAAGTTGGTGTGGCGAGAGGAAAACAGGTCTCTTTAGCAATTTCAAGGGTCCAGGAATTTACTCAGTTTTCTATTTAAAACACAGCTCCTTGGCGCTTAGTGGTGAAAAGGTGACATGTTGAATCAATTGAAGGTAGCATGGGCCCCAGGTTGTGTAAGCAAAGTGCTGAAGGGTCATTAATAGACAGTAATAAGGAAGGCCCTGTTACTCCATGTGAACAGCCTGCTGTCCACATATGGCCCTCACAAAATGGCCAAATCATTTTTTACTCTAGTTTTACATGTCTCACACTAGGGAACACACTAAGCACCTATAATGAGACACCCCCCTCCCAGGAAGCCCCAGTAAATGGCCTAGTCAAATAACGGAGGCCTCCCGGCCCTGTCATCGCCCCAGTTCATCTGCTCTGATTTACAAGCACTGTCCCAGAGGCTTTAGTGCCATCACTAATCCCACAGGGATGACCATCTGAATGGCAGTGGAGTCAGACCTAAAAAAAAACAAAAAGAGGCAGACAGTGCTGCATAACTCCAAGTAGAAACAGATGCAGAGATGCTTTCCTGTTTATAATTGATTTTCAAGGGCAACATCTTGTTGTCATAGTTTGTCTAACGAGCCCCTGCCTGGCGCCCTGTTGCTCGTCAACCACAGTGTGTCAGATGGAACAGCCATCCACCACCCCACCATCCACCGGGATGGCACCATGATGGAATACTGACATCACCCATGGAATTTCCCTGTGGGACAGACTCTTGTTCTACCGACATCTTTTTAAAGGTATTTTGAGTCGGTGAAGCATCTCAAACCTCCAGAGAAGGACTACTGTCCTGCCCAGCTGCTGGCCGGAGGCCTGCCCTCTTTCCATGGACAACAGGTATTCTCAGGCACTATGGCTGCCAATGTTTATGTCTGAGATCACGGGTGTCTTTGTGGGCCTCCAAGGCTAAGCCTCTAATTGGCCATGGCTCATCAATCACACAGAGCAACCCCTTTCACCCAAAGTCTCATCCAAACAGCTAAGAGAAATGAGACCCATAGAATGGACTCTATGCCTCCCAAAGGCCTAAAAGTAGGCTTTGGGAGGGGCAAGTGGTTTGTGAGAAAGCCACACTTTTTCCAAGTTCATGTCAAGCCATGCATGCGTCTGTCCTTTGTCTTTCCTGACATGCATAGACTACTTCCCCCTAACATTAAACTAACAACAAAAAAAATGAAGATGTATCACCCCAGTTTATTATATGACAGAAAAATATGGTGTGCTTCTTAATGATGCTCAAGATGCTCAGACTAACATATATGCTGTGTTAACCAGACAGTGATTTGGCATCTAGATTGAATCTCATTAGCAGTTAAATGTTGGTGCAAGGAAAACAGACAAACATCTGGCTTCACTTCATTTCTTATTTGCTGTTTTCACTTGAACTTGACCTCTCTGTGATTTATTGAGCGGGTGTGAATGAGACCATTTCTTTCATTCAACTTTATTATCTTGGTTTGGTGTCAGTGCCTGGCAAGCGGCTGGAGAGTCATTTTATGTGGCATTGGACAAGGTGATACTCTGCACAATGGTTATGCATGCCAGGGACTATAATCCAGAAGCATGCTCCAGACAGGGTCAGAGGGGTCATAACAACTCCTCAGCCATTATTTGGTTTGGCTGAACTCTCAAAGTCCAGGATTTGGCCACAGTGTAGTGCCGAGCCCACAAATTTGTCAAGAGGAATAAGAAAAAGGCCTCAGCACATGCGGTTTATGGGGTCACAGGAAAGTCTCCACATTTCTTCACATCCAGAGACGGCATGCGCAACACTCAATGTGTTTTTTTCATCAGTCTGGGTGTGTTATTTATTTATTCCTTCACTTCCCTTTCCTTCATTCTTTCTTCCAGTACTTTTCATTCATTCATTTTCCACAAAGTGTCACGTTACCTCATGTTTGTCCATGGGAATCTTGGGTGGTGGAGGTCATGGAGGTTTGGGAAAGATCAAGTCTGATGAGGACCACAAACAAATCTGTGGTTCCATTTGCCCTCACATGAACACAAATACACACACTAAAAAGAGCTGAAACAAGTCCATGTCCAATTCTCTTCAGTAACCGAGAGTAATCAGCTGTGTCATCCTCGTCATAAATCTCCAAGTACGGCAGTGGCTCCCAGCCCAGATGGGAATAGGCCTTGTTCAGTCGCACTTGCCTCCGCATCATAAATCCATGGTCCGTCCTCGAAGGATCGCTTTCCTGCTTTGTGTGTATCTCCCAACAGAGGAGTGCATGGGGGAGGTGAGGATATTGCAAGACCGCAGTCTCCTAAAGGAGTCAATTTGCAAAATGGACTGTCTCTCCCTCCCTGCTGAAATAATGTTGGGTTTCGAGGCAATTTTTTATATCAGATGCAGATTTGCAGCTTGGTCCTTGTAGCCAGAGGTCTATGAATGAATGGAAAAAACATGAACCCCTTAGGTCAACAATGCCTATATTTTTAAACTAACCTTCTTCAACAGAAATCAAGCTTTCATCAACAAATAGAACATGGAAAACATGAGCACATGCTCGTCCATGTTGAACTCCTCTGGTAAACAAACCTGACGAATCTATGGATACAAAACAGACAATACCATCAAATGCTATTTCTACTCAAGCATTGTCCCCAGTCTGTCTGAACATTTATCGATTTAGGAGGAAAATAATTCCAGATTGACCGAATCACAAGCAGTAACCTAATCCTGCTCTGTACTGCTGCGTTCAATGTAACTCCAGTTTACATTCTTGGGAATTTAAGTCTCCCTCCATTACAATTGCTTGTCAAAAACATAGCACAAAATAAAAGTAAACCTCATCTTTAAACAGCTTAAAATATTTTACTTTATGGTTTAGATATACAGTAAAATCCAAAATGAAATGTCGAAGTCAGTTGAAGGCTTGAGTCTTGTCCTTTTTTTTGCACTTATCACGGTCTCTTTGCCACATAAATTGGCTTGAACTTTCAGTACATTTAATCTTTCATGTCCCTGTGTTGCACTCTTTCTGTAATGACTATGAACTTTCCCTTAGTCTCTGAGAGAATGCTCCACTCCCAGTGGAAAGCAGCTAGTTTTACACACCGTGTGATAGCCTCAAGGCCAGAGGAGGACCTTCCTGACTGCAGGTCAGTGTGCATGGCTGGTTGTATGACAGAGTCTTGGCAGCTGTGGTCCAAGGGGTCTTGTAAGGCAGAAAAATATGGAACATTCCTGGATGCTGCTCTTATCTGTGGGGACAAAGCTGCTCCACACATTACCATGACAGTCTGGGTGGTGTACTGTGGTGGTGGTGGTCTGCTCATCATTTCCCCAACCCCGGACTACCACCCATACAGGCATAGAGAGTAACCACTGCATGTGACTAGATTACACTTTCCACACAAAACAATGGTAATCACAATCAAATTCACAATTAGGATTGTATATAATCAAAGTTTCCCAATAAATCCTAGAATGACGTTTTGTAATATTCCTGTTTTGTTTGAATATTCCAGTTGATTACATTTATAGTTGCAATTTGAAGCAAGAACTCAATTCATTTTTTTTTTTTTTTTTTTTTTTTAGAAATTACATTTTGAAAGCATTGAAAAAAAAAGTAGAAAAGAAAGTAAAATTATGACTTAGAAGCTCATTCCATTGTTACAGCAGCCTTCCAACGCTGAGTCCCCCTCCCTTTTTGGAAAGTGCCAGAATGACAAAGTGCATAAGAAAAGCACAGTGGCAGAAAACGAGGGAACCCTATCAGTGCATGAATTTAATTACCACTCAGATGGCTCCACATAATGAGGAAAAGGTGGATGTGTGAGAGACTTGCATAATTCATTTCGCTTTTCTCATTTAAACCTGCCCTAGCCTCCTCACCACTCCTCTGTATTTCCTGCGATGGTGCCACATTTCTCTGGTCTATGATCAATAATTTCTTCTCGACCAAAAACATTTGTGTAGCGGGAATTGTCTGTGCACTATGCGCACTGCCGAGGGAGAACTTGCTTGACCTGGGAAAACAGGTGGTTGATATCAGCTCCCATGCTCTCTTTCTCTCTGTCTCTCTCTCTCCTCCAACATTTTTCTTCTCCTGTTGTAATAAATGGCAGAGCAGTGCCACAGCCTGCCCACCAGTGTCAAGTGGAATACCTCTAATACCACTTATAACAGCCCTGGGTGGGCAATAAAAGAGACAGAAGTCCATTTCATAATTACGCGCTATATATATTTTGTTGCAGTAGATCCAACCAACATCTAGCTTAGTAACAACTACAGGATGAATTTTACTGAGGACTCAGTTTATGAAAACCCAGCAATGGGTGTTTGTGTTTGCAGCTTTCAGCTCAGTGTGTGAATTCACCACCATCCCCATGGGAAGCAATTTACAGTAAACAAACACATAAGCTGGAGACACACACTTATCTTCTTTGGTTTACTAGCATCAGTGATTCCATTTATCAGCATTACATCATCTCCTCTGTTCAACTGTCCTGAACAGCTAAGACCAGCAATACTAATAAAAATACAGCTCAGACATCAACCAACTTTACAGCTACAGGATTGGTGAAGGCTGAACGTCTTGATAACAGATTAAAGCTTTGGGCTATGGGAAAAGCTTCTTGCGTTGATAAAATGTATTGGATTGGATTGCTTGAAAACAAACTTAGAGTAGCCACAAAAAACTGGCATTTCTACTTTATACAAGGGCATAAATTGAAGATAAACATAGGCTGTTTTAAGTGTTTGCCCAAATGACCAACACTGTTGTTTTTCCACCTACAGACTGATTCTTTTTTGCGCTTTGAAGGAAATAAATTGGGCACAGTGGCACTTTCACACTTTCCATGGTTATAGAGTGGATTTTAGAAAACAAATTCCTACACACCACAAAGAGACATGTTGTAGTTGTAATGCTATTCAAATAAATAATCACAATAATCACAAGCTCCAGCATAAGCATAAATCAGTTTTTGGAGCTGTAGCTAGTTAATTAGCACAATACAACAACAGATATACAACAGTATGTAACCCTTTATTTAGTTTCATGTGTTAGATTGTAATACAGAAGCTGTGCAGTGGTCCATCTCCCTCAAGGTCTTTGTCTTTCAAAAGACCTCTGGGTTCATTTCACTTCATTTACAGAGCCTTAAAGCTTTCATTAGGCTGAATTCCTGAGTTTTTACAATAAAATACCAATTGCCTGGTGTTATGAGGTACATGTCGCCACACTAAAAGGCATTTTACACATGGTTTTCAGTGCTGTGTGTTTTGTGTGAAAGTGCATGTTTCTGCATCTGAAGCCTAATGCATGCACATTCACTAGAAGTGTGTGTGTGTGTGTGTCAGTGTGTAGGATGACAGGGTTGGTTGTTTGAAACTTGACCTGGGGGCCAGTTGGATTCATGAAGGGCCTCTTTCATGTCCCCTTGCCATCCGGTGTCTGACTTAAATCGTCCCGCCTGAATCAAGTGCTTCCTTATGCCAAATGTTTACTCGGCTACTTAAGAATATTAAACAGATCTTTCTGTGAGGAGGGCAAACAACGCTGACGATGTGTAGCATGTATGCGTTACGGTGTCAGTCAAACGCCTGTGGCTTTCGACAGAAAATAGACACTCTGTCATCTTGTTTTTCTCCTTCCTTCCCAAATCTCTCCCACCTGACCGCGTCCCTGTCTCCAATCAGGGACGTGGATTTAAGACTCAAGAGAAATCCACATGCAATCATTTGATACATGTATATGCTATATCAGCCTCGGCATAACAAATCGCATTGATTTATTTTTTTCTTTCCCGACTTGATTCTGTGTCCTTTTAAAACATTTGTACCAGGTGGAATACTCATTATCTGGAGTCCGTGGGACAGTTACTTAGGTGGGAGGAAGACTGGAGGGATTGATGGACATTCCATACTCAGGAATCCCCGGATATTTTATAGGACTTGAGAGCTGTTGTGGCAGTTTCCTGTGCAGCAAATATAAGTTTAACAATCAGCGCTCCCGCAAAAACAACATTCAGAAATGGATGCTGTCTCCAAGTTGTGAACTAAGTAAGGAAAGGAGGGATGTCACATTCAGATGGAAAAAGAAAAAGAAACTGTATATCTTCACAAGGAAGAGCAGGAGGTGCAGGATGGAAATCTGCAGTGTATATGTGTGTGTGTATGTCTGTGCAGCTGTGTGTGTTGCAGTTAAAATGTCTGCAGTCCAGATTCAGGTGTGTGTGCACTTTGAAGGGCCTATAAATACTGTAGGACTAATTTGATTTAAACTAAAATGGAAAACATGTTTTGACCCCTCAATGAAAAACAGCTGTGTGCTAGATGTGGTAGCCAGGCTGAGAAGGCATCTTTTCTCTGTGTGTGTGTGTGTGTGAATGTGTCTGTCTGAGTGCGCGCGCGTGTGTGTGTGTTAATTCCCCCAGTGGCACATTATCTCCAGCTGGATACCTTTTAGCACGATACAGACATGTTTGATAGTCCGAGGTTTTTGTTACTCTCGCTGCTGATCATCAAAACTTAAAGAGCTGCCGGCAGGTTGAGAACACCTGCGTTTATCCTGGCTTGCTGCTCCCATCTTAATGAGCAAAAATAGAGCCATGATTTATGATGGATCTTTCTGCCTTCCCCCTTCTCTCCTACATGTGATGTTGTATTGTTTTACATTATGTATCTTTTAGATTTGAGAAAGAAAAATGTTGAACATTCGTCTTAATCTTTGCAGGAAGAAACTCTCTAAACAAGACAAATGATGAGCTGCTGATTACCACTCAAAGATGGAACCAATGTCATGCTTTTACAGCCTAAAATGTGAATCAGGAAACCACTGTTACACCTTCCCAGAAGCCCAATAGATTGAAATTGGTTGTGAATCTCCACTGTGCCAGTTAAATATGCCAAATCAAATTGCCTCTGTGTCTGGTAGCACCTGTGTTCAGTCCCTTAATTCTAATAGAAAACCTAGATTTCTTTCTGCAAAATTAAACTTGCTGATAAAATTCTGTATCTACCAAATTTTATTTGGCCATGCTCAGATCATCAAGATGAAAGCACAGTGCATACGTACTGTACTCTCTCCTGGGACACACCAACAATGTGCTCTGTGGGAAACTTTGCCCTCAGGACCTTAACTGGCCTGTGCACAACCCCTCTGGGAATGAAAGAGGAAACCACAGACAATCATTCATATTTCGTTAAGATGTGTTCTGACCTCTGCTGCTAAGCGTGAGTAATGTCAGTCAGACACCAGAAGGATTTTTTTCCCCCTTCACGACAAGTGTTTCTAATTACACTCAGAGCATCAGTGTATTTCAGCTGCAGATGTACGAGAACACATTAATTTGTTTCTCCCATGGGTAATGTTTTTCTTTGGAGTGGAAACAGAACATGATGCTTTTATTATCTTGTATTATCACTGCAACATTTGTAATATCTATTACCACCTTTTTTGTTGCTTAAAGGTAGATAAAGAAAAAATACGGCTCATATTTTATTTTTCAACACTTCAGGCTTTACAGTATTATCTATGGAAGCTCATATCTGCCAATATAATTTAAAAAAAGATCCTGTAAGTCATTTTAATAAGACATTTTCTCAAAAATAATGACTTAGTATCTCAGAATAATGAGAAACTTTCTAAAATAAGTTATCTCAATAAAGTTTGTCATTATAATGACTTTTTTTTTGTCATCATATTGGTGGAGTTGGGCTTCCATAATTTCCTGACAAAGTGTTTACTGGCAGTTTTTCAAGTTTAAAAGGAAAAAAAAAGTACAGACGTCACACCTCTCAGCCTTGAGGACAAAGCAACAAGAGATTACGTGATATCTATTGATATCCATTTTTGGACATTTTCACTGAGCTAACAGGGTGTTTAGGAGTGGTGGAGAAAATGGATAGATAAGGTTCAACTGAGGGCAAGCTGCCTTTTGAATGGGTATCACTGGAGCAGCTTAGTCTCTAATTGGGAAGAGCACTCTTTGACTGCTTCTGGAATTCCAGCCAGTTCCGGACACACTCCCATCATTAGGTGTTGGAGGATTCTCTGCCAGTGGTTTGGATCACGTTCAAATGGAGGACTGAAGAGGTTTAGACAAGGAAATGGGGGTTTTGGGAGACAGTTATGTTTAAGTCAGGAATGGGTGTGTGTTAAGGAGTCAGTCATCGCTTACAACCTCCCTCCCACACTTATGCCTTGCTTGCACAAAGTGTTATTGGCTTTAGGGAGGAAATCTGCCTTAAATAATAACATTGACAATACGAGAACGGCTTTTTGAAGCTTGTGCCAATTATTTAGGTGTTTCCACATTTACAGCACATCATTTCTCCAGTGTGGCTGCATGGGCTCATTTTCCAAGTACCCCAGATAAAACTGAAAAATAAGTTAACTTTTTTTTTTCTTTGCAAAGAAAACAAGTCCTACAGTCTTGAAAATATTCTAAATTTCTAAATCAATCACAGCATAATGGTTCCATTTCCTTTTAAAATCTGGACTTTTCAGTATCTCTATATGAGCCACGGATCAAATGACTTTCTGTAATATAAAGTGGATTGCTCATAGTGACGTACCCACTGAGAATTATAAGCCACACAATTTAATTGTTGTTCATTCCCTGTGTAAATAAGGTATTGTTAGCTATCACATTCACTAACTGTGCCTGAGTTGAGTGTTTTTTTTTTCCTACCACCTGTCACACAACACCCACAGCAACATGTAAAGACATCCCTCATGTAAAGAAATAACATAGACCTTGCTATTTCTCACACTGTGAGAAAGAACAGCATTTGACGTTTCACACGATTTCTCTCAGTATACTCAGGATTCATGCGCCTGTGTTTAAGCTGACTGTGTCGGATATCGATTATGCTCTAAAGCCGTCGCTTGCATGCTAAACACTCAGTACATCCTCACGCTGGTGAGTCTCAACCACTCGGTTATTCCATCCCACTCATGAATAACTCAGCCACCTTTCTCATGTTTAATTCAGGCTCAGTAAAGCTGTTGACACACACTTTATGCCAACTGTCCATTGCTTTTATTCCACTTTTATCACCACTTTGAGAGAAAATGAAGTTTTGCTGCATGTTCAAAGTGTGACGATTACAAAAGAGCTTTGTCAGCAATGGGAATTTCCTACCTGCTGTTTCTGCTGGCTTATTGTAAAAATGCTCTATTAGATCTAATTGGTTTATGCAGAAGTGCTTGTGTGCATGAGCACAGACACATGTTCCTCACACAGACACAGATGCATGACCTCTCATCCTGTGTTCCAATCCACTGTAAATGTCCTGTGGAAGATGGAAAGAGAGTGAAATCCTACAAAAATTAGTTTTCCAGGCTTCATTTTAAAAAGAAGCAGTTTAAGATTAAATGATAGTGTTAGCAGTTGTCTTCATGTGTGTTTGAGGCTGTGCATGTGCCGTGTGTGTGTGTGTGTGTAGCTGCAGCCGCGGAGGCACAGCTAATGTATAGATATTGTTCTGCTTGGGTGGGCTGTGGACCTTGAGGTAATCTCTGTCACGCAGCTGCCACCAGCGGCGGATAAACTAGCGCCAGTTAAACGATGGTTGAACCCCGGTGTGGGGGATTTGTCTGTGACACAGGTGTCATATTTAATACCCTCATATATCAATAATTGGCTGGAAAAGAACAGGAAGGAGCCATATGTGCAGGAGGGGCTCAGACAGATCCCTAAAGATAACCTTGTGTACATTTAAAAGCCCATTTACCATTAGTTGGCTGGTTCTCTTTGGGGGCAACAATAAAACAGCCAACATTACTCTGCACTACATGAAGCTACTATACTCCTCATGAGGTCGTGAGATACTGTCTGACCTTTTACATAACCGGAAAATAGCAACAACTGAAAATTATGGGAATAATATTAAAGACAAGATCGTCTTAAATGGACATGCTACTTTTGTGTATTCCTATTGTGTTTCTAATGATGAGAGGTCATGTTATCTGACATGTATAGACTTTATTCAGCTGCAGATCTGAAAAAAATGAAAGTGTGAAATAAAAAAGCTAATAGAACAGTAAATCTTTCTTAGCTATTCATCTGTAATGACCTCAAAAAGTCCGCTAGAGCCTAAGGTCGACGACGAAAAAAAGGTAATAGCACCCTCCTGGTTGTCTTTTGATCTGATATCACATGAATTTAGCATCACGTTACAGTGGCATCTTCCTGAAATGCACACTGTATTTGAATTATTCCTGGGAAGGCTGGATGTCACTTCGCTATCACTCAGAGACTAATTACACTTTCGATTTCCCTCCTCCTCGCGGCCCTTTCTTTTCCAAACCACACATCCATCTCCTCTCCCGTGGGCAGTTTTATGCACAAGTTCACACACACATGCACACAGTGTTAAACACACTGTCTTATTTTCCTTATCTGTCTTCTAAGCTGAGGCCACTGTGCCTCCCCTGCCACAGTGCAGTCAGATGTCTGCCTGCCTCAGTCATTCCTGCCATTTCTCTCACTAATTTAAAGCTACTGTATGGATTCCACCAATGTCCCCGGGCAGATTTCCCTCTTCTCGCTCTCCCCAATCAATCAATCACGCTTAATTGTTCAATTACTCTAGTGAAAAGCTAAGGAAGGAGAGAAGGAGAGGACATTTTGTCAGCTTGGATTGCTTAGTCTCCTTTGGTAAACAGACACAGGCTGGAATGATAAAGTGTGTCCTCCTAGAGGACGTCAGGGGATGAGATTCCCTAATTAATCCAAACATTAGGCAAGCAGGGGCTTTCCACATGCATCAGATTCTCTCTGACTGTCACACAGACCTGCTGTGGAATGGACTAATAGACTAATAGAGCTCACTGGAAGTACTATATTCTTAGTTATTATGAATTTAAGGCAGAAGAAAGAATTAGAATGAAATGAAACTGATGTTGTATTAAAGGGAAATTACTGAACATAAGTAGGCTACTGTGTGAGGCTAGAGCCAGAGGGCCATTAGCTTAGCATAGCATAGAGAACATCTCTCTTCACAGTTCAAAAATACTTTCTAAAGCTGACTTACTGACGTTAAACTCTTTTTCACTATTTCTCTCTTGAAAAGCACATTGTTCTCACAAATTTCTCTCTTTTTCTGGTTATAACCAATACACACTGTCCCCAGGGAAACAAATATTTTGAAACTGAAACTTGTTTCATGTTTATTCACTGAAACTGTCATCAGATACAAATGTTGACATGGCAGGAGACTGAATTGAGGAACAGCTGCAACAGCTAAGCAGCTGGGACTGTGCCTGAGCGCAGACGTTATTGCGGGCGTTAGCCCGGCACGTCAGGGCTGAGTCCTCTCACAGTTTGATGACCCTGTTAGTTCTTGTGCATGGCTGCCCTCGCACTGCCGAGCTGGCACAGGGACTGCTGGTCTAATGAGACACTGGCACTTGCCTTTATTAATGGCCGCATCCTCTCGCTCATAAAAGTGGCACTTCCAAGATAAGCATCCCCCGTGGTAGTGAGGTCATTCAACTCATCAGTGACACTGTGTGTGGATCTGTGTGTGTGTGTGTGTGTGTGTGTGTGTGGGGCTGTGTGTTGGCCTGTTTGTCTTTCTGTTCTGTTAAGTGTTATGATGTTTTGTATTGCAATGCATTACACACTGCTCTGCTTTGCTTATTTAATCCCTAATTTGCATACAACGCATGCTCATTTGTCATATTTCCATTAAAATAAGAGAACATGAGCTTTTCCCAATAGAACTAACAGAATGTGTAAATCTGAGGGAAAGCAAATGCCCTTGTCAGTTGCTCTCATCTAGATAGACTCATATTAATCCACTGGGTGATATGATTTATCTCCAGTCTGTCCTTCACTCAACAGTAAGTGAAAGACGCATTGGACTGAGGGTAGAATTTTAGCTGCCTTTTTCCTCAGACGCCCTTCCCTCTTAGACCTTTGGTTCAGCTTTTGTTCTCCTGGGTGAAGCAAAACAAGGCAAAGGAGGAGCCGACTGGAGAAGAGAAATGATAGAAGACAGACAGTATGAGACGTTTGAGGGATTAAAAATGTCAAGTGAGAATAGAGCAGATGGGGAAAATGAGCATTGATTAGCTCATCGGGGTGGGAGGGTCAGGAAAACATTTTGGTATACTCTGGATCCTGTGTCTACTCAATGCATGACAGCGGGAAAGAAAATAACACACTGGACTACAAACAGAGTGTAATTCTTGTCCGTTCAGGAAGAAATTAAGTGGCTTGGACAGCGTCCAGCAGTCTTCCTGCACTCCGCGATTGCAGTGCCTGCTAATTGATTTTCAGCCAGGCACGACGTCAAGAAAACATTACGCAATAGGATTAGGGCCAACGAGAGGCTCAGGGCCCTTGTGGCTGTAGGTGGGGAGACCTCCAATTAAAATCTCAGTGGGTGCTGTTAATAATATTCTGTTCCATTTATTTATTTATTTTTTTTTTAAAGTTTTCATAATGGGTAAGGATACAGCTAGGACGTTAGGAACAAAGTTGCCTGTAAGACGCAGGCACTCCTCATCCTTATGTAACCTTGTTAAAGCATCATACTGCTTATTTTTCAAGAGCTAGTGTTTAATCCTTACACTTAGCACTATCAACAGATATTAGATGCCGGGTTGGAAGAGAGAGAAAGAAAGGCACAGAAAGGAGGAAAGAGAAAAGGGAAGTGGAATTGAGAAGAGGATGAGCTATGAGATGTCTTTAGTCTGGCTGCTATTATCATCATCTGTTCAGTGGTCATTACCGCCTAGGGAGTCTGCTGTCTGGACCAAACCGCTGATGGAGGGCGCCAATGGAGCAGCTGCAAGACAGAGCTCGTCCCACCACTGCAAGCTGTCACTTATCTACAGGAGGAGGAAGAGGAAGGAGGAGCGGGAAGAAGAACTGGAGGGAGGGAGAATGTGAGGAAAAGAAGAGGGAAGGAGTAAAAGAGAGCGGTATCAAGAAAAACAGGCTTTAACCAATCACACCTACGTGAAACTGTCAGCACCAACGTGAGAAGGAGGAGGAAAAGGAAGAGGAAGGTAAAATTAGAGAGTCAAAACAGAGCAGCAGGGAAGGAGAAAACATAGGAGGGGTGGTGAGGAAGAGAGAGAGATACTGTGAGGAAGAAAATTGCATTAGAGGATGGCTCCATTGTGTCTGAACTCATCACACCTACGCCCGATTTTAGTAATCAACAAGAGGAACTGCTAAATGGCTGGAGTGGAGGAGGAGAAGGCAAAATGAGAGGGGGAGAAAAAAGGCTGAGGAGGAGAAATTATCCTGAGTCTTTTCTTGTTTATAAACACTTGATCTCTATGACTCTCTCTCTCGCTGATAACGCCTTTGCGCACAAGATGAAAGAACCCGAGAGCTTCGATGCACTCTTGTGAAACACAAATTAGAGCACACTGATTAATATCCTCCAGTATTTGTGACACAAAATTGCCCCGTCTGAACCGCAGGAGGTTGGCGAAGTGCAAGTTAAAATGGTCCCGTTCATTTGTCTTCGTGAGTGTAATGAAAATGTCAGGATGTCATAATGCTTTCCGGTTGGACTGTAAGGAGGCAAGTGCTAAGAGGAAGTAATTATGGTGAAAAGAAAAGTGATTTACATGACATTTCAAGTCAAGTTTAGCATTCAAAGAACAACAATTTGACAGTGGAGTCCAAATTGCCAAGCAGAGTGTGACAAGCTGTATTAAAGACTGTATGTGATGCACAGGAAAGAGCAGATATCACAGATTTCTAAAACTTCTGGTATTAATTCTATTTGCTTGGAAGTTACATTGAAGAGTTAAGGCAGAAAACAAGCATGATTTCATTATCCTCTCTGTTTTCTCTTCTCTTATTAGTAAATTTATGGAACAGACACAGATAGTTGTTCAAAGTGCAGCGCCTGGAACTCTGCAGGCGCCACAGCAACTCAACAAGTTCAATGGCTTTTATCTATCTCCAAGACATACAGTTCTTGAGTTGTTTCCTCTATACAAGCCGAAGGAAAATCTAAGAAAAATAGCTCGGAATCTACAATAAAATAGAGTGCTGATGTTGGCAGTCTTCCCTTATGGGGTACTCTGTCTCTCGTTTTCTCCCTCTCTGTCTGCCGCTTCCCTTTCTCTACCAGTCTTGTTCAGTGCCTAATATGTTCACTGTCTTACAAACTAGGTTTCAGTATGAGAGTGCTCAGTCAGAAGTGAGTAGCACTATTCATTTCCTCACCTTAGTGGCATTCCCCTGTGGTTCTACATATTCATAAATTTCATTTATATTTCTTATACTTTCAGTGTTTCTTTTTAAACAAACAAAAAAAGAACGTGGTTAGGTTCCCCAATTAACACAAGTCCCCTGTGCATTGTTTCCCCTGTCAACCCTGTCTCTAAGAAACAACCTTTATACAGTATATTCTTCTTATTTGCAACATCAAATATGTTTTTGGACTAAAGCTTGTCAGCTGAAATATTTTTTTATCAACATAATGAGAATATGCTTTCATAAAATGTCATAAAATGCTTTACATATTTGCAAAATGGCAATGTATTTCAATTGCTTTCCTGACTATATTTACTTGTGGTGACTAAAAAATGATTCAGGTTTTTCATGATTATGTTTAGGCACTCAAAGCACTTGGTAAAGGAGTAATACTATGGTGTAGTTCAAATATTGAGCAAGTTTAGTGACTTAAATCAAGGCACAGACATGCTTACTTCAATAAGCATCCCGCGTCCCACGTCCCGACACATTGTGTCGGTTTAAAACATGAGCATTTCCTTTGCTGAAAAATAGCTATCTGAAACTAATTATGTTTCCTGAAGGAACAAAACAATTTAGTAGTATATAAAGATAATTTCTCATAGACAATGTGTGCATCAGTGTACTGCCAGAACACAAGATGCAAGATACAAACAATGGCACCACTAGCGGTCAAAAACTCCACAGGATGCCTTTAATCTTAAGTTTTTCAAACCTTAATACTCAAATGAAACACACACTGCCTGAATAGGAAAAATAGCCAACTACAATTGCAAACAACATTGTATTTCTCAGTATGACAAACTGCTGATATGTGTATTCTCTAGTCACCGTCATCATGTTGCTGGGAAGCGTGTCAAGGACAGAATAACACAGCACTTTCTGAGAAAAGCTTGAAATAACAAAACTGTTCTGACACATTCAGCTGAATTGTGGTGCACTCAAGCATCCTGGAGTTGCTAAAACACCACCGTGGACAATTCCACGTCAATTTCCTGAGAGTAATGCATTATTGCATAGGGGTAGTGTGGAGCATCCACCATCGCACTCAGTTTATTTTCACTTTCACTTTAGATTTTTTTCCCCCCTGGTAAATTAAAGTATTTGTGAGGCAGTGATGCAAGGCGATGCTGTTTCTCCGTCAACAGCTGACAAAGCATTCACACCTGAGATGTACTTAAAAAGACTCTTGGCTTTATGTGCTATATGTCTTTATAAACAGCGAGGAATATTTTTTGTATGAATCACGGTAGAGTTCAATTTATATGCTGAGATGAGTTGTTAGCCACACAATAGTTTATTTTATAAACTTTTTTGTGAGTCATTGTATTTTCCTGTGCAGAAACCACTTATCTGGTACTCCAAGCTGTTCTAAACAAATGCTAGAAATACAGTTTGGTCTGAGTTTAGTGCCCATATGGTTTCCTCTTGCACTTCCTCTTGCTTCCCACCAAATCGGAGCATCCCTGTCTATTTCCTTTCACTAGATGGCATCAGCTGGTGTGCCGCATAAAGCCGACGGACATGAACACAATGTTGGTACAACGCCGCAGGTCCTCAGGCAAAACAGTGTGGCACTGAGCCTAATAGAGACATCGCAGAGGCCTATTAGCACAGATGGTTGTCATATGTATGCAAATAAGGAGCAAAGTGAATCACGTAGCACCATCAGCACCACCTGTCTGTCTCACACAGCCACACCAAAATCCCCCTACAGCTACCACACACACACACGTTTATGTACAGACTACGTACCCTCCAAATCCCTTCAGAGGGACAAGTCTGTTCTTTCCAATCTACAGCTGTATATTAATTAGAATAAAGGCATTAATCATCATTTTGTTCTTTTTCATCAGCTGACATTGGAAGGAGGGACTGGCAGAGCAGGATGACAGACAGATACAAGCAACACAGTGAGGGAAAGGGCAGATCAGTTGTTCTTTGTCTTTGTTGAGGATGTGTTGAGGGTGTGCTTAGTGGGGTGAGGTGTTAAGTGTGGGCTTTGTGGTCAAGGAGCATCACGCCCCAGGGAGTTGGCATATTGCCCATTTCTTCTGTGCTTGTGTGTGTGTTTTAGGAAGGAGTGCATAGGATTATACTTCTCATTGGTTTGCATGTGCGGACAACAACTTAAGGAGTTCTGATTGCCCCTTACAGCACTTATACTCACTTTCTACAGCTGTCAGCCAATATTGTCTATACTATACATGACAGTTTGGCCTTTGCTGGAAGTAAAACTCTAAACCTAAAAGCATTAAAAGGTGATGGTATAGAGGTGAAGATGAAGAGTTTAGAGCCAGCAGGTGGCTCTGTGAGTTGGCACTTTGAGCAAAATGCTAAAATTTGCATGCAAACACATCAACAATGGTAGCATGATGTTTAGAAGGTATAATGTTTACCATGATCACCATCTTAGTTTAGTGTGTAAGCATGCTCATTAGAACTCAACAGAACACAAAGGACAGCTGAAGCTGACTGGAATGTCATTATTCTTTGCAGCTATCTGGTCATGAACCAAAGTATTAGACAACCTGAAATTTTATCTTTACAAAAAGTTATAGAATTACCTAGTAATTGGGATTCATTCTCCATGTCCTTGTAGTTGATTTATTTCGGACTGGACGAAAGCAGTGGACTAACTGACTGACAAACAACATTGCCATTCTATGAGCCTTGCCACTAGCATGGTTGAAAATGCCTTGGTGTAGAATTTAATGTTCATTTGAATGAGTAACACCTTTTTTTCTTTTCCCTCTGTCTGTGGAGGATTAGTAATGACTTGTCCACTATCCCTGAGGACCACTGTTTTGCTAACACCATTTTGCTAGTATTCCTGATCAAATGCCAATTCGGCATTGCCAGCTGATGTCTTAGCATAATATTTAGACTGTGGTTTCCTATATTCCGCTGCAGTAAGTAGTATTTGAGCTGACATTTTGCAGTGCATTTTTATTTTGGAACAGCCTGTGTTATTCCTTTTTTTATTATTCCTTCACATTCCTTCCATTTTTGATGCTGCTGCAGAAGTGACTCTTCTGTAAGACTTTGAACAGAGAGAGGTCCCAGTGGAGAATAATTACAGGCAGCTACAGTATTTTCTGCTCTCTGTATTATCAAAAAAAAAATCCCAGTTGCTGTCCACCATGACAGTTGAAAATTGATATCACAGGAATATATCTTTTGAGAATAAGTTGTAGAGGATCAAAAACAGCTGCTTCCTTGAAACAAAACCTTGGCCATGTCAGCATTTTGACATGAAAATATCAGGACAAAAATAGAAAAAAATAGAAAAAGTGCACAAATATATATATATATATATCTTATTCCCTTAGCTATCTGTTCACAGGATCTTTGGATCGTAGGCTCAGTTTAAAAAAGAGACAGAAGCAATGTCCAGTGTTACTTATCACTATGACTTAAGGCATAAGTAAACTTTGTAATCCCACGGGTTTAGTAGCTTCACACTCACGTTAATCCCATGTTATACTAACAAAGAACTTGTTCTCCTAAACCTCCACAGGCACAAACTAAGCAAGGATTAGAGCAGAAAAAGAGGGGGATTTAAACACTGCTAATACAGGGCTTAGAATTTTTTAAGTTGTGTACTCAGTGCTAACCCCCCATTTAGGTGCTAAGTGTAATATACAGTAAATACCTAATGGCATAGTCAATGTCAAACCAACTTTATTGACGCTCTGCTACTGAAATGCCCTTCATCCCAGACGGCGTCCATCGTTCAATTTCTCACTCCTGCCCAAAACATCTCCCAGGGGTCCTCTTCACTTCCTTTTACAAAACATACTTCAACACTTTCCAGAGAATCATTGAGCATAAGCATATGGCCCTGAGGAGATTAGGTTTGCCAGATTAGTATCTACTTTTAAATCTCCTCTTAAAACACACTTTTTTTTTCTTATTTCCAAACCCATTTCTGCTCTCTTCCTCACTCTCTGAACACACACATATTATAACATGGGGAAGGAGTATGGGAGAAAGTGTGCATCTGTGAATGGTTTTGAAATGTAGAGAGAGGGGCATGTGTGTGATGAGCCCTGGGAAGTCCCTTTATGCCCCCCTCTCCACCACATCAAGCCCCTCACAGACCCCATGCAGTTCTTTTTTTTTCTTTGCAGCCTCTGTGGACCCACTTCCACGTTGCTAAACCCTGCTCTCCCCAGAGATTTCATTCCACACAGTCATCAGAAGTAGATTTTAGTGCCACCAACAGCTCAAACCACTTAGTTACTGTGCATAATGATGATGGCGGAGAAAAGCGCCACCCACTGATAAGTCACCACCTCCATATACCGCATGGAGACCCCACCGCCACTTTGCAGGTACAGCTGGAGAGGGCATCAAGTCAACATATGTTTTCATTATAACCCAATATCACAGTGCTTTGATTTATTTATTGCTGTCCATTCTCTCTTTCTCACATGCCATTCAGGTTTTGAGGTTTGTTACTAAATTCAAACAGTAACTCATAACTATGCTTTCCAGAGTTGGGCTTGGTCTGGGCTTAGTCATTGGTATATTTTTATTTATGAAGCCATTCCAGGTTAACTTCTGTCCTGTCCTTGCTAATGTATTTGAGTTCATTTGGCATTCATTGCATCAACTCACAAGGCGTGTATTTGCTGTCTGTCCCTGATGCTCAGAGAGAGGTGGGAAACAGGACCTTCATATTTTCTGCTCCAACCACCTGGAATACTTTGCAAAAAGAGAGTAAATTGAGCAAACCAATAACTCTGGCCAATCTGAACACTATTGTAAATTGAGTGGCAAAGTACTCAACGTGTAATTTGTCTGTTCTTTTTAGTACTTTTTGTGTGTCTGACTGATTTTCTATTGTTTTGTTTGCAGCTTTTTACCTTGCCATCTTGGTCAGGTCTCCCTTGCAGTCTCCCTTGAGTTAGGGTCTACAGCGACACTAGAGGCTCTGTAAAGCTGTGTATTATATATTAATGTTTACCATGTTTCCCATTTCAGTTAAGCATATTGGCATGCTAACATTTGCTAATTAGCACTTAACAAACAGTGCAGCTGGAATGTCAATAGTTTTGTGGGTATATGGTCATAAACCGAAATAACTAGACCATGAATATCTTTACAAAATATAGTATAATAATTATAGCAATCCCTCACATACCTGCTGAGATATTTCAGTCTGGAAATGGTGGACCACCTGATCCACCAAAACTGCCATGCATAGATAATAAGTCACAAGCAAGGCTAGAATTTTTCCTCCATTACAAATTGTGTTCACAGTACCTGAGATTATGCATAACTGGTCATCAATAAAGGTGGATCTGTGTCTGATTTGTACCTGTGAACAAATTCAAAAACACTACATTCATTTTTCCTCTCCAGCCTAGACTGTCTTTGTTGCAATGACACATCCCAGTGCTAACATTTCCTCAATAACCTGTTCTTTAAATTTATTTTATCCAATTTCAGAAATGTCAAGCTCATATCTGACAGGAGCCTTCAAGTTGATTGGTAAGTTATTCATCAAAGGCAGCAAGAAAGAGAAATCTGTCGATAAAAAGCAGCTCAATACAATATTAACAACAGCAATGGTTGTTATCCCAATCCACAACTATGATGCAACCTTTAGAAATCTGCACAAATAGAAAGTTTCTGATCATCTCCTGAAAAGTGATCATTGGTGGTGCTCACATTTTTACAGATGCAATGGAGCTAATCACACGGTGTAAAGCTTTTTAAAGTCAACTATTCATTGTTAATGGTAACACTTGCTCTCACAGGTGGGATTACTCTCCACCTAAAGTTTACTTAGTGAAAATATTCTGGAAGCCACAGCTGAAAAAACACATCAAACACATGATAAATTGAGTGTCTCATGAGCATTTGACAGGACTGGATTTGCAAAGCATACAGAATATCCTTTGAATGGGTTAGCATAAGTATTCAACAGTGTGTGACAGTTTTGGAATCAGCCCCCTTTGACGAACATTTGTCATTTGATTCGTGCCAAAAAAAAGTGTCCTTATTTTGACTTCACATTCATATCAGCCTCCTTCACCGGAGACAAAGCGGCGCATTGTTGAGATACCTGCGTAATCATGAGAGTCTCTGGCGCCTCTTGCCTTTTGACCCTGGTTGTATTATCCACTCCTTCTCTGTCTTATCCAAAGTGTGTCCTGAAGAGGACTGTCAGCCAGGGCTAATGGTAAAGGCACTGTAGCAAGCTGAGAAGAATGACATAATGACCATGTAAAACTGACCTTGGCAGGGGATTCCTTTCTTAACACGCAACACCTACAACATGTAGTGAGACACATCATTTAGCATTTGAGGTAATTTTCAGCAGGAGTACCAAAACTGTGATGCATGGCAGACCATATGCGCTCATTCTATTTTGCTAATTGCCATCTCTAATTTTTCCTTCTGCTGTACAGCCCAAACAAAGAAATAACATAGATACGGCACAAATTCCGCCTGTGGACTTTTCAAGGCTGCGTCCCATATTTGTCAAAGCTCTGTGGCAGTTGTTTGGCACAGGGAGTTGAGCTGGAGTTCTATTAGTCTCATACTTGTCTCTGCAACGCCTCCAACTTTACAGCAGAAGTTCTACAGAGTTAATAAAGGAGCTGGGAGCCTTCATGTAAAGCAGCTCTGTGGATGAACGACGCCTCACCACAGTATAATGGTGCCTTTGTGAGGCAGCGGCTGTAATACAGAACTTCATCGGTCTGACGTGTCTGCTGGGGCCAAATTAACTTTGTCATCCAGTCTTTGTGAGGTGCTTGCTACATTTATCACTTAGCAGCATCAAGCATATACACAAAAAAATACTGTTTGCATATGGGTGTTTCAGTATGAGTATATCAACGTGGCTTTGATTGTGTGCTTTCTTTCTTGAGAACAAGAGAGCTACTGATGCAATGAACTGAATCACATTTGTTTATTCAGCTCATCTAAAACCACATTGAGAATTCCCCTGATGGTTTCCCTGTCTGCTGAGCTTTCCAATCAGAGCTCAACGCAAACAGTTTACAAATGGATTCAGCAAGTATCTCACTTTGCCAGAGATTTTTTTTTTTAACAGTGAGTCAGAAGATAAGTTAATCAGTAGAGAGACAGTCACAGTCTGATTTCTTGCTACTTCATTGTGTCTGTTTCTTTTGAATCCCTTTTAGTGAAAGGTAAATAATCCCAGAGTTGTAATTTGTGGATTCATTTCTTTATTCATATCATCCTCCATTCAAATCACTGCATGTCAGAGCGACCAGCAGCCAGTTATTGATAAGTCATTAACACACATATCTCCAGTAAAGCTGACAGCCTGTCGTAACCTGTTGTCTTTGTAATGAAAAATGACAATCGTGCACATCCCTTTGATTGATTAGCGCACGCAATTACTGTCTGGGCCATAGAGCTGCATGAAAAACAGCTTTGCCGAGACTCCCATCCGCTACTCTGTGTGACATTTTAATCTACAAGCAGATTAATGGGACACTGGTAGAGTGGAGAATATTCCACTATTGATTCTTTTCTGATGAATCAAATGCCTCTGTTTTAGTGACAGGTTTACCATATATCTAGTCAGGTCTGCCAGTTTGTGTGTGTGTGTGTGTGTCAGTGTGTGAGAGAGAGCGATGTATGTGTAGAGGGAGAGAAAGGCTACAGTAGGAATGAGTGATTGTATGACTGAGTTTTTGAGCAAGCGTGTGCGTCTGTGCATTTGTGTGTTGGCATTCCTCACAAAGGTTGGACACACACAGCGGCGTCTATGCTCTGTAAACAGGCTCATCACGCGTCTCCCTGTTCTCTGCCTTGTTTCCTATTAAAGGAGACCGGGTGCCGGTCACATATTTGTTTGTGGCTCAAGAGAGTCCTAAATTTTGTTGGAGGTGCCCACTGAGAAAAAGAAAAAAACAGAAAGGGAATAAAGAAGTGTTCCTTTGGCCCTGCTGATTTACTACTGGACTTTAATTGGGTTGTAAAATCAAATCCAGAGTTGTTTCAGGAATGCCAAAATGTGATTCCTTGGCTTGTTTACAGGAGGAGCCCAGCAGTCAAGGACACAGACAGATAGTGAGTGAGAGAAAGTAAGATAGTAAGTGAGGAGGAGGCAAAGTGATAGTGGGAAAGCGGGGAAGATAAAGGGCTTGTTAAAAGAGAGTGAGCAGGCAAAAGAATGGAGACAGATGGAGAAGAAGAGTGAGGAGGGGAGGAAGTTGAACTAAGTTTGGCCCATCATTTATAGGCCTGGCCTGCGCTGTTTCACTCTGATTAAAACCACCTGTGATTTATTTCAACCAATATGCCTTACCATGAAACAACCAATGGGACTGATGTGTGAGACAGAGAAAGGGGAGGTCCACACAGAAACCAGCCTGGCAGCATGCAGTCACTGTACAAACTCAGCTGCAGGATACATACACATGTAACAAAACAGACGCACAGTCGGCTACAAGGACTGATGTTGAAGTTGGAATTAACAGCCTAGAGAAGAGGGTTTACAACCCAAACGTTGTGGGCCTTTAACACATCCGCAAACACAAACAGTGCATATTTTCCTCTCGCGTAGTGAAAATAAATGACGATGGTGAGGCAGAGTTTTCCAGCGGTGCTCACCCAAGCCCCTGTTAGCGGCTGGACGGGGCGGTGGAAGCCAAAAGGATTTGAGGATTTTATCGGCGACAAGGGGCTAATTTGCACATGATTAAGAAAACACACAGTGTAAAGTCTCTCAGCATCGCAAGAGATCCAGTTGGGAGTCCAGGCATTGGAGAGGCTGACAAATGAATGGGAGAAAGAATAGGGAATTGGGGGGGGGGCATGGAGACAACAAACCTGCACTAGAAGACTTAAAGTGAAGTACCTTAAAGCAGCTATTAGTTACATTCATTAAGGGTGATTACCATGATGGAGACAGTCACAGAGGCCCTGCAATTCTTTGGAATTTGTGTCTGATTTCTGTTAACATGGAGAAATAGATTAAGGTAAATATTTATCTCCATCCTAATGCTAGAATCATTAAAATGCCATTAGACAAGAATACAGTATTGAAAATCAATAGGAAAGTCATTGTTCATGTGGATTGGTAGTTGCAGTATAAGCACAGAGACATTTTTATTTTCTAATGCTCCTGCTGAACTCCTGAACTCTCATTATCCTTTTCCACTCAGTCCAAAATATCGTTCTTCACTCTGATCATTTACATATGCATCAGACTGTTATTATTTCTATTATGATTATGAGACCCCTGCCTCACATCCGTTCCAAAGAGCACTTAGGGGTAATTAGGTGTAAAGCTTTGCAGGGGGAAAAAACGCCTTATACGGAGTGATACCCATTTGACTTCTCAGTATTACACATGGTTGCATATTAGTGCGGTTTTCTCCCCACCCTTCCCCATCACTTTCTGTGTCTGTCTCCATTTCTCTGTCGCGTCTCACCCTTCCCTCGTTATTCCTCAGTCACTGAGAAAGAACAATGTATTTCATTGCTTGTGCTGATTTAACCTGCCTCCAGTGACCCTCAAGTGAGTGACTGAGACAGAAACACAAAGAAAGAGAGAGGAAGGGGAATAGCAACAGACCACAAAGAAAAATGGTCACTACAAGTTTGAAAAAGAACAAACATTTCTCTCTGAAGGATGCCAAAGACTTAGCACAACTGAGAATTTACTCAATACCCATATCCAATGTCTCCTAATCACCCTTTGTACTGTTGCTAGACAGACAGTAAAATAGCCTAATCTACTGTACACCACTAATCTTTACACCATTCTACACTCTTAGAGAATAGCAGTACACAAGCCAAATAAAGAGTAAAGGACAACACCCTCCCTTTGCTGTAAAAAAGTAAAAGTAGGCCAGCCATAAGGGATAATGTCTCCGCAGTTACAGCAAAAAAAAAAAAAAAACACCAGAGGCAGCCTGAGCTGACACTGAGGCTCGGTGATGTGCTACAAAATAGTTTACATTAGAAACATGGTGTTTCATTTAGCAAGATAAGCTCAGTTCAGAGGTCTTTGCATGGGGCTCAGCCTCCCTTTGCTGTCAGTACAAAGCCAAGCTGAGAGGAGGAGGAGAGGAGGGGAGAAAAAAGGGCAAGACAGCCTCTAATTAGCTATGCAAATCCTATGCACTGCCGGATTGAGTTTTGAAATGAAATTGGTCCTTTGGATCTTCTTTTTTTAATCTCTGCCAATGTGACCAGTTAAGCAGGGGTGGCTTGAAATGGTGAGCAGAGAGGATGGAGAGGTTTCAGATTGGAATCAGTCCTTGTGAGTCTGGCTATAAGACCCTAGTGAGCAGTTATCCATACACTTGCTGCAAACACACACACCTACCCACCCCCCTTTTCACATACAACATACGCCTAAACACTGGGCTGTCAGGAAATGGAGGTTTCATCAGTTTTCTGTCCATTACAGCTCAGTGTTCCCATGGGGCTCCTAAGCAGAGGTCTGAAACTGTTGCTGCTTCCTTCTGCAGAAAAACACAAAGATGTGGACGTGTGTATGGCACAGATCTGCTGAAAAAAAACCTAAGCATACTGCAATATATATATGGTAGATATAGCATTTCATATTCTAGATTCTATGTGTATGCTGTTGCTAATATCATTTTAAAATGCTTGACTGCTTATATCACCAAAAATGCTAAACCTCAAGCCTCAAAATTATTTTCGAGCTGACCAAGAAATAATCTCACTTATTTGACAACACAATGCATAACTCCATTATGCAGGCTGTACGTAACAACTTAATTTCACAGTCAAAATGGTTCTCTTTTTGCCAAGAAATCATTAACCTCAAACAACATGGCTGAAATCCTAGCAGTGGCTGTGGTGAGTTTTTAGTGTCCTCAAGGGCCAGGGGTTAGAATTAAACCATGTAACAAGCCAAAATGTGGCTGTACATTAATAAAAACTGGCCAACTCAATTTTCCCCCCTTAAGTCTAATCCTTAATACTTTAGGGTGCTGTCTGAGAAACAAGCCTCACATTGTAATAAAAAAAAGCTTAAATCCCGGTGGTTTTGAAAGAGCACGTTGTTGCCCTCTCATAAAAGCTTGAATGTAATTGGACCAGTGCGTGTCCTAACCCCAACAGATCAAAGGTTAGCAAAGCAGGTACTCATTTGGCATGTCAGGGATTAGTTGGCTCAATACACTGGTCTGGCATGGAATATATGTCTGGATCAAAGTTCTGTCCTAATACGTGACTTGTAATTAGGTTCTTGAGAGGAGAGAGGATAGGAGAGGAGAGAGGAGGCATTTGGGCTTGACATTGATGAGTTAGAGCTGTGCATGAAACAAGGCAGCCCCAGTGGAAAGCCTTCAGGTTTGTTTGGGGAGAACTGACATCTCAAGAAGTTGCCATATTGCAGCATTTGGAGATGTTCCATCTGTCTGCACCACTGAGCACTCATGCAAGTAATAAAGATTGATTTAAGCGTAATATAAACTGTTATATGGCGAGGGCACAATGTAAACACAAGCTAAAAAGAAAATATATCCATAGTGTATACAGCATATCTCAATCATAACACACAGATTTTCATCCCCTGCCATGTGAGAGGAAACATGGTACAAGAAAGGGTTCATCTTAGTTTAGCATGTTAGCATGCTCACATTTACAGTCACAGTTAACAAACCTGAAATTTACAAACAAATTGAAATTTTGATTTGATGATTATGCATAAGGAAAAGACCATGAATGTCTGTATTGCATTTCATGGCAATCCATCCAATAGTTTGTTGTTGAGATTTTTTAGCCTGGACTGACCAAGTGATGGACCGACCAACTGACAGACCACTATTGTCGTCCATAGAAGCCACTCCACTAGTGTGTCCAAAAAGAGGCTAATTCAAAAAAAAGAAAAAAAAGAAAAAAAAAGGGGTTTGGGGGGGGGGGGGGGGGGGGGCTTTGCATTTAACCGAAAAAATCAATCAAACAACTACTGTATGTGTGGCAGAACACTGTGTGCCTCTCCTACAATGCTTGATGAAATTAGCTGTAAAAGCAAGTAATAGGGCCTAATCACAGCTAAAAGCATCACCTAAGTGTTGCAATGGTGTCGAAAATTTTCTACACCAGTGTAGTTAACAGTACAAATAGTACACCCTCATATGAGAATACAGCATAGATTAATTAGATGTTTTAGAGCATCACCAGTGTTTAAATTTCTTTTTACAGTCAGAGGTGATACATGACCATCCTAAAATAAAAACCTTACCCTTCCTTTGCCCTGCTCTGTAAGTATACGGCTGCCCACAATTTCAAAGGCAAGATGGTAAATCAGCTGTAAAGACTGTGACAGCTGAGGATGTTGTGGTGTGTGTGTGTGTGTCTCCGTATGTGTGTACATTCATGCACTGCCTACGTATGCTCTTGTACAAAGGTTCATATTTGCTTGTCTGTCCGGGCCTGGACTGGGTGTGGCTGTCTGAGGCCCGCAGACGAGACAGGGATTCATGTTGTCTGACTGCAGCTTATCACTGGACTGGCTGTCACCTAATGAGATATCAGTAACCCTGCATTTAAAACGTGAAGGGCAGAAAACACATGCATACACAGCAGAATGACTCTTGACTAACCAATGATTTGTCTAGATGAGTTTGAAGTATGTCTATAGCTGTTACTGTCTAACACTGTTTCCTTGTTGATTAGTAGCCTCTAACACTGCACTAAGTAGAGTAAAAACACATAGTCAGACATATTGTCATTGTTTCTGCCTTATTTGTTTTAGAGTTAGCAGACTGTATTGTCACTACTTGGTAGTGGATGCATCAAGAAGCAGCTGAAATCTATCATGTTGACATTACTCTGAGCTCACTCTGAGTTCAGTCATTACAAAGGGAGGAAGCAGGACTACAAACGCTTGGAGTCCAATGAGCCTTGTCCTCACACTAATCTTTCTAATGCCAAGAATGCCCAAACCACAGTGACAATGAGCGACAGTCCACATTCAAAGGATCATCCCCATTAGCCTTCATTCTGCCTGTATCCATCTCCACATTCCTTTGTAGGCTGGGTGTCAAGGGGTGATAGGCTACACTAAATGTGATGCATTAAGTGCCAGCGGGTAAACAGAGGCTACCCAAAATGTTATCAGTGCCCTCTACAACAGGATATAATGGGGATCCAAATAAAGAGTAAAGACTACAGCATGTGTGTTGCAGTCTTTGGATTACTACATGACGCTGAGGGGCATTCTTTCCAAAGACGAGGGGACTAAAAGAGGGATACCGCCAACTGCAGTGAGATCCCACTTGATACAAAAGGCCCTACAGAGTGAAGAGACCTAATCAGTGTTGCTTAAAGAACGGAAAAATGCATGTGTGTGTGTGTGTGTTTATGAAGCTGATGTTTTTCCAGCCCATCTGGAACCGTCATAGTCCTGTCTGTTGACCTCTGTCGTGAAAGCGGGTGGCTGTCTGAGACTGTGACGCAATGACAGCAGACATTATTTTTGACTGACAAGGTGGCGTGGAAGCCATGGCATGAAAAAACAAAGTCCTAAACTGGATCACACTATTTGGGTCTTTATGAGATAAATACATAAATAGTTCAGTAATTTGTTGGATTTTTCACAAAAGAGTCAAACAATTGTGAGTAGGGGATATTTGGAGACGAATGTCAGTTTTGCTGTGACATAATCAGTTTATGTAAATTCAGAAATTATTTTAGCTCTACCTTTGTTGTTACTAATGAACATAGCTGACAAATCAGACAGCCTTGTCTCCTGCTAAAACACATATGCCCACCCATCGCCGCCATTAATCATGGCTAACAAACACTGAGCCGTCCCAAGTGCACCGGGCATGCAAGACGCCTATGAAAAGCCTCATCCAAACAGACTCTGACATTAACTCCAGGATTTCCCAGGTGTTTGGGAGGCATGACATCACGTTACCTCCGTCTGAACACAATGAGGACTTTGAGAGGTGCCGGTGAGAACAGTCAGCAAAACAAGCTCAGAGCCATACATCAACAAAAAGGCCCCTTCTAAATAATATGGAAAGTGGAGATGAGAGCCAAAGCAGTTTGCAAGCAGCTGAATCCAGTTAACGCCTGGAAAAAATTATAGAAACACTTGATGGGGGGAGCGGAGGGGACGCACCAATGTCTGACAATTTGGAGGGGTGTGTGTGTGTGATGACAGCTGAGGGGGGTATACATATTCAAAGAAACAATATTCTTTCTCACAGCGAGACTCTGTGTAGACATGGACTCCTGGCTTGTCTATTTTTTTTATTCCAGGACTCTGGAAACAACTGGGTGTTTGTGTGCAAGCCGTAAGCTGTCAGCTTTACCTTATTAAAATGTCATTGACTCTTAAACTGCATATTTATGCGGTGTTAACCAGCGCCTGATGGCAGAGCTTGCATATAGTTTCGTTCTGGCTGGCAGGCTGAGTCAGACAGACTGTGTCACCCAGAGATAAGCTTTATTACACAATGTATGCACAGGGCCTGTTTGATTGATGCTTCTCCATTATTATTATGTTCTGGCAAGGTAATGTATTCCAGGCTTCCATAAAAGACCAGTTCTAAATTAGTTGTGTCAAATTGTGGCGGCAGAGGTGTTGGCCCTATCTCTCCTATCTGTACATCGAAATGAGGTTGTGCTGACATTGTGGTTGGGGGGGCAGAGGGGATGTTCAATGCAGTTGCAGCAGCAGGACACTCAGCAATCCTGGATTTCTTTTCCATTAAGTGAAAGCTTTTTCAGTCTCTATTTAAAGCAGACTCACTCCTCACGGTTCTTGAATATCAATTAAAAAAGAGCACGGTTAACAATTACTGTACTGCCTTTGGTGGTTTCGCCCAGTCCAGGTACCAGGTGTGGTAATGCTAATCTTAAAAAACAAATACCTAAATCATCCTCGGTATCTATCTACCTCCTAGTTTCTAGGTGCCCCCAAGCTTCTAAATCAAAGAAATAATTACTATTTTCAAAGCTGTATGACTGATTCTTCTCATGCATCTGCCTTCCCCATCCTCATTACATTTGAAGGGGAGTTGATGCAACCTTGGCCAGGCTTTCATTTTATCACTTTTGGTCTTCTTATGAGCGATAGAGGCGATATGAAAGGTTGTGTTACAACACCATGTTTTATTCTCATTTCCCCTCCTTTGGCAGCTCATCAGAGTGAGAAGGGATCTTCTTTTCAGTCAGCGAAGCTTTGCAGTGAGGTGTGAGTTTGGAATGTAACACTTTGACCAGTTTGAGAATTGAGAGAAAATTGAGAAGGCCTGGCACCTACACACATACTGTTACATTTGTGCTGCATCTTTAACCTGTGTGGGTGGAGAGAGCAATATGTTTGGGGTATAGAGGGGAACTCAACTGGGAAACATCCACATACCTAACTGTTAGCCCAGATGTGACTTTGCTTCGATTGTCAGAGCAGTCACATCTGTCTCGGCTCTGCGATCAGTGCGTGTGGGTGTTTCCGTGTGTATAAATATGTCTGTGTGAGTCAGTTTCCCAGCATATGTCGCTGTGTACATGTGCCTGTCTGTGTGTACACTATTTGTCTGCATCATCGCTGGTGCTGATGGATCTCAGTTAATGTTCTGCAGCACAGGGACTCTCATCCCTTAATAGCTTTAGCAGTTTCACCCAGTGAAGAGTCCACCTGACTTCAGCAAGGCCCAGGGTAGTTACAATTCTAACAGTTGAGCAACGTTTATGGCTTTGATAGCTTTACTTACCCTGCAGTGATTAACTTTAAGTGACTTTGTTGTAAAGATAGACATTTAAGACCCAGTTTCACAGTTGAAGGCTGAGCTAGCCCAACCAAAGTAGAAAACAGGGGGTCAAATACACACTGAATGTACAGCTTTGACTGATTAATGCATCTGAAGTTTGCACATTGGCCACAGACACCTTCTACCATCACATGGCAGCAGAACAATAAGGACACATTGTCCTACCTGTCTCAAAGTGGCTGTGTACTTTGCTACAAGCAACTTCTTGTTGCATGAAATATGGCAGCATCTGTCCATTCACCCTTCACTGACATGGGATAGGCTGTTGGATTTAAAAATGTGTTTACTGTGATGCATGATGCATCTCTTTATTGTGGTCCACGATTTAAAGGGAGACTCCACCATTTTTACACACCAAGATCAGTTTAATAGTCATATCAGGACTTCAGCTATGTGAAAACAGTTGTATATATCTTCTGTGGCTTTGAGGAAGCTTTGTTAAGACAGAGAGAACAACCCTAGAGATGCCATCAGGATTATCTCAGATTTTTGGGGTGGTCTGTAGTTTTAAAGCCCAACAACAGTATGCAAATTTATCATTTCTAGTGAATTTTGAAAGCCACACATCTACAGGAATGTAAATGACAATGCTGTGTTAAGTGGCTTCCTGAGTCTCTTGTTTCAACTCGCAACTGAAGTCTGAAGCAGCTAACTAACACAACCTGTTTTTAGGTGAATCAGTAGTTGTGATGCACGGTGAAATTATGTCTGCTTAAAGGGGAGAAATTAAAGAGTTTTCATATCCAATGTAAATGAAGGCCTGATCCTCTAGAATGACTATGACTATGAGCAACAATTGCCATATTTTTCAAGCCAAAACAATCATTTTGATGTAGTGATGGCAAACAGGTCAGAAAAAGACACACGGTATCAGGCACATGAAAACACAGTCTTGTCACTGCTTTATATGCTATTATGTGCTGCAGCTAACAAGGCATCATTCACGCTTCAGCTGTTATTAATGAGTCATCCAGGGCAGAAATTTAATTAGACTTCTGAGGTGTCTGAAGAAACAAAAAGGAGTCAACAAATGGCCCAGGGCTCAGACTATTTCAAGAAGCACCACCGGGCCAGACGCTGACATTAACAAATAGTGTTCATTACATATTTTCCATCTGACCAGGCGAGTTCTTCTCTGATGTAAATATTGCCAGCGTGGGGTGAGAGGTTAGCTCCTCACCTACGCATGAAGGATGAAAAAAGCGACCTTATCAGCAGTGAGAGATGGCAAGTTTATTGTCCAATTGACAAAGAAAAATCACCTTAGAACGTCATTTCCTTCTCATCAGCCCTGTTCAGTAATGTAATTTAAAATTGGAGTTTGTGGTCATATGAAATATTACCACATACTTCAGACATGTACTTAAACTAAATTTAGTCAGATCTGATGTGATGAAATGATCAAATAGTTTCCATTGAGATATTATTTTAATCACATTCTAATAGATGTTAGTCCTGGGGAATCATTTTGCTGCCTGTTGCTTCCAGTTATCAGCACTGCTAACAAATTGCTTAGTGTATTAGTGTGCCTCTTGCCCCTCAGGGTGTCTGGTGGCGACATCAGATGTAACATAATCCCTTTAGACGTCATCCCAAACATACTCACAGACACGTTTCTTGCTGCCAGTCATCCCAGTTCTCATGACCTCTTTGACGGGGAGGACCAGACTGTGTTTTGAGAGTTTGCGGTGTCTGCACCTGAGAACAAAAAAAAAAATTAAATCTGACAAGCCAGAAAAGGTTTGAATTAATATTACGGCATACCTCATAGATGGTCAAGGAAGAGATGGAATGTCTGTGGGGTAAAATCTAAAGAGATCAATCTTTTTCCAGTCACTTCAACCATCCATTTGTCATTAGCAATGGAGCCCCTCTCCAGAGGTAAGGCAATATCCGCCATATCCAGCACCACAGTCTTATATATCGCTGCATCTCTGCTCATATACCCTTTAGGGAGGTCATTAATGGGAGGGAGGGTGGGCTGCGATCTCAAAAAACAGTCTCTCTCCATACATCATGCTGCACACCGTCAGGTTTCCTGACTCTGACAGCGGCTACACCCGTCATCCCCAGCTTTGCTTTGACTAAGAATTATTCTAACTATGCGCAATAATCACACAAACTGAGGGTCTTGTTTGTCTTGGAGGAGATTCAGACTCTTGCATGTCCATCACTATAGGAGTCAGGGTTGACTTGCGCCTCACTGTAGACTGAAGACCGCACAGGGCTGAGCTTGTTTATAGACACAGGTTTGAGGTGTCATGCCTGGGGTTTGTATCACTTTCAAAGAAAACAGGTGAGAGGGAATGAGAGTAATATTGCTGGAGTATGAGGTGTGCTCACTGTGCAATGTCACACTCTGAAAAGTTGCTTTAAATGAGCCTGATTGCTATGATATCATCAAAGAAGTTATTTAAGTCCCAGTTGTGGTTGTGCAACATGCCTTAAAACCACAACATCACATATTCATTGCTAAAGCTAATATAATTTCCATATGGTCTGTGATACTGTAGTTTGTCAGTTATTTGACATGAAACATGGTCATTTGCCAAAATAGAGATTGTTGCTGCTCTGAATATACTGTACTACATCAGGCAAAGACCATTCAGCAGAACACAAGCGCCACATAAACATCATACCGTTATTGCAGCCAGGCAGAAAAACACCTGATTCAACAAATGATTGCTTTAATCGATTCTGCTCGGGCTCCATCGTCACATTACGATAGCAAACAGCATGAAGATATCCTGGCCAGATTGCAGGCCCTAACCCTCAATCCCACACAATTTCAGGCTCAGTTAGCAACATAGTTAATTCAAGCTCACAGTTGGAAGATCTGTGCTTTGTGATTACGCTGCCCTGTGGTGGCTAAAACAACCCACAGCCTAGCTGTCGTCTTTGGATGTATGAGCAGATACTTATCTGCAGGAAATGGCAGATCAGACTTCCAGATATTGCTTTTTAATGAACACAGCACGTCGCTGTCCAATGGGGCTCTAATGGGCTCACATGTGACGCATCATCTGCACTGGTCATTTTGATGCCAATATCAATCCCATATCACCCAACACCATCTCCACATTTTGGCCCCGTTCCAGGCACAGAGCAGGGTCAAAAGGTCAACATGGTGTGCATTCGTCCCTCGACTTTGTGTCTCTTTGTGCAATGGTGCTATCATCTCTTCCTGCAGCCTGGTTATAGAGGACACTGAGGGGCAAGTCTGTGAAAACGGTAAAAAGGTATTTACTGATACATTCAGAGTGAAAATGTTGAATAGAAAGTGTTAAAGGCCTTAAAACCTATTTTCTCCATCAGTTTCTCACTCTGAATGACGGGGTCCTTCATGAGCACAATTTTCTGCCAACGTCAGAACAGTTATCTGTACATGAGAGATTTGATGCTTTACAGTGGACATTGCTCAGCTGGAAAAAGTCAATACCCTTTACTGGCACCGATCAAGATTTAGCTGTATCTGACTCAAAACCAGATTACACTTGTTGGCGTTGTTTGCTTCGCTATGAGGCCACTGCCACACCCACTTTAAGTTTGACTGTTGCTTATTAAGTCATGAATTTTTAAGGTAATAGGGAAATACTTAGGATTTGAAGCTAAGTTTTCCTGAGCTTTAAGTAAATATTTATCTCATGTTAAAACAATCCAGATTTTTTGCTCCCTGGTAAAATTTCCCATGTGGAATAAATGCATTAAAAGGTTGAGTTTCAGACCATGGCTCAACTCAAAGTCACCATGACATTATTTTCCTAATGCCCAGTGCATTTGGAGATTAATTTGGACAATTGTTCTCCTGTTTGCAATACAACATAGCCATGCCATATGTGCCATTAACCTTTTTGTACTCACACCAGCTTGTGTTTAAACCTGATTATTGGCCTACAGTGATGGACACACAGCCACACAGCTTTCCAACATGAGCAGCGCCTTCCTCCCCAACCCTCCTCCTTGCTCTTAATCAGCTGCATCCTGCTGCCTCTCGGAGGAAGGAATGTGACACAAAATGTAGCACACCACACACAAGCCACTGTGTTAGCCATTTCAGATACAACGGAGCATGCTTTGGCACTACACATAAGTTGTTTATTCTTCACAGCATTCATGTGTCTCCGTGTATCATCCATAAATTAATTATGCTTTTGTCTTGAAGCATAACCAGTTTATTGAGACTGTTTCATGTATAGGTTTGTATTTGTTGCTTATTAAAACAAACTCAATCACAGCAATTAAAAAAAAGACAGAAATCTCCTCATCATGTCCCGTGCCCTCCCTCTCTGCCTGTGGCAAACAAATCCCTGAAGATAAAGCATTGATGCATGGAGTGTAATTGCTGGTGTGCTTTACTCAAATTGGTTGTATGTAGACATTTTGAGACTATTTACAGAAACAGCCCACTTCAGATGAGCATTAATCTGATTAAGAGCACAATTTATTTGCGTTTCTGTGCTCAATGGAAACCCTTCCTGTTCAGCACACGGCCTGCCAATGGAGCTGAAGAACCCAACCTCGATGAATGGCCAACAGCTGTGTATATAGAACGAGTACATTTCCTCTTGCAGTGAAAAAAAAAAAACAGCTCTGTTTTAGTAAAACACTGAGTCACCGCTCACACACCATATACATATGTGAGAGTACAGTGTTGGATTCTGTAATATTATAAACAGATTGTACACTAAGAGGGAGATTTTACCTTTTCTATAAAATTGTGGCATGTGAATATCTTTTAAAATCTTACTGAGGATACAATAGGTTCAGAGCCATCTGGGTGGTAGGGATTGTACTGTATATTTTTAGCTTTCTTAAGTTCTACCAACATACCTAATTTAGCTTTTAAGTGGGCAACACCATTTCAATTTGACTCAAAATGAGATGGTTTTAGGAGACGAACTTCTGGAGCCAAGGAGCTCCGTTTGTGTGGAAATTTGTGACGCTGATCATAGTTCAAGCATGGAACATGTCATAAATTATAACCATACAATTTCCATGTGTAAATCTTTTTTTTTCTAGCTGCATCTGTTTCTAGCCATGTTTGCCCCGTGGAGCATTGCACTTTTTTGACAACATTTAAATATCCTGCATAAAGTTTTTAGCAACTTATTAAATTTATATGCCATTAAAACAGGCTGGTTGCCCAAACCTGAAGATGAATATTGTCCCCAAATAAAAAAACAAAAAAATAAAAAGGATTTTATCGCCATAGATTTCAGGTCGAGAAACGTAAAGCTATAATATTGGCAGTAAAGATGTCTCCTCCAAACTGACAGCTCCCAAACCTCAGTTCATAAACCTGTCTGGAGATTATGTGCATGGCTGAGACACGCAGTCTAACTACTTGGCCAGCTCAGCAATGGAAACAGTTTCTGCACGACTATATTCTCACTGTTGATGGTGCATTTGAGAGTGCTAATGCACAAGTCTAGGTATGGTTCATACATTTCTACCGGAAACAACATTCAGACTCAGATAATTCAGCCATTCCTTATTTGGCTTCGCCTTGGCACATGCTCGCTTTCCCATGGCATGCCCTGAGAATTTATTCAATATGCAAAGTAAATGCAACATTATATTCAAACGATAATAAACAGTTTGTGTTTGTACTCCTTAAAAACCCCAACTCTGCATCCAAGATTCCAAAAAGGCTGCGTCAGTGTAACCATAGTGCTGCAATTTGGATAAATGGTGAAGATGAAAGCCGAATTACGTTTTTACATGCCTTCTAGACTGCTTGCACATTTTTCTAAAAGCACCAATGTCTGGGTGTGTAATTACACACTAAATGCTGTTTTTTTAAAAGGAAGTATGTGTCGCTGCACAAACATTAAGCCCGACTGAAAATGGGTACATTGCACAAGGCACACACCCCAGATTTAGAGTCCAAACTCAGACGCCATTGAACACAGCAGTGCTATTAGACTAATCAATGGTCTTTATCAGCAGTTCCCAACTTTTTTTGGCGGACTGTGTTCCCTTAAAATGAAGCAATGTCTGACCCCTCGACATAAATTTAATATATCTATGAGTTGTGAGCAGTTGAGCCAAAGTGATTTTTTTTCTTACATTGTTTCATTTAAATAATTTATGAGGGGCCTTAAAGGGTACAATTAACTTAATACATTTACTCAGATACTGTACTTAAGTTCACTTTTGAGGTATATAACACTCAAGCCATTTCATCTTATACTCTTTATACTTGAGGTAAATATACTCTATCCACAAATCCATAGTTTCTGTCAGATTTAAGCTTTTCATTCAAAGCAAATGATCATTTCATGAAATTTGATACATTGTTTAATGATTTAAGTGTATGTAAAGTAGTTACTACAACATTAAAACGCATTACTCACATAGTTACTTACATTATGAGTACTTTTATCTATTATACTTTACATACATTTTGCTGATAATAGCTGATTTATGTACTTTTACTTTAGCAGAATGTTACTTAGAACATAGTTTTAGCTAGTTTTACTTAAGTAAAGGATCTAAGATCTGAGGATCTATCGCCACCAACTGCTTATACTACAAGTGGCCAGCCTGCATCATGACAACTTTGATTCTTGTCATTGGTGAGATTTTGAGTCTTTTACTTGTTTTTATACTGTGATATTATAACTTTTACTACAGTAAAGGAGCCAAGTCCCTTCCAACTCTTTGTAAAAAAAAAAAAAAAAAAAAAAAAAAAAAAAAATAGCCACCATTTCACTAAAAGCATAAGCCTAGAAAAGTCAGCAAAAATTCTGTTTTGAGTTTTGCATTCTCTCCTTTCACATTAATCATGTCTGATCCCTAAGATTTATCTTCTGACGTCTTTTTAGGGGGCCCAGACTGACAGATTGGGAACTGTTACATAGTTTCTATGCTGTTACACTACCCCTTTCAAAATTGTCTAAATAGATCAATAAATAAATAAAGTGTGAAATTCTGTAAATTTCCAATATTTAATTTGCCATTAAAAGAAACAGAACATTACTTTTTGAAAGCATTATTGAAAGTAGCACGATAAGAGGGAGAGTGAAGACATTTGACCTCTGTGAGGGAATGGTGGGTGTCATCACAGTTGTTTTAGGGGGTCGAGTATCTCTCCAGTGTCAGGGAGACAGAGAAAAGACACGGGGTGTGATTTGTTAAATGCAGGACACACCCTTGTATTGTTTCGACAACATGGGGGACATCTGGCACTGGCAATACAGCCTAGTGTTGAGGTCTCCATCCTCTTTCTCGAGCAGTGAGCTGTGCAGCATTGAAGCACTGCCTGCATATTCTCATGCTAATACCGAAAAGGCAGGAGCAGATGTGAAACATTTGGTTCTGTTCTTGTTCACTTGTAAAGAAATAATGCGTCCCGTTATCATTATTTCACTTTTTTTGTTCTTCTATGTGTCATAAAAAAGAGTTCATGGTGGAGGCCATCTTCTTTGGTGGCCTGACTTTAGCTGCTTGTGGTCGCTCTCAGTGGCGGAGAATGGTCTTGCGAGTGTAATTCTGGCATCTCAAAACATGCTGCTACAGTGGAAAATTTGGGGGATGATGCACTAAACAAACTTTCTTTCCCCGGCAAGCATGACAGCAGCTTCTGTCTATTTGTTTGTACAGTTTGTGTGTGTTGAGTTCATGTGTGACTTGTAGCATTAAGGACTGTACTTTTATCTGTTGTAATGTGTATTGTTGTGAATCTCAGTGTATTTGTTAGTGCTTAAATAAACAGACTATGTTCTCTCTAGTACACAGTGCCTTAGTTGAAAAATATATGAGCATATTTAAATGAAGAATTATATAAATAATAAATGTATTTAAATGTGTATATTTACCTGTATTTTGCAATTATGTTTGTGTTATGTTTCTTTCTACATTATTGTGGTGTGTATTTTAGTTTTTTTCCCACTTCACAGATAACTACAACTTCATTTTGTACAGGAAGATTCCCGATAATTTGGTTGAGATGAGTTGTGCATCAGCCTCCCCGCCTACCTGGAAAATCATTGGCTCCTGTCTAGTCCTCTCTTCATCTCATTGGCCAGAGAGGTGCCTGTCAAGCAACCTGACATGCGAGACAAGTTTACAACTCTATACACGTGCGGCTGGTACATCAGGGCTAGTGGTGGCATCCTACATAGAGCAAGGAAAGATGAGACTTTATTACCTGAGTGCTTAAATCGCCGCACACTGTCTTCAAACACCTGCGCGCTCTTATTTTGGCTGTTTCGGTCAATTTGGGCTTGGCTCTTTCTCACCTGTGCGCAGCAGGTAGGCTATCATTTAGCTTTTTTGGTGGAGAGAGAGGTGTTTTCCACAGCGCACTGTGGATAAAGACTCACTCTTCGGTTTCTTCATGGCAAGAGGACTCAACAATGTGTGCCTAGCATGGCTGTGGCTCCTGCACCGACTACCCAGGGACCGGTATGGCTTTTAGCCGCATCACTAAACTGGACCCCCCATCCCGAGGCATCTTCAGGAAAGCGGCGGTCATGCTGTGCTCCCTCCTCACCTCTCTCTTCCTCCTGCACTGCCTCGCCGACCGCTGCAGCACCACCTCGCCCTCACCGGTCAAAGCCTCCTCCGGCCGGGCTGCCGGGCTTTTCGAGGACTTGAGGTCGCTGAGGACTAAGAGACTTGTGTACGAATGGACCGCCGGGTCGGAGCTGATGGACTACGGGGCCGCTCGGCGCCCCTCGCTGGTCCTCGCTGACGAGCGCGCGAGGCAGGTTTTGGAGCTGCCCGAGGAGCCTCTCATCTTGCCGCCTCCGGATTTAGTCGCTTCCAGGAGAGTGTCACCGAGGTTTGCGGGTAAACTCAGTCCGCTCGGGGAGGGGAGCAAGAAGCTGCCCCAGGCTCTCATCATCGGGGTGAAGAAAGGGGGGACCCGGGCTCTGCTGGAGTTTCTCCGGGTTCATCCAGACATCAGAGCCGTGGGAGCAGAGCCGCACTTCTTCGACCGCAACTACGACAACGGACTGGAGTGGTACAGGTGAACATTTAATAATTTGATTATGTAATTAAGAGAAAACTTGCCGAAAATCAGAGTTTAAACACTTTTGTCAACCGACATAAATCGTGTGCATAAATTAACATTATCTAACTGTTAAGATAAGGTATTCAACATACATCAATTAATGTCCCTTAAAATTCAGGCTTAACTTCTGTATATTGTTATTAGTCATTAAATTGCCATGATGATAGATTGTGTTTTTCCAACTTTTTACTTAGCCAGCTACATCACTGATAAAGATTGGTCTACATAAGCCAGAAATCTTTATTTAACATCTCAACTTTTATAGAAGTAACCTAATTGCTGCTGGAAGAGGCACTATGGACAGCCTGTTGATTTATTACGCTACATTAGGCCTGCTTTCATTAGATGTTATCAGGCTGCTCATTTTGTTGCACATTTTAGGGTTGACTGCCTTTAAGTTGCTGTGGTCAGGGCCATAGTGGAATCTCGGTTTACAGCTTGATTAGTCTGAGAAATAAGACGAGGATAAATCAGAGTATTTAAGATTTTAAACAAGTTGCAATATACATTTTCCCCTTTGAAGAATTAATGTCTTATATAACAGCATCTGCCTGTGAACTTAAGTTTCTGTGCAGTTTTTTAAATGTAACTTTATTTGATAGTTTGCTTAAGAACACTTCATGTCTGTGATGAGTACTCACTAAACACAGATTTTCACTTTCTACATAACTTTTTCAGAGGTTTTAGTAAGGTTTATTGCATTTTATTTAACCCATGTGTTTAATTAAATTACAACCATAATCACATTTGCAGTTACAAATGAATCATTTGATTATTAACATTGTTTATGTATATTTGTCCTGCTGCAAATCAGAGAGTTACAATGGAGCTTCTAAGCTAAATTGCCAAACTTGATGCTTAGATGTGCCGACTATGAGATTAGCTTACTGCTGATAAATCACAACAGTTTTTATGGTATCAAGAGTAACTTGTACTGAAATTGTAGTTTAGTCCATCAAACTTTTTTAGCGTTTCAAAAAAAGTCTGTTATTTTATTAACTTTGGATGTGAAAAACACAAGTTTACAGCCTTGTTGACTGTTTATTCCAAAGAGGCAGTTGGAGTCTGAATTTGCTTTAATAGAACCAGTTTCAGTCTTGCTGACAAAAGTGAAACTTCAGAGAAACTCTGCACCCACATAAACACACATTTACTCTCATTCAGATTCTCCATGTCCTTATGGAGGAGTATGCTGCGTTCTTCCTCGCTCAGGCTGAATTTGTGATTGATTTCATCTGTCACTGCGAGTGTGTGAGTGAGTGTTTGTGTGTTCACATTTCTACAGGCCTGTGGGGAATAATGGCTCTCCCTCTCAGTGGTTCTCTGTCTAATGGGGCATTGCCGACATTGCAGCTCTGTTATTAAGAAGGATTAGGGCCATAATGAAAGGTTACCTGAGTGTCTCAGGAGGTATAATTCACCTTTTGATTGAGTTAACACTACACACAGCACCCACTAAAAGCCTGGAGACAAAACTTTTACTCTCGCTCACCGACAACTCCCTTCAGGCCCTTCTGCCTCACCCCCTCTCTTCCCCCCAAACGCTCTGGCTCTCTCCCATCTCCCACTCACACACCTCCCTCTTTGTGCCTCTCTGAGAGTGAACATTCTCTTTTCGCCATCACTCTTTCACACCCTTCTGTTTACCTATTCATCCATTGTGGGGTTTTATATCCATGAGGGTCCCATCTATCCCGAGGAGTTGCCAAGATTCTCTGGAATTTGGACCGTGCCTCCAAGGACAGACCTTAGTGCCGGTTCCCCTTAATGCTGTCCATTTAAAACAGAAGGACCTTTGAATTGAAAAGAGGAATAAATAACTGTTAAAACAGCGCGGCCCACTCTGCAGGAGTTCATCTTGTCAGCTCTCCTCGACAACGTCTGAGAGTCTTCCTGTTGATAGCTTTTGTGTTTTTGTAGGAGCTGTTGATTGAGTCGCATTCATTTGAAGTTGTTGGCTTGAGGTCATGTAGAGGTGTTTTTGTGCATTTCAAAAGTGCTTGTCCAAACCAGGAAATCATTCTGATTGCGTTGCTCAACTTAAGCGGCCCACTCGTCAAAATTGTCACAGTCTCTGTGTCTTGGGGCTGCAGTTACTGTACTGACAGCTTCAAGGTTGTGTAAAACTCATTTGACACATGACAGTTTAAAAGCTTATATGTTGAAGTTGAGGTACAAAATCCCAAACACTAAGAAGCAGCACCACATGGTGAATACTCAATAATACTGTAAAAATAAAAAAATAAATAAATAACAATCTGTCTGTGTTTGTACAAAATAAGGCCAGATTTTCTGTGACTAATCACTGTGTCCAATTTGCTTGAATTATGCAATTCCTTTCATTAGTGACAGTGAATACTTAAAACGTAGAGGCTTCCGTCTCAGGAGACCCTTTGTTTATTGTCGAGGCTGATATGTGTCCTCAGCATGAATCACTCGTCTCTGTCTCCTATGGGAATGTGTGGAACATAGTTTAACACCTCTAAGCTCTTAATGTGACGTGGCAACATCTCCGGCCTCCTTTTCCAAGCTCTCCCAGAATTATACTCGTCTGGCTTGTTATGGGAATTTCCATCAACTGCCCTGAAAGTCGTGCACCCGAAGCTATGATGCAAAAATCTGTAATTTATATAGAAGGATAAAACTTGCTGTTTTGACAGCATGGCTGTCAGAGCATGAAACATTGGTAGCTTTAAACTTTTAACTTCACTTTTATGCTTCCAATAGCTCTGAATACTTGTGTAAAATTCTGTCTCACCATCTGCATTTATTTAGATCTTGGTAAAACCTTTTTATACGTATTTATTTTTTTTACATTTCGATGAGTTTTTTGGGTGTTCCCAGTTAGGATATCCAAGATGTTGACCTTACCTTGGCTAAAGTGAAATATAATCAGTTCTTTCAGATTTATTTAAATAGAAAACATATTTTTAGCTATTTGAGTAAAATGTCTTTCTTTCTTTTTTTGTGCAGAGGCATTTTTCACAAGTCCCAGTTGTGTACTCCGGGTAAGTTCGGGCCTTTTGTTAAACAGGAAACCAACACCCGGCCCAATTGCCCAGTCAGTCAGTGTTACATTTCACTACACATTTCTCAGCGGTGTATCTGTATAATCACACACAACCTGTTGGGCTTTTGTTGTGGA
The DNA here is from genome assembly GCF_001640805.2 of Lates calcarifer. Taxonomy (NCBI): domain Eukaryota; kingdom Metazoa; phylum Chordata; class Actinopteri; family Centropomidae; genus Lates; species Lates calcarifer. The sequence continues at coordinate 5,103,548 of NC_066855.1, read as the reverse complement.
AATGGACACTCAGAGTGAACAAGGAGGTCAAGCACAAACACTGTAAACTAAAGCAGAGGTCCATGCCACAGAGTAGTCACTATTATGTTTTAGGCCTACTTGGGTTACTTAACACCCAGCTTTCACCTGTCTAGACCCAGCCGCTGCAGTTCCTGTTTGATGTCTGCAGACCGGTTGGATTAGGCTTCACCGGATCCCTTAATGGGTTAATTACCCTTTAAAAAACATGTGTGACCTGCCAACTCCGCCACACGCATATTTAGCCAGATACAAACAAACACAACCGTATTCATGCACAGGAATACACACCCTTTCTTTATTTTTTGCTTCTTTTTTTTCATTCAGACACACACTCACACAACCAAGATTCATATGTCACACAGACCTCTCAGCTCAGACAGGGTCTAAAATAAACAAGAACAAAAAAATATCTAGGAATTAAACTGGTATATGTCAGCTTATATATCACCAAATCTTTGTAAGTCATCAGAGTTAGCGTGCTCACTTCAGCCTGTCCTCTAACATTTTCCTTTATGTACACAATATTTGAAACCATGAGAAAGCAAATGAAAAGAGTATGCTCAACTAGAAAAGCTTAAAAATCACATAAAATTAGGGGTTTCCCTGTTCATAAAACTGGCCTCATTTGAAAGGACATTCTGTAATGGTAATAAAAAAAAGGGTCTTAATCATAAAAGCAGTGACCCAGTGGGGACTTATGTCACAAAGCACCAATGCTGTGCAGCGTGATCTGTATTTCTGTGCCGTACAGTGGTCTTTGTGGCAAGGCAGCTTCAGATGTGGATATACACAGAACAAATCAAATATTTTAGGTCTGTTTTTCAAATACAATTCAAGACCCAGATGTAAATGTGTGGAATAATAATACTGTATGTGCCCCGTCTGTATTTAAATTACATAAATGCCATTTTTGTTTTTTTCCATGAGTGATTAGCATTTTCCTACATTAGGCTATTCATTTGGATTTGTTGACACAACTCCACTGAAAAAATAAAATAAAAATCACATTTGTCCAGTGCTGAGTTGAAGTTGTTGAATTCCCTGCGTTTTGAAATGAGGCCGCCTTCCAAGTTTCTCAAATGTTGGCTGTGTTTACAGTGGGTGTCAATTAATTGGGTGGCAGAGTTTAAACTCTGGCCTTGTTTGCTGCTGCCTGACATTTTACATGTCATTCTGAGTGTGGAGAGGTTTTGGAGGAGCAGTGGAAAGCATGACACAACTCTAAATGGGAGAGGCTAGATGTTAATAGTGAAAAACTTACTGACGACCTCTTGAGTTGTGGGTCTTGTAGAATACTAAAGTTGTTGTAGCCACTCCTATAAACCCTAAGTTCCTGTGATTTAACCAATTCACAAATAAACTGGAAGTTGTTTGAAAAGTTCTATCGTGTGTGTACATGTTTATTGTGTCTGCACCAGGTGGTCAAGACAAAACCACACGCCAGCTGGAACATGAGGCCAAATTTAACAGTGTGTGTACTGTAAGCGCGCGCGCGGGTGTGTGTGTGTATACTGTAAGTCCATATTTATGTCAGCATACAAACTGTAAGCACCTCCAGTGTACTTTTGGCGCTCGGTGCTGCCCTTGGACGTAACCCAGCCAGGAATACAGGAATGACATGTTCCTCAGAGTTTTAAATAGAGCGAGCGAGTTGAAAATAATTTGGTCTTCACCAGCCGCTCCCTCTGCACCACTTCGCACACCATCCCTAACATATCCCACTTGCCTATCTGGATTTATGTAACCATATTAGCCAAAAGCATGAGGAACATCCTGGATTTTTTTTTTTTTCTGCTGTTATTTATCTATGTGTGCAAACCCCCAAAAATGTATCTCCACGGTCTCTTTACAGAGGCTTTGAAAGGAGCCATTTATTTTAGCATTTCTCCACGGCACAGTTGAGATTTTAAAAACAGATTTAACCTATTTCCCCTGATTGATCCCCTGTTTGATTTATCCTGTTTTGCCACTACATTGGAAAATACTAAGCAGTAATGAAATATACTTAAAGGCCCCTAGAAAAGGTTCTACATGGTAATTTTCTAATGTAGTTTGACATGTTTGGTCATAAAACAGGATGTTGGAATGGGACTTATTTTGGAAGGGAGAGGGTTTTCATTCTGGGAGGAGGTTCCCATTAAACCTGCAGGTCTACCGTCAGGTTTAAAGTCCTTTCAAAATAAATCATTTTTGTCTTGTTAGCCCCAAAATCTGTGCACATGAAATAAAACAATATGAAATACTGTACCAAGTGATACAAAGAAGCATTTTAACAAAGCTTTTACAGAAATAGATATTAAGTGGCTCAGTTTTCCAGGAGTACAGAACTACATCTGCTAACATAGTGGCAGGTTTGCGGAAGGCAGGTGGAGTGGAGAGGACTGGCAGAGGTGGAGGGGTCATGGTTGGGGTTGTAGAGGGCGCACACACAGCGGACGTAACGTGATCAGTAGAGACCTCCTGAGCATGAGCTCTGAGCTGCCTTTGGATTGTGAAAGTGATTATCATGGGGTATAATTGTAAAACCAGGACGCTCACCTCCTGCTGAAGGCATGCAACCCACCAACGACTACATTCCCTTCCCTCCCCCCACAACGCCTCGCCAACTCCTTGACCTCCGCCACCCCCACCGACATCTTAGCATGCCCTTAGCAGCTGACCCCAGGAGGCCCTATGCAGGGGGAGGTAGATAGAAGCGAGGGAACTATCCAAAGTAGTGCCTGTCAGCAGCTGCCCTCTGGCATCCTGGGAATCTGCCCCCCGATGGGTGGGTGAGAACAGGCAGCAGGTGCAGAGTGCTGCTGTAGACACCACCTGGATCTCCACCAGATGCTCACACCTGATGTATTCACCTGACAAACCTAAAATAAGAGCTGTTTGTTGTCTATCGCAACCTAGCAGGATGAAGAAAGCCTGGTGGTTACTTTGGTGCAAATATTTCAGGTGTCAGGGATCAGGAACTCCGGGAGCTTTGATGAACATGTGCAGAAAGGGAGTGTGATTGATCACGGGTCACCTAGAGGGCCGCCACAGAATGCACCACCCTCAGAGTTCAGAATGCCAGCAGATGGTACTGTAACATTAAGATCAGGTTACATTGTTTCTAGGATTCGGTTGTTTATTCACTTTTGGGTTTCTGTGTACACTAGTCAGCAACCTGTTTGACCCTGTCATATCTCAGGCCCATTCAGCTTAGCAGCTGCTGGTCCTTTTATGAGGTATTAGCCCATACAATATAAAGCATTTATTCTGGGATTCATATTTCAAAAGGAGGTTTGAAATTTGAGGTTACTTTATTGTCCTTGACCGTACAAAAATACATTGCTCTGTAAAGCTACAGTGCACTGTAATCATTTCTATCGTATCATTTCTGAAGTTGAGATGTTTGACCTTTTGAAAACATAAAGGTTTAGCGGCTCAGTGTTTTATTTTCTGGTGATATACCTGAAGAGCCTTAGTAGTTTGGTGGTTTTCAAGCAATGCCGATGAATGTCAGTGATTTTTTTCTCATGAACTTTGTGGAAACCTGCCAGGTAATGTCTTCTAACATCACAGCAGTTGTGCCTTCAGGCACTTTAAAAGCAGTGTGACTGAAATGAAAAAAACAGAAAAATCATGTTTGCAATTTTCTTCCTGTACTACATTTCTCTTCCTCTATGTTTCTTTTTTCTTCTTCTTGGCAGTCCAAGGTTGATGGAAGTTAAGTGTTATCCTTCCACAAACAAAGAGAGACTGTAACCCTATCATTTGGCACTGGAGAGTCAAGGGGCTTTAGACCAGACTGTTTGAGCTCTCTTCGTAGAGGCGAACTAAACAAACCGCAAAACAACCTCCAGAATTCATGCATATCAAGACTTTCAGAGGATTTGCCAGAGTGCTTTAGGATTTCAGAAACATGCATCCAAACCCATGTTATTTGGGCACAGAAGGGCTTGGTAAATGATGCATGGATGGAGCATGTACGTGTTATAGCCCTCAGTAGTGCAGATTGGCAGGGTAAACCAACGCCTCAGCGTGATGGATCTCTCTTTCCCATCTCACAGGCAACAGCTTTATCACAGGACAGGGAGCCCTCCATATTTTCCACCAGAGAGAAAAAGACAGAGACAGACAGAAAGAGAGGGAGAACCAGAGCTATGGAAAGCCTGGGAACCAATAAAAAGAAGGAAGCCCCTCTCCTCTTGGGTCCTCCATTTTCCATTCCAACTGTAGTGTTTTCTTTAAAATACTTTTACCACATATTCATTTTTTTTTTCTGGCACACATCACCATCCTGTATTTCAAGTCTCCTGTAAAATTAAAAAACATTTAAGTGTTTACTACTCAAGGAAGATGGGGGTTGGTCTTTCCAGCCCTTTACTTCCATTCACTTAGCCTGTTACTCTTTTCAAGGGTCATTTTTAGGCTTACTTTCCGAACATGGAATTGTTTCCCTCTCTGCCTGTGTGCTTAAAGGCATGGACTCTTGACACACTTGCCATGTATGCTATCTGCAGCTGCCTGTGTGGCGATAGGATGGCACCAAACATCCTTTTTCTTGTTGCTCCACTGGGGCATGGCCAGTGCCAGTCGCCTTGGCAGAGTCCATCCTGCAGACATGGGCAGAGGCTATGCCAGACGGCACCTCAGGCACAACCTCTATTTGACTGCCCAACCTCTGTCTCCATGCAAAACACAGAATTATACTGTAGCTAAGCTTCAGGCGCAAGTGTGTGTGTGTGTGTGTGTGTGTGTGTGTGTGTGTGTGTGTGGCTCTTGGAGTCCATCTGAAATGACGGATTGGCATTTTTTTGGCACGGCTGACAAAGAGGCCAACACATTATTTCCTTCAGATGTTATTTTCAAGCTTTCAGCGCTTCTACATCCAGTGTATTCTGTATATTCCTCCTAGATGATGAACAAAGAGTCGCATGGTAGCGATGAGTGAAATAAAACATGTTGAAGATTAGGGTTTGGCAGCACTATACACCGTGACCAGAAATCCTGCACAATTTTTAAAACAGCTAATAATGGAGGTGGTGAATGGAGAGCGAATGACAGAGTGGCATTTAATCTTCCTTGAGAGCTATTTTATTCAAACAGAAGCAGTGCAGATCCATTGCATGTGCTGTTTTGAAAAGCTACCTGGTTCCTCAAGTAGAAATCCAGCTGTTCAAACAAATGCTTTAGGTGAAGTCTATTGTATTTCAAATAAGAAAGGTTGCACAACACAAAAGAGACATTTACAGTGTTTTATAGCAGGATTTCTTTTTACAAAATATCAATTAGATGTATTGCAAATATTCTGTGAACTCATACAGAGCTCAGATTTACCCTCTATTTCTCTTTCATAAAGTCAAATAAGAGTTACAACCACAGCTGCTCTATTTTTAATATTCTCTATCATTTTATTCATTTGGAGAAAAGATGGTGTACAGCTTTTACTAACTACCCCCAAATGTCAGGCTGCTTGATTAAGGGGAGGAATGTGTTAGAAAATGAGTTTGCCACCTCAGACCCGTTTATTGATAGATGGAGTGCAACAGCACAGTCTGCGTCTTTTTACATAAAGATGGAAGAGGGTGATAAAGGGTCCGTGTAGCGCAGAAGCCGTGATTGATATGCCCACAGAGGAGTGCAGGGAAGCCACCCAGTAATTCAATTAATCTTAACCTGAACACTAGTAATTGCTACTGTAACTAGGTCTGACTGTACATTAGACAGGAGGGAGATTGCTGTCAAAGGAACATGTCCAGCTAATAGAAGTAGGAAGGAACATCCTCAGTGCTCTGGAGTTGCACAAAAGGGCTTCTCCTTTTTCACTGTTATCCCTCCTCCTAAAGATGAGGATTTGCATGTTAATGAGAGGAGCAGAGAACAGATTTACTCCGTTTGGGACCAGAATGAGGGAAGTGAGAGATGAATTATGGCAGGGAAATTATGGATGCAAAATCTAGGAGAAGCTTTTCACTGTCTTTCAGTAGACACGTTCACGCAATAAAATTATGCAATCAACTGTGAAGAAAATATCCATTTATCGGAACAGTCCTGCATTTTGTGAAATATGCTTATTCGCTTTCTTGCTGAGAGTTAGATTAGACATATAGACATATCTGTCTGTTAAATATGAAGCTACAGCTGGCTGTTGGTTATTTATCTTAGCTCAGCATAAGGACTGGAAATAGAAAAACAGCTACTCTGCCTCTGTCTAAAGTTAACACACTCTGCCTACCAGCATTACTAAAGCTCACTAATTAAAACATTATACCTCATTTGTTTAATCCACCCAAATAACAAAATCTAAAAATCACAATTTCTGGTTTTTAGGGTGGGGTGTGTGTCTTATGTTTGACTTTCTCTTCTTTTGTACATATTAAACAAAGAAGATATGTTTTAATTAGTGAGCTTAGGAGGAATTAATAGGTGGAATTTGTCATCCTTGGACAGAGCCAAACTAGTTGTTCCCCTATGTTCCCAGTCTTAATGCTATGCTAAGCTAACCAGTTGCTAGCTTCATATATACATACACGGCACACATGGTGTGCATGGTATCAGTCTTTTCATCTAATTCTTCACAAGAAACCAAATAAAAGCATTTCACAAAATGTGAGTCTATTCTCAGGCTGAGACTTCCTGCTGTGAAGGTAGATGTGTTGTGCTTGAATAGTCATAGAAAACCCCAAAATGTAAAAATTTCCAGCCACACGTTGTGCCTTTCTGCATTACTTTTTGTCAAATAAACACAGGTGTATTCTTAATTGGCTTCAGTGATCGGATCGGGTCATTGTTTTTCTGTTCTTTTGTGTCTAGCTCCTATTGAATTCTATAACAAATGCTGCTTTTGGATTGTCAGAAATCCTTTGAACATTCCCATGAGATATTGATCCTATTGTTTTCTGTAGGAGCACGACAGTGGTTTGAAGGTGATGACTTGTAGAGACAGGAAGACAAGACTTTTTTATGAGCTGGTTTTATGCATTCTCTAGAAACTGGACACCTCGAGAACAGCGGATGAATCAAGTTTACAGTAAAATCTATTTTTCTTGCCCTGCTGTGTCCCATTCTTTTTGTCATACCTATTTCCTCTCATCAACTTGTGTCCTTTCCACCTCTGACAAACATTAGTTCCTGTCACTGAGTTCGAGCTGGTACACCAAACTCCAGATCTGATACCAAGCATTTGCATCAGATCCTTATGTTTCATTTCTGCATTATTTGCAGTCATTTGTATTTATGCAGCTGCCTTGGTCTGGGTCAACCTTGGTCAGTTTGGACTAAGGGTGTATCAACATTGTGGAGCCTGTGGGACTTGACATGAGCCCAAGTCATTTTAGCCGTCAAACATGTGGTAGGGCTGGGGCTCATTATATCATTATGTTGTCAGGGCGATTGTTTATTCTGACATCTTCGATTCACGCAGTCCCATCCTCCCCTGCAGCCACATCATCAATAGGAGGAGGAAGCCGGTTATTTAGAGCCAACCGCCAGCACAGACAGATCTACAAGATATAACAGTCAGAGCCTTCTCTAACAAGATGGTCGTATGTGCTTTATTCACTGCAGCTCCCTCCCCTCCATCTCCTCGAACACACCACCATCAATTATTAATCCAGCCAATTAGCAGGGCTGCATTATTCACCAGGAAGCTGTGATCACATCCATTAAATGTGCAGCCTTGCCTCATTGTGGCTCTCCCATGTGGTGCTAGCACAGCCCACGGTGCCTTCGCCCAGCGTACATAGTTGACCACCAAATTCTATTTCCAGCATATTCATGTACTACTTCATAATAGTTGTCTTTTTTCTCTTTGCAGCGGCTGCACGTAGAATAAGCCTTACACAGCAATACTAGACCCATTCAAAGGAGGAAACACCACTTTACATTGTTCATAATTCCCTTTCATGTTGGTTTTTATTTGTGTCAGTTCATCCACAGAAACAGAACTGAAAAACAGCATGTATTGCAATTTGGATTAGCAAACAAAAACTTAACAATTATGCAAAAGATGGACTAATGGACACATGAATTAATTACCATAAAACAACATCCTCCGCTGCTCAAAAATATGTTGTTTTGCACATTTTCAAGATTACATCAACAAAATGAACACTGTATCATTAGTTAAAAATGAAAATTTGTGAAAATATTTATGCCGTCTGTTTTTAGCTCTGAAAAGGAAGTAGTCTTTTCACCGTCCTTCCTCTGCTTCCCAGAGCTTTCCAAACACAGCAGTGATCCTGATTGCTTGTCACTGGGATTTATGGACCCTCAAATCGCTGAACAGGATCACTTCCTGTTTTTCCTGTGTTTACCGGACGCACAGGCGGGCGGCCGTGTGGTTGATAAAAAGTGATTTATTTTCATTTGTTTATCTGCTTAATTGATGTCCCCCAGGCCTCCCTGACGGCCATAATTTCATTATACAAACAATTTAGAGATGTTTGATTAACACAAATGAGAGTTCACAACCCCCACCGGTTTACATGTTGTTCCTACACATTTGGAGTCACGCTTTTCCTCACATTGACTCTGCCTGGCTCAGCCCTTGTACCATAGTCATTAATAAACACTTTCTATCACAACAGACAGTAGCACGCAAAAATATAATTATTACTCTATTAATGACAATGAAATGCAGTTGTGCTGTTTTACTTTGATTATGAATGTCAGAGTGTCTGTTTTGTTAAAATCATCATACCGTAATTTAACATGCGTTTCACACCTTACTGAGCTTTGAGCCAATATGTGGCTGATTTAAAATCCTTACCTTCAACTAGATTCTCATTATGGCCATTGAGACGCAAGTGTATTGATTATGTTGTTTAGGATTCACCACAAGCATTGATTTATGGCCCTTCTGAGACAACTGTGTGTAATTAGGCTCATATTGTCCAGGGTTCACCCCACTATCACCTCAGCTGTAGTGGTCCTCATTGATGATTCTGTGCTTTGTTTGCCCCCTCCCAAAAAAAAAAACTGGAAGATAATGGAGAGATGTAAACATGCACTATTCTTGCACACACACACACACACACACACACACACATGCGCACGAATCAGTGGCTGTCATGGGCAGGTCTGTTTCTGACATACCATTTATTACATCATATTATTTTCCACTCAGCCCAGCAGCAGCAGCAGCGGTGAATATTCTCTTTCACCGCCCTGTTTTTGCTCTTATGTTTCGTCTCTCTTTCTTGTATCCAACTGGCTTTTAAACAGGGTCGGTTCTGGCAGGGCGTAAATCCAGCAGGAGGGATTTCCCCCTCACCCACAAAGCTTTTACTTCTGGCAATTGAGTGCCAGTGCGTGTTTCTAGCTCTCCCTGATGAACTCTTGGATGCACATTACAACAAAAATGGCCCTTTAGAAGAGCTCTTTTGAGCCTCTAGGTGAATGTACAAACACGCACATGCGAACACAAGTAGACATACCATCACAAATATACAGGAATTCACTGGAGCAGTCAGTCTCATAAAGGACTATATTTAACGTATGCTATGGCACTTGTTTTCAGCACTTTTGCTTCACCACCATTTATTCTATAGGTCTATTATTGCATTACAGGCCCATAATGTAAATGCAAATGTGATTGAAAGTGGTTCATAATAGCCTCCATTTGACTGTCATGAATATGAATGGCATTAATATGCATTTTGTTTTGGTTTGCTTCTTTTCTCCGTAAATGTGTTCTCTTGAATGATCGTGCACACCCGTCCCCTCCTCATCATTGCCTTTACATTCTATTTATTTATTTTCTAATTGTGATTTGGATGGACTGTATTTATTCATGCCACAGCCTCTCTCTGTATGTAAGGCACATCCGTCATTCAAGCCTGGCAGCGTTTGACTCAATAACAGCGAAAATATCCAGCCATTATCTCTCTGCGGAGTACTCCCTCAATGTTAATGTGTTTTTAGGACGATTACATCAATGTGAAATATTGAAAAATAACCCTCTGATTGATAACATGAATCATCAAGCCTGTGTCCCCTCCCCCTTGAACACCTCATTTACCACATCCATGGCAATGTGCTAAGGAACTGCCTACATACAATCACCTGCTCACGTGAGATCAGGCTATGGCGCTGGCTCAGTAATCAGGCGGGGCCATGCAGAGAATGAGAACATTCGTTATTAGACTGATACGGGAAAACAGCTACATAGGCTTTGCCTCTGTAATGCCATACATAAATACACCACAGACCTGCTCGTAAAAGAATGAAGTGCAACATCGCTCATGGAGATAGCTGTTAATCTATAGCTGTTCAAATTGTAAGAGCCTTTCGGTCAGTCTTCTAGCTCAGCTCCATGGCTTAACCATTCAAGCAGTGGAGGTAAAGTATTAAAATGAAGCATAAGTCCTGCAGAATAACCAGTTCATCTGGATACCATGGCAGCAGGCTTAGAACCATTGCTATGTATCGTGGTTTCACTCTTTTTCCCTGTCACTCATGATTAGGGCTGAACGATATGGTTGAAATCCTAGTGACGGTATTAGTGAGGATAATTTGGAAATCAGCATGTATAAAACAAAAACTTCAGCTATGTGTGCAGCGTCCCAGTGGGTGATACCATGATAGCAAAATAAAGAAAACTGAGGCAGGAGTTCATTGGTAGGAAGCCAGTGAGGGATCACTACCTTCTTGCAGCACCAGCAGTTCTTACCAGTTGGTCTGGATGTCTGCGCATAAGGTGGGTGGCATCATGCAGAGAGACCTCTCCTGGGTAAGCTGCCTGTTGGCAAGTGAAAACATGATGACTCCATGTGTTGAATTGGCCTTAAATTCGAGAACAGAACAGAAAACTGAAATAAAAAATATTTCTTTGATATGGCGAATGAGACAAATCTTATCTGATTTTTAAAAGGCACATCATTAACGTCTGTGGTTTTGTGTCAGTTTTGTTTTTCCGCTCATACTCACTCACAAGCGCCCTTTTTAGCAGGGAGAAAAAAGAAAAACCTCCACTACACTATACGCATTGTCCTAACCCCGACAATGAGGTTTTGCCCTGTAATTACTTTCTATTTCTAAAACCATCCGTCTTTGCTGACAGGCTAAAACATTAGCATGTTGTCAGCGGCCCGTCAGACGCCGCAGTTCTCTGTTACACTCCGTATTATCTTGCACCTTCAATCCAGCTTCCCAGATGGAGTTACCTCTCTACGGTCTGCGGAGGAAGAGGAGGTGTTTTCCTGTTGTGCGGCCAGTTTAGCTCAACCGTGCTGGGGCCTCCTGGTTTCTCACTGGGGGTCTGTTGAATTCTGGGTCACAGCCCAGCCCCAGGCAACTGCTGGCCCCGTGTCAGCCATTCAGTGTCATTCTGGCCCCTGTGGCATTCCACAGTGGGTAATTTTTCACCTTTTCCTTCAGCGACAACCTGTTCTTCATCCCGCCCCACCTCGCTGGCACTGTTCACAATCACCACGAGCTCGCGCAACTGGTGCTGATAGCACTGTGACCTCACGCACCTCAACATCACCTGTTCGTTATGCATGGCTCTGCTGCCTCAACAGAAATGAGCTGCACGAAGTTCCATTTTCCCTGGGCTATTTATTTAATGGATAATGCAAGGGACGCAAAATGGAAATCATGCATTCGACCATGTCTTTAACCCTGACTCCTCCCTGCCTGCCTTCCCGAACTGCATTCATTCTCGTCTCCGGTGAGCATAAATCATTTTGGTAACTTGTTATTACCAAACTCATTATTTATTCTCCAGGATGTTTAAGGAGAGGCAAAAAAAAATTCCCATCAAATATTTAAAGCTCCTAGATGTGAGTAAGCGAACATAATCTTCATCTCCCTCTGTCTGTGTCTCTGTGGTGCCACAATCTAGGAAGAAAAAAAAAACCCAGAGAGATTGTGTGAGCCCGTTTGTAATGAGTTTATGTCAAAAAGAAGCGATAAGAGGAGCATTCATACATGCTAATCTCTGCCCCTCTCTGCGTCTTCTGTGGTGGCAGGACGGCGCGGAGGGTGCGAGCTCGCTGGCGTGCTCTCGCTGTGGCTTGGCACAAAGATGAGGAAAGCGTTGCGATGGTGCCAGGCGCTTTGTATTCCGAGCTTGGGAGTAGAAGGATGGAGGGAGGGACGCGGGAGGAGGGAGAGAATGAAATGGGAAAAGGCAGCAGACAGAGAGGAAGAGAGCTTGGAGACAGTGTAATCACTTTTACACTCCCCTATACTGCTGTCCGCCTGACGCTTGACTCTTATCCCCAACGTTCTCCGCACTCCCCTCTCCCAATAGCTCACAGTGTCTATCAGCCTTTCCTTTTTTTTCTCCCTCTTTCTGAGTCTAAACAAAAACTCGAGCCTGCAGGTTTCGTATGTGTTGCATATGTGCGGCACTGTTTTGCTATCTTGTTAACTTTTTGCTCAGCTAGGTAAGCTTAGACTCTTGACTCCATGTGCACCTAAAACTGTTTAAAGTTAACTGTCAAATATTTGGCTTTCATTATGTTACAGCTATCGAATTTCATGTGGAAATTATGTTTTACTGCCTCATGCCCTGCGCTGCCTGTACTGTAGGTCCTGAGACAAAGTACTGTAAGAGAGTAAAAAACTGTAATGCAATTCAGCACCATGGCAGCTGAAACTGACACCAGCTCTCTGCTGTGAGGTAGTCCACAATGTCTGGGAGTAAAATAGAATGATGTTCTGAGTTCACAGTGAGATGATCTGCCAGCCCGTCTAACTCCAGCTCTGTTGGCTAAGATACTACCTGACTAATTTTGGCTTCTCTATATGCTTGCATTTGAACAGAACAATGACTCCTTTTCAGAAGTCGTTCTATTTTAGAAAATCCCAGGCGGTTTACAGTCAGAGCTCTCAGAAGTATGCCAACAAGACTCAGACTTGGGCTTTCAACCTGTCAAGTGCTTATTTTAATTGTGTGTGTGTGGTACAGTACAGTATGATTTGAAAAGCAGTGATGCCACAGTATTATTATTAGTGCATTAATATGCTTACCTGTGTTGTGGGTAGGGGATAGAAATACTGTGGGAGATTAAAGCAGACAACCTGAGTAAGATTTTGGTTTTGAGGATGCACATCACATCATCTGTTCAAGCTTCTCATCTTGAGGAAATTTGCATTGTGCAGTTAAAGTGATTTGACAAACAAATTCTAATTTATAATATAATAAGAATGGCACACACACTTACAGTACGGTCACCACCACACCCATGTCTTTCTCATCCTCCCTTCTTTAAGCCTGTCTTTTCTCACTCCTTTAACTTAAATCCCCCAGATATCTCTTTTTTTTGTTTCCTCTTACATCACCTTTTGTTAAAAAACAAAGCTCTGAATTTTCTGTATTTTTCGTACTGTCAGCAAATTCGATGAGAGGAGCAAAACCAACAAAGAACTGATCCTGCTAACAAGAACTCTTTGTATAGCTAAAGCCTTATATAGCTAATTCATCTGTGTCATAGACCTTCATTGCTGTTCAGATCTATTAAAAACACATCTATGAGCCACACCATTACACTGGGTGACATGTTCCTTCATTACTATGAAATGGAGACTGTAGTTAATCTCCCATACCCCACCCTCCTGCCATAAACACTCACTGGTGCACCAGATACAGATTATTCTGTGGCTGAAGATAGTCCCTAGTAAATGCAACATTTTCACAGGTTTGAGTAAAAATAATTTTAAAAACAACTTTTTTTTGTGAACTGTTTCTAAGGATCTTCTAGGAACCAGTCTATGCCACAGACAGGTTAGGGATCTTGGACAGTACTGAGTGATGGGCTGATCCATTGTCGGTTTGTGTAAAATTACATATAGAATATTTGCAGCCATATCCTTACTGTGAATGCTATGCCACAGTGAAATCCTCTGAAATGCTCCACCCTAGAGGTAACCATGATGCTAATTCAGTCATTTTTGCAGGATGTTAATCAACTGTTCTGGTGAAACACAAACCATAGCACGTCTCACTGCTTTGTCTCTAACAGCTGTAATGGTTTTCCATTGCAAATGCAGGTAAAAACTACTCAGGATTAAAAGATACTGTAGCTAAGAATGGTTGACTGTTCATGTGCCAGAATTTGATATAAGTTACATCATTGTCCCCATTGTCTCATGTGTTTACAGCAGGACAAGTTAATGGAGTAATACTTTAGAATGGTATACAGTATGCTGCATTGACAAGAAGAATGCTGTGGTTTTAACTTGAACATGATAACAGGCACACATTATTAATACTGTTTTGCACTTGATGCATTTTTAGCTGTGTCCATATTTTGAACAAATGACTACTTAGTGAATAAACAGTTCCATTTAAGGACATTCCTAAGAGTTTGATGACCAAATGGTCTTTGTAGGTGAGACACCCTCTTGAGTCACATTTCTTTGCACAATAATGAAACCATGATTGGTGATTACTGTGTTTAATATGCTGTGTTTTGTAATACTTCATCATAGAGGAAAAGCAGAGGACTAAAGCAGAACAGAACAATCTTTTGAAAACATCAGAATGCTGTCATGGAAAATCTTTAACAGGAAAAATGAAAGTACAGTACACCACCAGGCCCAAAATACTGAACATTTGGTAACTCTTCACCCCAATAAAAAGAGACAATGTCAGATGGTTTAAGTGTTTATTGGTAAAAATCAATATCACCACACTGACAAGGAGAAATGTTCAGGAATGTTAGTGCCAGTGTGTCTCCGTCTAGAAGAGAGAAGGGGAAGGGATTGTCTTTTTGCCAACCCATCATTTTACAGCTGTGCTCGTAGAATGATCTGAAACTGGGCTTAACTTATCAGACTTTAGCCTTCTTTTTTTTTTTTCTTTTTTTTTTTTTTTTTCAATCGTAAGCTTTTATGTCTTTTTCTGAGCTCTAATATTGGAGTTGCTTCTTCTCTCAGCAAGGGCAGCAGCAGTGGAGGAACACACGCCGCACTTGTGCCAGCAGAAATGTGGCTCATAACAGATATCTTTTTAGTGACAGTCTATTTGACATATTCAGCAGACTGAAATGTTTATATTGAATGTTTCAGCAGCTTGAAAATCACCATGGTAATGGTCCCAAAGACAAAAGCCCTAGCCTTTTGTCATGGGTAATTATCGCTGAGCAGTCCCCTCAAAGCCTTCCATTTGGCTCTGAACAAATTCACATTTAATTTTGCTCTCATGCATTTGACACAAGGCTTTTTATTTTTTGTATTCAAATCAGGCTTAAATGTAGAATTTAAATACCCATTGAAATGGTTTCCGTTTAAGGCAAGTGGTTCTCTGTGATTTTTTCCCCCACAGATTATTTCAATGCAAGAAACTATAGAGAGGGGATAAGGAGGGCTGTAGAAAGACCACTTGAAATTCCCTAATGAAGCCACCTTCACTGTATAAGCGGACATTCAAGAAACACAATACCTTGAAAATGAGCTTTGGTATTAAGCCCAAGTTTAGGTGTCTTATCTCCCACAAGCTGTTGAGACCTTAAAAACTGACTTGGCAGAAAGAAAAATAGCAGTGAGCTGTTGCCAAAGCTGATCCGGCTGAAGTGTCATCTCCACATGCTCGGTCTCAAACTCCATGTAACTCTGAACAAGTGGGTCAGAGAAATATGAAAAAGTAATGCGAGTGCCGTGTCTGAGAATCCACTCATAGAGTAGACACCATGCGATGACATTAGATACAATACAGAGCTCCTCTTTGGGGTATATTTAGTGGTTAGATCTTATAGTAATTTGGTTTAATGGAACATGAATCACTAAATGCAAAATATAGCCTCGTCTCTGCTGGCTGCTGTCAGTTTGTGTGGGTTTGTCAGACTCTCCAGGCAATAATCACGATCGGTTCCACATCTCAGCTAATTCGGACACACGGCTTTCATTCGGCTTACCCTCACCACATTTTACACCCACCACTGAAATGCATCCAAGTGATCACATGTCAGTGAAATTGCACCTATCCACATGAAAATTCAGGTATAAATGCACCAAAGCGGCACGGTGGAGGTGGAGGTTAAAATTCAATTGCTTAAACTGCCAGGCGAGGTGTAACTATGTCTTCAAGCCACAAATGTATTTTTGTACGTCACCCAAATTACTGTATCACCAACAATGTTACAGATGTTACAGTCTTAAACTGAGTAATACTGAGAGAAAATAAACAGCTCTAGGCTATAGGATAAGCCAACTCAGACTGAGAACCAAAGAATAAATGAATGAAGAATAAAAAGTACTGGATATGTGCAGTGTTTGAGTAAAATAACAGAGGGGGAAAGTGGTTAAATATTACTCTTACATACACATAGCTTTACCTACCATACAGTACGTGCCATTTAGAGTTGGCTGGCATTCTGTGCACAACACACGCTTTGTTTTTAAGCCACACCAGGGATGTCGGGTTTGACACATTTTATCACAGTTGCGTGCACACAACTATAATAACCAGGAAGTTAGTATGTAAACTGTGACTGATATTGAAGAATGATTCTACTTTGGGATGAAATTATATAATCATAAAATGCCTGTTGTGAATGGGATATTTCTGTTTTCTTTCTTATTTCTATTTTTGCTGTCTCTTTCTCTCTCTCTCTCTCTCTGTCCCTCATCACTCACACCCTCTCCACTCCTCACCTCAGCCCCTCTCCTCTGTGTGCCGATATACAGTCTGGCTCTAGTAGTGAGCGGACTCTGCTGCTTGATGTCTAAAAGGCTTCAGATGGCTTGAGATGATGTGTCCTGCATCCTTTTTACTATCCTCAGTCACTCTTCCACCACAGTTAGAGAGGGTGAATAATTCACAAGCAAGTTGCCATAAAGATAAAGCTTATTTTTCCCCCCTTATGCAATAAACTGGGGACTTACCCTCAGCACCAAGGAAAAAAAAGAAGGCCTCTGTTAAAAACACTGCTGATAAATTTATAAGAACACACTGCAAAGCTAACTCTATAAATTTTTTACTAAATCGCATAGCGGTTGTTGTAAAGAAAGAGAGTTTCAGTGGTAAGGCGAGTGTCCAGCAGGGAGATTTATTTATACAAGATTTTATGTCAAAAATGTTTTTACTACAGCGTATGATACAATATAATTCTTGTACTCCATTTATAATCAAGTTCACCCAATAACAAATCGCACAGGTCCGATTATTTTTTCTGTCCAGATATTATTTATGAGGTCTCTAATATTTGAGTGCATATGAAAAAACAGAAATTTTCCAAGTACAGCCAGACTTTCAACAGAGATAAATTGCTATGGCAATTGGCCAGTACTATTTTTTTTTTCTTCAAACCCTGTGTTTAAGTCTAGAAGTTTGTCTTTGAATGTTTTCACTAGCTAGTCGCCTGACTAAACCTTAAGACAAATGAGAATAGACAACACAGCTTTGTGAGGCTTTGTACAATTTCCCATGTTGACTTTCTCCATTCTGCTCTTGTGTTGTTGATTAACTTTCCTTTATTGTTTTTCTCTCCTTCTCAGCCTACGGGAGGACAGCAGTCTTTGTCCTCCGCAAAGTTTCCCACTTGTCTTTCCCATTTAATATCACTGGGAAATTTTTTAACAAAGTTGTTTTATTAATGACGACAGAAGTTTAATTTTAAGCAATGTTTGCCATTATCAATCTAATTCCCAGCTCTCCTCCCACACAGAACTACCACACACTTTTGAAACTCATTCACATGCTTGTCTCCTAATGTGAAACATACCTAATCATCAATCTGACAATGAATGTCCTGTTACTCAAAAGCTGACGTTTGTAACGTTTTTCATTCCGCGCTGACATCGTTATCTTATGTGTCCCTGGTGTCGTGCAGAGTTTCTTTCCTTTTCTACTCAATCTTTATCAAAACCTTGTCATTTCCCAGAGGAAAACAGCAGACCCTGTCCTCCCATGTTGTTTTCCAAGAATAGACGTCTCTCTTATCTAGTAATTGTATGCCTCTCAAAATTGCTTCCTACCCCCTACGGTTCCCATGTACCACTCCAGTTTCACTCTGTATTTCCGAGAGCCCACCCTGGATAATTTCATCTTGACTCAAAGTACAAATCGCTGGAGAATTTGTTTTTGATTTGTGAATAAAAGAACTAGGATCCGTATTCTTAACAAAGCATGACTCCATCTATTTTCATCATACAAAATGATTTTGATCAACATGGGAGTAAATCAATGAAACAATTGCCAAGGTTGTATCAAAACCATTTGAGAAACCCAAGATGATTTTCAGAAATCATGGCTAACTACAAAGTAAGCTTTTAAGTTTCATTTTTTAAGTGTCCATTGGACCAATTGATGGAAAATGTGTGTTGTTTTAAGTAAGATAAAATCAGATTGAGTCAGAATTGATCAGAGTGATGAAAAATAATAAAAGAATGGAGTTCAGTTTGAAGTTTTCCTTTTGTGTGTTCAGTGAAGTCTTTCTTAGGACCCAAATGTAAAACTCAAGATACAAAGACACGATTTGACAGTCCACAGGAATGATTTATGAGTTTAAACTGAAGAGGTGAATGGACTAGGGTGGTCGGGGTGCTGGGGGGCAGAACAGACAGTGGAGAGGTAGGAGGCACAGGCAAACAGGAGTCAGACAGAGACCAGAAACAAAAAGGAAAAAAAACTAAGGTGAACTGATGGTCTTGCAAGGAGTGAAGAGCCAGGGTATACATACTGCAGCACCTATAGATTTGATAAGGGGAGGTGCGGCAGAGGAACGGCAGGAGCAGGGACCAGGAAGCAAGTTCCAAGGGTTCTGGTATTGTGTATGCTGGTACACTGGCATTGGCAGACTGAACGTCCTCAATTTGAATTGATGTCCAGAAAACACGAGATCCTCAATTTTTTGGAGGCCATGTGATTCAGTGGGCAATAATCCTGTGCAGCCATGTTGGTTAACCGTCCAGGGGGAGGGAGGATTTAGAGCTGTAAAGTGCAGGTGTACAGGCAAAGGTGACACAGGGCATGAGGATTATAAATCTAGTGGAGGGGAAAAAAAAGGTCAGGTGGGCTGATCCTGGAGGACTGAGACTGTCAGGGTCATAAAATGGACGATTATCCTGATCAGGACTGTCTGCTGCTGGGAAGCTCACATCTGTAATCCCCGATTTATAAATAGTTGGATCTCTCACCATCCAGCCTCAACTGATGAAGTTGGCCACACTGCCAGCACTCTCTGCCCACTCCTAAAACATGTGATTATCACTAAGGGAGGTGAAATAGAGTTTATAGCAAACATGTCATTTTGTCATTCATTAGTGTTTCCATGGGAATCCCGGAGTAATATGCACCGGCTGTTACACACCGAGATCCCAGCTCGTATGTTTCCTCTTGCGTGCCTTTATGTGCTGCTGGCGATTACAGCCCACAGGGCAGGTAAAGGCCTGTGTTGTTGCACAAGGTTGACAGAGCAGTAAAGCTCCAAGTTCAGAGGAGTGGGCTTTCCCCTCACCGCACAGCAGCCATTACTCTAAATCACCCCCTACCCCTCTTTTCTCTCTGACCTCCGCTAGCATCCACTGACCTGGAAAATATCTGGCGAGTCCAAGCCACCAAGAGCGGCGCTGGCCCTGGCTTCGCCTGCAAACAGCAGAAATATTGAGCCAATTACAAGATTATTATCTGGTGGTAAGGGCAGGGGAATGCGGTGGGAGTGTATTTATGCCTGCCAGGGCTCCCTGCTGGAGGAGGAAAAATGAATCAAAGGCTTCTTGGGGGGCGGGGGAGGGGGGGGGGGGGGGGTGGACAGAACTCATGCCCACTTGCCTCTGTGTCTTTACAACACCCGTCAATTGATAGACACTGGCCTCGATCCAAGGCCCTTTCTGAAAGGTCCAGGATAACACCAGGACACGGCCCATTCGGAGCTGATCGCTTGTTAGTTTTTTTTTTTTACCCTTACCTAATTCATATGTCATGCTGTCATATTATGTGTGCGCCCGATTTACAGTAAATAAGACCTTATGGCACATTCATACTTTTCTGGCATTTAAATAACAGGCAGACATGAGTCATAGCCTGTATATGAGGGCAGAGTTGAGTTGGTTTGCGAGTGAAATTCGTTCAGCAGGGAAACGAAAGCAGTGATGCATCAGGCCCTTTATTCCGACGTGGTTACTTTATGGACAAGCCCACAAAGGACGCATTGAGTGATGTACTGCATGTAGTTGTGTACATTGGAGTTGGTTTTTTAATAGGGAATAGAGCTGCTTGAATGAGTCCTGGCATCTTTTTCCAGCTAGTTAGTTCCATATGAGAGGAATGACGTACAATTACGACATGTGTTATGTTTTGTCATGAACACGAGCTGTTTGTTTGTTATGTTCTAAACTTCTTAGTCATCATTTTTTCATCTCTCTCTCTCCAATACTTAAATGCATGCCAAAGCAGGGAATTTGATTTAAAGGTAGGCCCGGGTTCATGTGCTGTGTTTCTTATTTCAGTTTGGGTCTGTGTCTTGTTTCATGAGTGGATCCCGCTGCCTGTGTTTCATGCATCAGTGTGCTTAGGGAGTCGTATTTTAGCAGCACGATGAAGACATCAAAGCAAAATCTGGAACTGCAGTAAATCTCAAGCACTTGGACGGTTTGTCATCTGTTACATCACCTACCCTGCCAATAAAGTTTCATTAGAAAGCACCGCATGCTTCTGCTGTAGAATGGAAAGAAATACCCTAGTGTAGTTCACTTACTTTAAAAGTGTTTCTTGTGCCTTTGCCCAAATAAAACTTAAAATCTGAGCACTGAAGTTCTTTTATAACACCGGTGTGCATTAGACACTTAAATGTTTGGACTGTAACTAAAGATTATTTTCACTACAGATTAATCTACTGATTATTTTTTTATCATTATTTTTCAATCATTTAATTCATAAAATGTCAAGAAATAGGAGAAAAAATAAACTTTTCATTTCCAAAAGCCCTGAATGTCATCCTCAAAGTACTGCAAGTACTCCAGTCTAAAACTACCTTGGGGCTCTGAGAATTTGTTTTCACTCATTTTGGACATTCTGTATATTAAAGGGGAAGTGCTACCCTCTACACATTAAAGTCTGTTTGGAGATCATGCAGAGTAATACAGCATATGTGAAAAAGTATGAAGCCTTTTGTGGCTCCAGAGGGAGCTGCACAAAGTCTGATACATAACTGATGTGACTTGAGTCAGCGTCGGTGAGGTTTGAAGACTACAGATTTGAAAATTAAAAATATAAATCTGGGGGTGTGGAGTTCGAGAGAAGTGAGCTTACCAGACTTCTGTGGCCCAATCTGCTTGAGGCTAGCAGTTTGAAGCTGCATTAGCCACTACTAGCAAGACACCCAAATGTGGCACTCTGGGTAATGTAGGCACCAGGTTTTGATGAGGAAGATGATGTGCAGAAAAGTCTGGGGGGTGCAACCAGGATCTTTTTCATATGACTGCACTCCACAGATGCATCTGAAACCATTCTCCCAATAACTATAAAATTTACATCAACCTGAACACATGAGTGCTTCATGACATCCATGCTTGGACTTCCAAACATACCCGTCTCCACGACCCCGAAACTCACCCCCCACCCCAACTCCCGCCCCCCACGCCATCGAGTGCCCTCACACCACCGCTGTGAGTGCATCGACCACAGAACAACCTCGACACAAGACATCAAATATGGATGCTTCCTTTAGTACAGGCTCATTTCTTTTTTATAACACAATAATGTTCTCTTTTGCATGATAAAGTTGTGGTACTTTGTGGGCTGTTTGAGAAGTCTAGTGGTTCCCAAATCAGCATGTTGCCAATATAGGCAGGAAGACATGCAGGAAGACTACCTGCATGCCTGCGTCAGGGATCCCCCATTTATCAATAATTAGTCTCCATGTTCTTTGTTATTGACTTGTCAGCTTACAGTAGTAGCCACTGCCTTCCCAAATGACATTGGGTTTGTTTTAAAGCACCATTACAAAGCCTCACTCTGAACTCTTGGGGGTGATGGGGCAGAGCTAATGTGAGAGGAAAGGAGCCTTGTCCATGTTCTTACACAGCTGTAGGAGAGGTCGACCATACTGAGAGCACTTGGAGTGGGGGTCAATGTTGCCAGCGGATGTCGAGACATCAGTACAGCTGTGTTGCCGCTCTTGCTCTTATCGACCACTTCCTGACCCCACCCACCCACCCCACCCCTTTGTGCTGACCCTGTGATCTGCTCCTCGCAGAGAAAACCCACTCAGGATACTCAACCACACATAAACTGGATGTGTTTTGACACTGGCCTGAAGGTATTGACTTATGGCTTTTAGATCTGTTTCACTTCATACGCTGAGCTCAGCCAGCAGCTGTTTTGCAGCCTGAAACAACCACAGGGAAAACTGGCAAACACAGACTTTGTGCTGTTACCTAAGTAATCATGACTCTGACATGGATTTTACTTAGATACAATTTCAGTCCCAAATAATTTGGATTTTCATCTTGCAAAGGTCCTCCTGCAAGTAGTAGTGTGATGATGTTGGAGGACATGGAATGGGTCAAGGTTAGACCATCATCATTCCCTAACCTTTAGCTAAGCTGTTTTAGTGCCCAAACCAGAGTAATTTGACAATGGAAGCTTGTACTGTATGTGTCATCCTGGATGGAATTCACAAGTAATGTATTTTTTTTGTTCAGCTGTTTAGGACCAGCGGTCACATTCATCACAACAGCTGGTATCTTCTAGAGCTGCGCTCTGTTTGTGTAAAGCTTGGCCTCAGCAAGCGTCTCGGTGTCCTCTGTCTCATTTTATTCTGTGTATGTTAAACGGAGCGTATCTGTTTACCAGCCTTTTCTCAAGGCAGAAAAAAGGGTGCCCATCACATCAGAAAAAGACACTCACTGGTTGGCAGAAGCTGCACTTTGATTGTATGTGCTAGTGCTTGACAGACTGAAGTCTCGAGCACTCTCCGATCTTCAGAAATTTCCGGGAACCTCCCATTTTTTTCAGGGTCTCGGTAGTTCTGTCACGAGCGGCAGACTGCGTCTACCCTGGGAGCAGCCTGGGCCACTTTGTCAGCGGCAGTCCACGGCTTTAAGCAGCAGCAGCCAAGCAGATGAATAATTGACGCCTGCATTCTGTACTTTGGTGAATTTTAAAGCTGTATTCTGCAGAGGCTCTAAATGGCAGGGGGAGGGCGCGTTAATCATTCATGAGCTGCTTTTACCCGCTTTGCTTAGGGTCACTGTCCTGAAGGCGGGTGGGCAGAGGGAAAAGTGGAAGAAAAGGGGAGCGGGAGCAGAGGGGTGGCATGGCCGAATGGATTAACTTGTTTCCCTTCAATTTTGTGAGTTTGAGGCGAAAACGAAAAGGACCCGGGCAGAGATGAGGAAATTTTGCCATCAAATGTTACACCCTCAGGGTTTGCCTATTTGGACCTTTGTTTGCTCTTAATACACTTTCAACACTGAGATTTAATTTCAGTACATCTAAAATACCAGTCTATGTCTATAGTGACCAAGTATGTTCAGATTGCTTGAGTAGAACAGTTTCTAACACCTACTAACACAGAAAGTTCTCAAGTCATGTTTCAAATAAACACATATGTTTTATAAATCATATGTACAGATGCAGAAAAATCGCAGCATCAAAACACACAAAAAGCAAAGAAGAGGAAGGTGATCAATTATGCTGAGAGGCCCTCAGGTATCAATATTTTATAGCCAGCACTACCATAGTGTGGGTATAGAGATTGACGTTCTTCTTTTTGCACCATATGAGAGTGAAGAATACCCTCTTTCAAATGCACCCGAGGGAGTCCCATTCTTGATTTCATAAACCCTCAGGCTACATTAAGAAACACTTGAGGCAGCATCTGCATACTATCACTGCAAGAATGTCTTTATGTCCAGAGACGAGCCTGAGCGTGGTGCCGTGCCAAAACTGCAAATCAACATTTGGTCACACCTGATCGAATAAATACACTACTGTGAGCAAACTGTTACCGGTGTTATTCTTGATTGATTGGATTCAGGGTTTTTGATGACTTAGCCTGAGTTCATCCAGTTGTAATGTTTATTGTAATAAGAGAGGTTGTACAACTGTGTCAATTGCTCAGTGTGCTTCAGTCAGAGGTAGAGGTAAAACAAATATCTCACTTCCTTTTTTTCTCTCTTTGCTCTACTTTTTTCTTCCTGCAGGGAGCTGATGCCCAAGACTCTGGAGGGCCAGATCACCATGGAGAAAACTCCAAGCTACTTTGTGACCAGGGAGGCTCCGGCCCGGATCTCCGCCATGTCCCGGGACACCAAGCTGATCGTGGTGGTGAGGGACCCAGTCACCAGGGCTATCTCAGACTACACACAGACACTGTCCAAGAAGCCCGACATTCCCTCTTTCGAGAGCCTCACCTTCAAAAATAGGACTACGGGGCTCATCGACACCTCGTGGAGCGCCATCCAGATCGGCATCTACGCCAAGCACCTGGACAACTGGCTGCAGTACTTCCCCATGGACCAGATCCTGTTTGTGAGCGGGGAGCGCCTGATCAGCGACCCGGCCGGAGAGCTGGGCCGCGTGCAGGACTTCCTGGGGCTCAAGAGGATCATCACAGACAAACACTTTTACTTCAACCAGACCAAGGGTTTCCCGTGCCTCAAGAAGGCAGAGGGCAGCAGCAAGCCCCACTGCCTGGGCAAAACCAAAGGGAGGACCCATCCCAACATTGACCCTGAGGTGGTGCAGAGGCTACGGGACTTCTACAGGCCCTTCAACATGAAGTTCTACCAGATGACAGGGCGGTTTTTTGGCTGGGATGAATGAATGTGCTCTGTGACACTGAGGACTGTTGGAAATACTATGTCAGACTATTAAGGCCATGCTAGGAGGAAAAAAACAAGAGATGTTGGGAATAAAGTCACAATATGTCAAGAAAAAAGTCATAATGTTACAAGAAAAAAAGTTCTAATTTTAGTCAAAAATATTTTGTAAATGTCCTAACACTCAAGAAAAATAGCTGTATTCAGTAAAAGTTAGGCACAATAACAATAACCTAATCTAGCAAATTATAACATTTTGGTTGTTGTCTGAAAACACTGCCTTTTCTAAAAATAAAAAGATAAACTTTATTTTGATAATATTATTATGTTTTCTCATAAATGTATTATTCTATTATTTTTGTAACACTTAAGCTTTATTCTGGTAGAATTATTAGAATTATTTTATTTTATTTTGTTTGTTTTAAATTTGAAACATAGCTATACTACTATATCTATACATAGATATACTGTACATTGAAATGTTGTTATTATATTCTCAAAAACTGAGAATTAAGTGATAATTTTACAAGAAAACAAGTTGTTATACTTTGAGGCTATAACAACCAGAATATTAAAGTGCAAATATGTGTTTTTGTTATCAAAATAGGAAGAAAATATATCCAAAAATGTAATATTGTCAATTTACTAAAAATGTTGACTTTATTTTGATAACTTTTTCAGAAATATTCTGACTTTATTCTTAAAATCTTACATTTTTTCTCCAACTGTGTCTATATTATTCTGTCGTAGGAGTACGGCCTCAGCACTAACCCCAAGCAATATGTGGCTGTTACAGGAGAGAAGGAGGCCCAGTCTCTCCTCAGTGGCACCCCAGATATGCAATCTTTCACTGTTACATTTCCCATCATCAGAGCTGCCTCTAATCCACAATCATGGAGATGTTTTCCTCTGAGAAAAGACGATTGAGTTGTTGAAGGATTTGCGTCATATCTCCCTGCACTATCTGAAGAAACAGTTTTTTTTTTGTTGTTGTTGTTGGTTAGTTTAAAGTCCTTAGCTGTGAGACAGTACTATTGTATGCAGTGATTCTTTAAGAAGATGGGTGAAATCACATTGTGTGCAGGGGCTTTTTTTTTACGGAGTGATTCAATGCCATATTTTACACATACATAGCTGCTTTCAAATTTTCTAGCAAAAAGAATATGAAAAGATAAAAATATATGTATTTTTGAAATGTATTTATTCAAGAAGTACACAAGCAGTATGTATGTATTTTGAATAACTCCTCAGTGATTATTTGCTCTTTTATTATTGTGCTCCCCATGCCTTTAGACACTAAAAAACAAGTTATCCTCATTTTACTTTCAGGTCATCCATTCTAATATATATTTACTATACGTGGACAAGTGTGGGAACACTCGTCTCTGCTTAGCTTTCAGTTCCAGAGCTGTGACTTTGTTATTTCAAGGGTTGCCCCCCACCTTCAGTTAATGACGTTACAGGCAATGATAGCACTCGCTGTTATTCAAGCAACAGCGACTCCGGTGGAGAGGAAGAGACCTCCAGAGGGCCTTCCTAAAAACTGTGACTCAAATTTCCTCAACATGCCTCCTCGTGAATTGAATACACTTGATGTCACTGGCCTTCCTTGCCTCGAGGCGACGTGTGTGTGTGTGTGTGTGTGTGGAAGCCTTTTTAAACCCAGGGAGCATGAGAACAATGGCTGAGTTGTGTTCCTAATTTCTGTCTGCTTGTATTGTTAGCCACTTTCTGAAAGCAGATGTTCCTCAGAAGACACAAAATCAACAGTGTGTTTTTTGGTGTGAGCAACAGAGAAGAACCTAATATAGATTTTGGGGGTTGATTGTGTTACCAATCTAACTGTGCTGTTCTGACTGTTGTTTACTTCAAGTTGTTGGGATTTTTAAGGCACTCATTGAATAAAAGATGTATATGTAAATATTTTATTTACACTGGCCTTTATACTGTATATTTTTTCTGTTTTTCATAGCAATGATTCAACCTCAAAAATGTATGCAATAAGTGCAACAGGACACCACATCCACATTGCCAAGGAGAGAACATTAAAGTCATTACAGTGCAGCTCACGCGTCTAACAAGCTCGGCTTCCTGCAGAATCATAACAGCATTCCCCTGCTCCTCTCCTATCTCCACTGTTACACCTTCACATATTGTCTCTGCTTATCTCCATCCAGCCTCCAGGGCAGAGTGTCAAAGGAGGCATTGAGGATTTTAAAAGGTACCTGCAATCTGAAAGCCTTATTTTGGATCTCCTGGCAGCTCCTTGGCAGTGTCAAGTCTCAGAGGTACAAGCTTTTTTTTTTTTTTTTTTTTTAACAGGGGGGACATTGTCAAGGATGTTTGAGTAGAAACTTTCTGGGCTTCAAAATGCAGTCCTGGCTAATGTGTAGAGTTTAATCATTTATTCACAACATACAACAATACTGAAACAAACCAAAGCAAAGATTCAGATATTCTATTACATAAACTTATTATTTCAGACTACATGTTTTAATCACATGTTCTGCCAAAACATAGCACTTTATTATGCCCACACTATCTGGTCTGATCAAGCAATCACAAGGTGCTGGATGGAAAATCAAACCACCAAAAATGGGCAAAAGAGGGCAAAAACAACTTGAAATACAACAACCAAATGTAGATCATAAATCATTGTAAAACTTGGTTGTTTCAAGTTCTTGCCTTCCTCACATGGGTATGCTCTGTCCCCCATGTGTGAGCATCAGGCAGTGTTGTCCAGCTTTGCTCTGATTGGCCCAGCCTAAGAATAGATTGACCCTCAATCATGCTGATCTCAGTCACCTGTGTGATGAATGTGTTGGTGTCTATATACTGCTTGTTCTGCTTTGTGATGGACCACCTTGAGTACATCGAAACAAGCTACTAGTACATTGTGCAGATTTTTTGCCATAACGTTTTGTACAGTGCCAACTCCCAGGAAATGTTAGCCAAAAAAGAGAAAGGCAGTGTTACTTTGTGCAATTCATCTTTGAACAGGGAGCAAGAAGGAACCTGCAGATAGCTGATGTGGGCAGCATGGTCCTTTTTGCTGCAAAGGTTTTATGTTTTTAGCAATCCAATCTCAGTCAAGACTGTAAAATTACAACTTTAATAGCATTAAAACAAACCCACTTCACTTTATAAAGGATCTTCTGACAGCTGCCAGGTGGGAAATCTACTCCAAAAAGTCAGATCATCGATCATTCGGGCAGTTAATCAGGTACTGTGATCACCTCAAAGTGAATGTGGTGGAAATTTGGCTTGACTCTGAAATTAGCTGGCATTAAAACCGAGATTGATCTGTTCAAGTGTCAAGTGCCCAGCTTTAAAGAAGTAATTTGCCAGTGATGTAGACACAGTACAAAACCCTTCTTGGATAGCGGTCCAAAAGCTTCTAAAGAAATGAAGTCGGTGTAGGTGCTAAGTGCTTATTTATTGTGATGTTCAGTCTTACAAACCACCACTTTTTAGGCCTGTCAAATTATTTGCCCACTTAATGCCACTGTGCAATCTACTGGCATATATACCAATATATTCTTATATATTACCTTCCCCTGATGATGGTTTTAAAGTCAAACTGAAAGCTTAAAACAGCAAACTGTCACTGTAATCTACATGTAAAAGTGTATATGCAGTAGAGTATATCAATCACAGCTTGTGCCTGAAGGGATAAGCTGTTACTCTTCATGTCTTTTTCTTCTTTTCACCCCATCTCCATCTCCATCTCCATCTTTTTTTTCCCTCCTCCACTGCACCTGTATGCTTTTCTTAGCCAAAGGATTTCCCTGGCCTTTTCCTCTTGCAGTCTGCTGACTGATTTGAAAAATGACACTGACAGGCACTTAGTAGATGAACCACGGTGAGAGGAGGAAACCTGTTGAAAGTCTGCGAGTTTTTCAAGCTCATTCGCGCTTAGTCATCTGCATGCTAAAATGACGTGACGTTAACAACCCGCAAGGAGTCGTGGGAGCCGAGGGAGTCAGAGGCTGATGTCCATTTGTTGACTTGTTCAATTTGCTTGTTATTCCTTCCTGAGTGGGCCAGCAGGGCCTCTTCAGCGACGGTTACTCACAGTAATAAACAGAGACAGTTTTCATCCTCCTGCTCAATTCTCTAAAGGGCAGCTAACTATGAAAGAGAAAATGGAATGACAACATCTGCTGCGGGACAGCGGACAGACCACCCCTGTCAGAGAGCATTCAGCTCAGTACCAATGGCACAGACCTGGGAAGAACTTGAAGTCCCATCTATTGAAAAACTGCTAACTGCATGAGGTGGGGTTTTTTGAGGGTGGGGCAGGTCACTGCAGAAAGACAGGCATTTCTGGTAGCCTTGCAAATCTCTTTGATCTGCTTTTTCTCTCTTCTTATATTCCCCCTCCTTTTTTTGCTTCTTTTACTCATTCCATCAATATGGCATCACTCACCCTCACAAACCTCAACATATATATATATATATATATAGACACAGAAGCACCTGTGTAAAGTCACATGTTCACAATTAGCTTGCGTCCACCTGGTTTTAACTCCAGCTAAGCTACCAAAACTTCCACTCATCCAGACCCCCCTCTCCTTACACGCAACTCTGAGCCTGTTTTTGCACACACAGACGTTACAGAAGTGCGGCGAAAGATGGGTGGGCCGAACGATAACAACCGCCGGCGCTTTAGAAAAACATGGTTCTGAGAACATGTGTGTGTGTGTGTGTGTGTGTGTGTGGTGTGTGCGCTTGCGTGTGAAGTGCCCTGGGCATCATAAAGGCCATGTAAAACGATGAAGTAAAGGGATCAGAGAGATTGCTTTGAAGAGGGAGGCAGCAGCGAGAGCATTTGCGCACACTTAGAATCGTTTGTGCATTCCCCACCCTCCAAGTGCACATGATCACATGCACATACATGCATATGTGGCTTCACGCCGTCATATAAATACAAAATAGTTCACACGTACACACACGTACTGACCCACTGATTTCCATGCACACAAACACAGTCGCCACCCATTTCTGCCCCACGGAGGGACATGGAGGGGATCAGACCTCTGTTTTCTCTGGATCCCAGAGGAGAAGTCTTTAATCCCTGGCCTAGTCTGAGCAAATATCTCCACCAGGCACACTCCACACACACAGACTTAATCAAAACAGCCGAGGGGATGACTGAGTCGCACCTTCAATTTCAAGTTTGCTTCATCTATCATGTACTTTGTATCTTAAGGAGAGATCTTCAAACTTCAAAGCAGCATTTCAAGTCGTATCGGGTGCACTGTGGCCAGATGTAACCAAGATACCTGTGTTTTATCCTCCAGTCTCCAGGCAGGTAAACATATGCATTTACATTAAACACACAGCATTGCACGCTTTAGTCATCACATTAGTTTTCCTGATCCAAATGGGGAAAGAACGACTTGTTATTCTCTGTGGAGAATTCATATTCTGAGAGTTTTCATTTCTATATTCCATTTTGAACCACAAAGCAGATTTTCCTCATCGTGACAGAACAGAGAGATTGTGGCCTGTAAAAGACGTACAGAGAGAAATGTTCAGCTATGCAGAGGCAATTGTTGGTTTTAAGTTTAAAGACGTTCTCATGAAAATGACCAATTGTTTGTTCATGATGAAAAGGCATTCCACCAATGGATCGCATGCTAGTAATAAAATGAGGGACTGCTCTTTGAACTGTCACTTCTGTGCCCGGAGTACAGCAGACAACACACAAAATTAGCAATTAAGATTGTCTGGGAGCAGGACTCTTTCCAGACATGTGTGTTTTGACTTTCGAAGTTTTCACGCATCGCCCCTTAAGAGAAACCTTCTTCAAAAGAGCTGCTGCTTTTCAAAGGGTGATAATTGATCCTGACACATGATTAAAGATGTGTTCATGTTAAGCTCAAATTTTCCTTCTCCTGGATGAAAAGCAGGGTGACAGAACTCTAAACAAGACGGCCAGATCGTCTGAGGGGTAGAGTCCAAACGTTCTCAAGGGAGAGGAGAGGTTTGCCCTGTTAGTGGAGGAGCTCTGTAAGAACTGCCACTCAGCACTGGAACCTTTTAGTCAGACAATCACAGAGTGCTTTCGCATGGATACTAGTATCAGGTTTTTGGAGGGTTGGGTGAATTGTGGAAATGTGTTGTGCAATGTGCATGTTAGCTGTTATTCTGGATATCTGAAACCCAAATATGCTAAATGAATAAACATCTAAATGAATTGGGATACTATAGTAATAAACAATTAGTTCATCAGTCAACTCACAGATAGCTGATCAACAAGAATTTTCATAAATGAGTCTGTATAGTGTTATTTGTTGTTTGTTTGATAAAATCAAGCAAATATGTCAAGCATTTTGTTGTTCTAACCTCTCAAATTTACAGATTTGCTACTTCACTTTACTCTATTGTCTGATAACAAAACAAGAGCCAGGAGCTGATTAGCCTAGCTCTGTCTAAAGTTCAAAAATCCACCTACAAACAGGTCTAAAACCCTCAAATTTAAAGTATGGTTGGACATTTTGGGAATTTTGTTTATTCGCTTTCTTACCAACATTTAGACAAGAAGATTGATGCCACTCTCATGTTTGCACACTAAATATGTAGCCGAGAGGCAATTAGATTGGCTTCACATAAAGACTGGAGACAGTTGGAAACAGCTAGCTTGACTGTCCAAAGTTTTAAAAAATCCACTGACCAATAGCTCTTAAAGCTTGTTATTTTAATCACGGATAATCTGTTGTTTGTCAAGACATAGTTACAGCACATAATTCCTGCTGAAAGCACAAATAGTCATTTTAACTGCAATTTGTGGTTTTAGGGAGAATAAGCGTGTAATATTACACTTGCCAAAATGTCTATTCTTTTGATATTTTTTTCCTTGGGCTGGGGTGGATTATGATTTTCACATTTTTCTCCTTAGGTTTAGACTGCAGTAATAATACAACTCCCGCATATGTTTTGCTTTTCCCTCTTCACACCCTACTTTTTGTTATATTAATTGATTTCCAGTGTCATTTTGCAGCAGTTAAACAGTGTAAATTAGCATTAGAAACTGGCAGGAGGGTGAGACTATACAAACTAGTCTGTTTGTTATTTCAGATAGTAAGGGAGGAGTTCAGTAAGAGACAGGGGAACAGAGTTAGATAAAGAGCACTAGTTGTTTTAGAGGGAAATTAGCCTGTGTGGCCTGAAACAAATAGCTCTAAATAAATCATCACACACTTATTCCCATTCACTGCACCGTCTCTGTTTGCCTTATGAATAAATGAGAACTCGCCCCCTGTTTACCTCCTACTCATTACAGACACTGGTCCATCATGCTCAGAGGCCCTCACACACACACATAGGCTTTATTATTGCTGAAAAACTCACAGTCCTCTTTAAACCTTGGCTCACTTTCAGAACATTTTCCCCTCCCTCAAATACTCCTGCTGACACTCAGGCACAAAGACGCAAAAACACTTAACAAACAGACACATATACAAGCATAATCATCTCACATTCATGCAATCAAAATTTTTTTTTGTGTGGTATTATTCACACAAAAACAACACTAAATTCCAAACCCACACAGAGTACACACTGTAGAAAAAGCAGCTTGTTAATAATTGACTGTGTCGGAGTGCCACAGTGCTGAGCGAAGGGACAGCATGCAAACACAGAAGAAGAAAAGTCAGGGCTTTAATGAGTAATTATTTATCACCCGAGGCTATAGCTGCAGAGGCAAAGTGTTACTGGAGAGACCCAACATAATGAACTGGCCTGGAGGAGAGCAGTATGAAGTGTTACAGGCAGATTCAACTTTACATCCAAGACTGTGTATTTTGGTGGAGCAGGTCACGGTACACTTGGGATCGATGTAGAGATAGACAGCAGGCGATGAGAAATCTGAGCTGTTGGTCTCCGCTGCAGCGAATGAGGTGACTTTGTCCCTTTGGTCAAATGAATTAGATTTAGTCAGTCGCTTTTCAACCTGTTTTGGGAGCAGTGGAGGGGTTGTTCATACTGAGAACCCTATGACATATAACACTGTGCATGTTTATCTAGCGTCACTCCCCATTCTGTCACTCCACCCAACTTGGGGGGTTTCGCCACTCCTTCATTTAGCCTTTTAGTTAAGGTCTGTCTTGCTCTGACAAATGAAAGTGTCATAGGGGTCATTACGAAGTATGTATGAGCTCTGTTGCTACAAACAGGGGCCCTTGCGCTCATAAATATGACAGCTATGGCAGTTTGTTACTCTTTTCCAAAGGAGTGTGTTGCCATAGAGATTTGCGTGTAACCAGGTGATGGATTTGTTTCTCGGGATGCCACAGTAATCAGTGATGTTTGTATGGAGGATCAGATGTGCTGTCAAGTATTTCGCCACACACTGACTGTTGTAAGGTATACTTGAGTCTGATGTATTGCTGCCCACAATGCTGCCTGGCCTTTAAAAAACAGTCGTAAACCTTGTGGACATTTCCTGACATGGTGCTCTTTTCTCAGCATGCTTCGTGGTCACGCTGGTTCTTGGTATTTGTTTAACAATGAAAACCTCAATGAGATTAAAATGCTTTTTCAAGCATATTGTGGCCACAACACCAAGTTACTGACAAGTACAAAACACAAAGACCAGAATTAGTGCCTTCAAAATCATATGAATTTGCACAAGTTAAAATGCTTTTTGTCTTTGATCGCAAAGACCTGGGATTCAAGTCCTGGGTCTGGTTTAATCGTGCATTCCAGTAAACTTCTGGCCATGCTCACTGTTAGGAAACCAGTGAGGTTTCCCGCCATTGACAGCGAGCAGCTGCCACTTCAGACACCTCCATTTTCTCTAATGGAAATGTGGCTATTTGCTGCTGCTACCTGAGTAGATGATACCTTAGATAGTTCTCAGCTTGTTGCCGCTGCTTGCCCTGTGGCCATGGCAACCACAGAAACCACACTGAGGACAACACAGCCCATTGTTGAAAGAACAAATTTTACCGGTGTCTAAGTTCCCTCAATTACACAATAGGCGACATCAGCCAAAGTTTGACTAAGTAGCAGTCTGGACCAGTGAACAATGTTTGTGATAACAGTTTAACCATTTCCTCCATTTTATACTACAAGCCACTGTATTTGGCTAAATTATGAGATTAGAAAGGATAAGCAGTGTGTGCATTACTATACTGTCCAGCACAAGTAAGAAAGGGATATCACTGGCATTTGCATCTGTATCTGTGTGTGCGTATGCTGCATAGTCCACGTGTGTGTCAGGTAAGCGATCCAGGTGGATGGCGGCAGAGGGGGCTCAGGTGTCCCGTTTCAAGCAGCAGCTGGTGAGCGAAGCCTGGCCGAGGTCACCCTCAGGGACCCTGCCCCCTCGTCACCTACTCCCAGACTCTGCTCCACACTCGCCCTGTCATCGTCATCTGATCTCAGCTCTGCATGCATGGGAACAGCAGCTCTGCTGCATGACAATGGAGCTCTTTTAATTATCAGGGACAGTGTCCTTGCTCAAATGATGACGGCTAAAATGTATTTCGTTCCAGTCATGAGACGAGCGGTTCAGGCATTCGGGCGTGTAGCCCTCAGAGGCACGGTGATAATTGATCACATTGTGGAGCTGTGTACACAATACAAAGGCCATGTAGGTGAGTAGTGTTACTTTTAGTCCACATTACCACAGTGTCAAAGCCTCGTGCAGGGGGCATGATTAAAATAACAACAGTGGAAATACATCCTCAGATGTGAGCAGAAACCTTAGAAAAATCCAGCCTGACAAAGTAATCAAAAGTATGGCATCAAGACAAAAGGTAAAAAGGCCCTAGTTAATGCACAGACATGTTTATATATTGATCTTGAAAAAAGCAAACAGCACTTCCCAAAATGTTGAATTATTCCTTTAAGAGTACAGTTCTGAACAGTTGTGGTGATAAACTGACTAAACTAAGAAGAACTAAGACGGGTTGTAGACAAAGAAAACATAAAGGTGCTAAACATTCAAGTAATACACCACAGTTTACAATACACATCCTCTGTGGTCTTTATTTACTTAACCATCTTCTCTTGTCTGTACTACAGGGCTATTTGTCAGAATGACAAATACTTTCCCGTGTTCTCCTCTCTTTGCAAGCTAGCCTGGAACATGCCAGTGCTAGCCAGCCACAGTAGGCGGCTAGCTCGACTGCTCCTGCTCCACGACTGACTACAAACCATGACTCTTTACTGGAGCATGGACCGAGGAGGTTTATATCAAAGTAGACAGTGCAGTAATTTCTGCTATTGTGGACTGTCCAGCTCTCCATCCTCCCACAAATCAGCATGGTTAGGTGAACACAAAGCAGATCCATTGAAATTAATTTATTTTGTTCAGAAAGTTAATTATAATACCAGCAAAGTATTCTATTAGTAGGAGTTTATACGTTTCTGGCTTTCTTCTATTTTTTGTTCTGTTTTTGGTTTCATCGTCTGACTCCTTTAACCTTATATTACAGACTAGGGCATGTACCATAAAACACTACATGTATCAGAACTGTTCAGTGCTGTCATACAAAATAACATTCAGCGACTTATTGTAGTTGTTAATAATGAGAAACAGGGTTAATTTGTTTGGCCTCTTTTCCTTTGCTGGCAAATTTTCCACATTAAGATAACAACATAAAGACAGTGTGACACAGACACATGAAAGAATTCAGAGTTTGTTATTATTGTAGCTCCAAAGGGTCAAGACTTGGAGAGAAAAAACTGCTGGATAGACATTCTTTTAGTACTTGTTCCTCAAGTCCTGCAATCAGGACTTTGTCTGTCCATCCCAGAGTGAGAGGTTCAGGAAGATACTGTATGTGGCACAAATTAAACAGGCTTTATGCTCTGGGTTTTAAAGCATGGCCTCTTCAGCTCACCAAGGAAATTGAGTTTGTGACCGAAAAAATGCACTTTCCTCCTAACCCCCTGACCAGCCGTCACAGACACACAAACTTTCTCTTTGAAGGCTAAACGGGCAGAAACGAAGGGAGGATTGGCTGTTCTGGGGAGTTATGGAAGCCCTGATCCTATTACCCGCCCCCCTGAAAAATGTGTCTGCAGGGCCCAGGAGCTTTTAACCTTTCGCTGCTCTCTGCTTTGATTCATGGGGGCGGCGGTGCTCTTGTGTCAGTGTTGCTTTTTTGTCAATACTGCACTGGCCACTGGGGAATGTGGAGCCTGTGCTTTTTGGCCAGGAGGAAGTCTGACACTGTCTTCCTGTAAGTGCAGGGATTCCCTTTGTCCAGAGAAAAGGAAAGGAGAAATGAATCAAGGAGTCCCATTTATAGCAAGTAAATGGAAGAGAAGAGCCTGCACTGTTATTTTGGCCAATGTACTGTATGTCAACAACAGGAAGAGGAAGTGTAGAGGAAGTGTTTGGGAAAGAAGCGTCCAATTAAACAAAGGCGTCAGGATGCTCCTCTCTACAGGAAACTTTACTCAACAATGTGGAAACTAAAAGTCAGTTGCATTTGTTTTAGTTATAGTAAGTCTCTCACTTGCAAAACATTTTCCCTAATCACACTTGAGCGTCAAGTCATTATAGAGCTAAATATTCATAAGCGCACAAGTAAATGGTCGGCTGGAATTCTGAGACAAAGAGGTTCAGACAGCAACAACAACAAGAAGTCTCAATTCAGACGTCGAACAGGGATTCTGTAATGTCAATTATGAGACAAGGAGACACACAAGCGTAGTCGCAGGCGCTGACAAACTCACAAACAATGTTTATTTGATAAGATTTTGAAATGGTTCATTTCACTCAGGACTTGGGAGAGCAGGAGAGTGTTTCCAAACAAAGATGTCTCGTCAGTCAGTGATCTGGCACAGAAATGGGACATGGTTGCTGGAAATGAGGCATGTATTTTAGGACACAGACGCATTTGTCGTTATTTATTTTATCAAGCGTGTAAACTACACCGTTTTCAGTTTAACACTCCAAATCAGAAATATGAAGGTGGCTAGATAAAGGCTTAATAATGAGGTTTTAATGTGGGCACTAAATAACTATTTTTAATGTAGAGATGCTGTTTTTTGGGATGTGGATGCAGCATAACTGCCTAAAATGTGTGATACCTGCAAGCTGCTTAATTTCAGATTACACTATTATATAATTTAAGAAGCAGATTGTACCTTACTTAACAAAATATACCATGACATTAAAAAGAGCTGACAAACGAAGGTTTGGGATCCTCAAAAACTCAAAGGCACGCTGCTTTGTTGTCGAACAAAAAAGAAGGAGCCTTTGAGTTTAGCCAGTATTTCATGACAATCACACATTCGTCGGCCCCTGCGATATCCACTTGTGTGGCAGTTCCTAACTCGCCATGCACCTCAGCTAACGTGTTGGCTCAAATACCACAGAGAAGCTCTGAAAACAGGCATTAAAGTAGCCTAAATCCCCCAAGTAGCTGTGTGCTTAGCATGGTCTCTGAAAGGTATCCAACCGTTTATGTGAAACCTAAGCACTTCTTGATCAAAGGCTTTCAGAAGACTGCGAGGTGAATGAGGAGCCTTGTAGAATTCTCAGTTGATTACTTTTTTTTTAACCCAGTGCAAGAGAGAGAGAGAGTGTGTGTGTGTGTGTGTGTGTGTGTGTGTGTGTGTTCAGTGTCTCTGAAGACAGGAATCTTTCACCAGGGAGTGCGGATTAACACATCAAATCCAGCCCTTCAATCAATAGGGAGGTAATGGAGCGATAGAAAATATCTGCACGCTGCCAGTCTGCACGGTAGATTTAAGCAGCTTTCTCTTTGGCACAACCTAATTTACACACTGTATTACAATCTCAGAAAATAAAGCAACACTCACAAGACTTTTTAGGAATGTCAAGATGCAGTAGATGATGTTGTGTAATCGTTAACAAGGTCATACGTACATTCATTTAAAAAAAATTTGACACTTTATTTTGAATTTTTACACAATTGCTCTGCTGTCCCTTTTAGAAATACAAGGCAAAAAACAATTATTTATTGCTATATCTTCTGACTCGAGAGCTGAAGCCTGCACAGCTCCTGACGGTAGCTGCAACACAGTGAGTTTGTGTTTGCACAAACTTGACCCCTGACCTCCTCCAGCAGGCTCACGACCCTTCTCGCTGACCCATCAACAAACTAATTTGTCAACAGTGACCTTTCAGGTCCGAACCAGTGGCTGTGACTGCTCCGCTCCGCTCTTTGCAGGCAGCTCTCCACTCACAATCAATAACAGAACTTTGTAAATACTTAAGCGGGAGAAAAAGAGCAGAGTCCTTCGTGCCGAGCCATAAATATTAATGTGCACTGCTGCCTCTGTTTTATGCATGTTTGGTCCCAAAAGTTAATGTGGTGTTTAACATTAAGCTTGTGCTACACTCAGCACTTTATATAGCATGCTGTTATGCTGCTGGTATTTCTGCACTATAGCAGAAGTCATATCCTTTTCATAGAGTGGATAATTAGGACGATTACGCACACTGGTGAACAGTTTAGAGATTTTCATACATCAGGTTCAAAGTATAATGGTGGATAGGTCATATTACAGTCACCAAATGACATGTAGTAGCTTCAAACTGAGTCCCATCCTTTTTCACTTGAGATCCCTCATCAGATATTGCATGTGTCTATGAGCTGAGACCATTTCAACCAAAGAGCAATGTTCTCTTTTCAATAATTTTAGAGGCCTGATGAGGTAACACTTTTAAATGTCCCCTTAGCATTTATAAGTCATGAGTATTTCAGCTCTTAATAAACGAATTACTACATTTGTAGACGATCAACAACTACTGTATGACTCCTCCTGTGAAGCATCCAATCAAACAATGGCTGACAATATAATATGACACAGTTAGGATAAGGTGTCTCCATATTTTACATAAAAAGGTATTCATTTCTGATTTTAATTATATGTATTTATTACATTCATTAATCAGCTATTTATATGAAGGTTACATCTTCAAGCTCCACACGACTTCTTCTTTTTAAACAAATCGCAGTTCATGTGTGTATAGAAATATGACTGCAGCTACCTAGTCATTCAACATCTGAAGTTATGATTGTGGAAAAATACATTGATAAATACTTAAAATGTCCTTATAAGTGTTTACAATTACATTATAATGTGTTATAAAGCATACATTATACTGATTAGAAAAGCTAAATACTGGATGTTAGAGTAGAGTGTAGCTTAAAACTATTTACTTTTATCTTGCAGGCTGTTGAGTGCGTATCCTTAGTTTTTCAGAACTCTTCTAAAAATCTTTTCCAGTCATTTCAGAGAGCGAGACATCTGCAAGATATGAGCTGGGTTTATGTTAAAAAGGAAAAGATAGGAATGAGGACAGGGGATGAAATCTGTGATTGGCACAGAGGAGTAAACTGAACATATGATTGGCATGTGTAGTTAATGACTGATCGTGGATCCCGCGGTGTGGCCACAATCCACCTTGTCAGGTCTCAGCGTGAGACCAGCTGTGGAAACAGTTTGCTCTGCAGTTTTTCCATGGCTCTTATGACATTACAAATTAGCG
The DNA here is from genome assembly GCF_001640805.2 of Lates calcarifer. Taxonomy (NCBI): domain Eukaryota; kingdom Metazoa; phylum Chordata; class Actinopteri; family Centropomidae; genus Lates; species Lates calcarifer. The sequence goes on along the minus strand of NC_066855.1, from coordinate 5,064,352 downwards.
GCACCCTCTCAATGAATCTGTGCCACGCATGAAAGCAAGAGAAGGAAATCTAAGAAGTTCTTTTAAGGTAGTGTGAGGAGACCATTGATGATTTAATGTTCCTTTTCCTCGCCCTCTCTTCATCATCTCCACTCCCACACTTTTTCCTCCTTCCAGTTCCTCACTTTCCTCCTCTGTCTCCCACCCTCCTGTCCCTCGCTAACAGAGTGCTGCCAACAAAATCACAAATCATACTGATTAATCTCACTCCTCTCACTTTTCCCTAATTACGAACACCATAGGAAACAAAGCATACTAGCAGTTATGGCTGGAAAGCTCAGTGACAGGTCGTAGATGTTGAAAACAGGACCTACAGCAAAAACAGGACCAGGAAAGTGTACATCATTTGTAGTAAACTGCAACCCATGTATATTCAGTTGGATGGAAACTGTGCTTTAAACCAGTCACTGACTGAGGTTTTTAAGCTGATGACTTCCCACTGCTGATTTGGTCTGCTTGTGGTCAAGCTGGACATGATTTCCACTAAGCAGAGTAGTGGTGTGAGCTCTTATCAAACACAGACTACCTACATGCACACATGCACACACACACACACACAAACACAGCTGTATGGAACTTTCAGCGCAGTGAGTTACTTGTGCGGTGCCTCCTTGGCATTCGTCGCCGCTCGCCGCAGCAGATGGAGAGCGCCTGCATTAACGCTGATGGTACAGCGATTCTCTGAGGCCTCGTTCCTCTCATTCTCTCCTTTCAAGCACTACGAACAAAAGCAGCATTTCAAAATTGTCAAGCTGCAGAGGGGACTGTGTGAAAATGTGATAAGACAAAACGACTGCACTAAGCACCAGGGCACAAAGGAGATTCTGGAAGGTAGAGAGAGACAGACCTCTCTGGGTGTGACTCTTGACAGACTGTGTTTGTGAGGTGTGTCAGGAGCTAAACTGGACAGATATGCAACATATAACATTATTAAATGGCTTTAATTAAAAGAAAAAGTGATACACAGGCTTCTCAACTCAACCCTGATTTAATGCTTAATATATGAGCGCAGCAATATTTTCACTTCACCCATTAGTAGAACAAATTCAGTTGTGTTGAACATGTATTATGTTACACCATAGCTCTGTTATATAGCACAATAAAGTGCACTGTCATCTAGAGAAAATTGATTGTTGTGTTGGTGCACACTAAGGACATGTTTTTGACAGAACTATTTTTATGTATCCATACAGTATTGTTTTTACAGTAAATCCAGCAAGAAACAGATGAAATAAAATATAAGCCTGGAGCATGGAAACATGAAAAAAGACCCTCCCATGCTCTCCAAAAAAATTCAGACATCCATTTCTCCACCAAAAAAAACAACCAACAATTGCTGTCATACAGTCCCTTAGCATTCCAAATCTATTCTGTAAAAGTTTATTTTCAGTGCAGTTCCTACCAATAATGTCCTTAAAAAGGTATTTGAATTCATTTGTGCAGGAACTTTGTCACTTTTCAAAACTGAGGACTCGCTTTAGAATGGGACTCCACCTGAAGTTATTATAGAGTATCAGCTAATGGCCCAAGAACTGCTAAACTGCTCAAAAGTTGTCAAAGTGAACATATGGACGCGGAGGTCAAGGGAAGGCAGGAGGAGCATTAAGAGGCATTAAAAGGTGCAGTTCTGAATGTGTGGCTGGATGGAGGAGAGTCGGAGCAGGCTGAGAGGCAGGGCTCTGGCACCGGGCGCACAATCCATTTGTTCATGGCACAGGCGTTAATGGTTGAGCAGCACAGAGCCAAAAAACATAAGGGAGCGCTTTAATCAAAACTTGCATGCATTACCTCCACAGATCTAGGCAAACGTTTGCAGAGGGTGGGCAGGAGGTGAGCGAAAGCCAGTTAGGTCTCTCGAGCTTGGGGGTGGGTGATTGAGGGGAAGGGCGGGGGGCGTGACTCTAAAAACAACCCGGGTCCCTGTGCTAAGACCACACGTCGGGGGGGAAATGAGGAACGTGTGCAGCATCAGGCTGGTGGCAGGTGATGGAGGTTTGAACACGGAGGTAGGATTAGGGCTGTCAATAGACCACAGTGTGGCTGATCCTTTCAGAGCTGTGCCGTGGGGTTAAAGACCAGGAAATCAGTCTCACAGCACTCACACATACGCACCAACTTAATGCTGAGTGGGTGCAGGCTCTCGCAGTCCTTCCTCTGGTGGCTGATGAGGTGTCTTAGCTGATTAATGCCACGCAGAACTTTGGAGGTCATTTCCAGGAACTTTAATTAGGCCAGGCACTAACTAAATCACACTTACACAATTGAGTTCTCAGTTGAGTATCTTCAATTAGGCTCAGCTGAAGGCTGGAGAAACCTGATTACTGTGTTTACTTGAGGAATAGTCCCAAATTTAAAGGTCAAGGGGGGATAATGGAGTATCACTTACCTACTGTAGATACAGGAGATACACACAAAATGAAAAGTTATGCCGGCTCTTTAGCAGTTGTGAGAAAAGCAGAGGTTGTTTGGGAGACTCATGCTAAGGCCAGACGCACCCAAATCAGATTAACAAGCCAAATTCGAGTAATTTGACCAACTCTATGGAGAGGCTGATCCCATTACAAGAATGACCCCTTCCTCCCTAAAACCTACAGGAACTGGCTTCTTATGGCCTCTAATTAATTGACCATCAAATCTGCCCACCAGCACATCTGTGACAAGTTATCTTATTTGCTGATTCATAGTTCTTCCTGTTTGCAGAGCTTTGATCAAATAAACTGGGTTTTGTGTCTCGTTACATCACAGAGCAGAGGTGAGGGGTCTGTGTCATGCCTGAGGCAAGTGGAAGCAGCTCATAAAGCTCATAATGAAGTGAGGGAGTTCAGGTTGTCATAGATTCAATTGTATCGGTTTTAAATATCTTTATTAACACTGGATCAGTTCAGTGGTCAGTTTTACTGACTACAACCTTCCAGTCTTACAACCCTCATCGATGAAGGTTATTATTATTTCCAACAGGCAGCTGTTTTCAGCAAAAAAAAAGACAAAAAACAGCACTAATAAACCAACTGTATGCTACCTGCCAAGCAACAAACAGCAGACAGATAGAGTTTTTGACTAGCTGGTGGACGTAGTGGAGCATTTAGCAGCTAAAGAGCCAGATGTTTCCCTCAGGTGTTGGTGGAGAGCAAACCAGAGCTAAAAGGAGAGTGAATATTGGGCGTCAGACTGAATACAAATTGACTGAGTTGTGGAAAATCATTTTAGTTAGATAGACATAATGTGGGGCAAAGTGTCAAGTGAATGTAAATTAACAAAACTGCATACTCTGACCAATAAAGGTGTCTTTTATCAAAGTCAGTACTAAATCAAAGGTAGCTGTCAAGACTCCTGCCTCATCCCTATATCTCTTGTCACTCTCCTTCTGCCCACTAGATGTCCTCTGACTTTCTTCCCTCTCTCAGATCCACCTGCCCACCTGCAGACTTGCCCCGCCTACTCACACACCTGTTCCTATTTCCCTAATCAGCTCCCCTGCAGCCTGGTTTCCCCAGTAAATGGCCATTTTGTAATGTTCCCATCTCAGTTCTTCGTGGTGGTCTTGGTAACCTGTTCCTGTAATCAGTTGCTTTTGTTTCCAACTCATCAAATGAGGCCTCTTCACTGAACCTGCGTTTGGATCTTCTGTGCCTGTGCTCTGTGCACCAGCCATGACATTAACGTAAGATTCCCTCTTTTCTAGAAATACATTTGACCTTATGAGCTTGTGTATAACTATAAGTAGGGTGTGTTTTGACATCATCTGGCAAAAAAAAAAGTGAGTGGTTGTGCACCTGTTCATTTCATCCTCCTCCTTCACTTCCTGATCTGATTCTTGCTCATGACTAGCTCTCCAGTGAGTCAAAGTTTGATAAGTTTTGTCCATTTTTGGTCAATCAAAACACGTCATGTTGGAAATACATCACATTACAGAAGCTACAGGCGCCTTAACTGCCACTTCACTGTGACTTTTAACATTTAATGCATTTGAGGAGCAGAAAGAACGTAGGAGGAATATATGACAGTGATTGACAGCTAATAGAAATCTGGATGGAGTGAAGAGACAGTTTCAGCCAATTAGCGCAGAGCTCGTCCCCCCGCTGACTGCCGCTGTTGACTGGCTGTGTTAGTCAGCACAGCTAAGAGCAGTCTGATGAATGAAAGCTGCCGCCAAGCAACACATTGGATTAAACCATGCGGGTGATGAATTTGGCCAAAGTCCTCGTGGTGCCTACCTCTCTCTCTCCCCCTCTTCCGTCTCCATCCCACACCCACACACAAGAGTTCATCAAGTCCCATCAAAGGCTTGTGCGGTCAGAGGGAACATGTTTTCTTTCCTGTTTTCACCATTTTATGAGTGACCGCGACGTATTTCCCATGGCTAATCTCCCTCCCTGTCTCTCCTCCCTTTCCCTTCTTCAAGCTATCCTCCTCTGTCACTGATGGCATAACGCTCCAAGTATCTGGCTAATGTTTTAAATGTGCAGTTAAATACCCATACTCTGCTTAACGCAGTCACTCTCTGGGAGAAGACATTCATTATTTACATGGAGGAGAGGCTTGGGATGAGACCGAGAGGAGGGAGGGAGCAGCAGACAACAACACATTAGTCTGATCACCGAGGGATATTCCATTTTGTTTCATAATGCTCGATCGCGGGGATGTTTTAATGCAACTCGGAGGAAAATGCGCCAGGGATGGTTTGTGTGATGCAGGGAAGGTGGGTGGCCTGTGATGTATAAAGGTGATGGTGGTGGGGGGAATAAACACTGCAGATCTTCAAAGAAATTCAGCACGGCTGAAACGTACAGCATCACTTTCGTGGGCCAACATTTTGAAGGAACGGGTGCAGATTATGTGAAGAAATAAAACAGCTCCTTTCTGCTCAGGGGTTTCCTGTTAGATGATGGACAGGTTCAGTTTTGTGCTTCTTGTGTAAATAATCAAAGACTGACAGGGCCTCTTGAAATGCAACAGGACTGAATTATGTCACAGCTGCATCACAGGTTGTAATAGGTTAAATTGTACAGACATATCACAGCAAAGCCCTGTTACCTGAGATGGTGTGTTAATTCATGCAGGTATTTCTTTGGGGTAATTCCCTAGATGATTGATTGCAAGAGAGATTGAAAAGATGTCAAAACAAATATACAAACTGGGGCCTGTGTCACAAAACAAGTTTGACTTAGTCGGCCACTCTTTGGGTTACCTGGGGTCACTGAGCCTAACACTGGCGATCGTGGATAAGCAGCATCAAAAGTGGGAAATGTCGGGTTCTGTTCTCTCTGGGTTTTCCAATCTAGTGTAGCTAGTGCATTCATTTGTGTGAAACATGCTTAATATGATGAGATGAAACGATGATACCCATGTGAAAATGAAATTATTTAGACAGCAAAAAGTAATCTTGTGGGTACAATGTCTCGATTTATCTGACTGCTCAGTAGGCAGGTTGGTCATAGGTGTTGATCTGATGGTCTGAAGTTAACCTGATATGCAGCAGGTTAGACTGTATTGTCTTGAGTTTAGAAAAAGAGGGATGACGCCCTAAAGCTCAAACTGCTGTGATGACAGGTAGGGTATCTGAATTGGAGACAACAAGGTTGTGACCAAGAAAACAAAGCAACATAGTGACAGGACGACGTGTAACACTTTGCTTGTAAAACTGTTTTCTGCTCCTTACAGTCGAAGGTTAACGACCACATGCTTGTCCTGCACTTGTTTTCTAGCCGACTCTCGGAATTCCAATAAAAGTCATCACATTTTTGTTTGTGCTCAGTATCCTGTGTTTGGACACGGCAAGGGGAGAGGGCCCGCTGAGATCTCTTTCACTAACAGATGGGAACTTGAGGGTCCATTAGCCTGAGAAGCACGCTTCAGCAGGTTCAGTCAAGACTGCTGCAGAATCTATTGATTCTACGGTGAAAAGAAAATTACAATCCTGACATCTAGTTTACAATTCTTAGGAGCTTGCTGGAAAAAGCCATCGTATTTATGTGATAACGCCTTGCCAAGAACTTTTTCTCATTCCAGAGATTTGTGTGGCTTGAGAGTGGAAAGATGATAGATGTGTTGCACATTCGCCACCTGTACTTCCACAAACAAGACCACATTAATCTGTTTCATATTAAAAGTCCATCCATTAAAAACACTCACATTAAGCTCTTTGCCATTCCCCCCTACAGTGTGCTGCTGTCGATCCAGTTTGAGTCTCGTACCCTGTCGAGGACCCCAGCGGGTCTGAATCAACCTCATGCCCTGACTTCCCCCGCTTCTGCTGGCTGTAAGCAGGTAATGGGGGGTAATGGGGCAGAAACTGAGAGTCTGTCTGGTAGGTAGTAGCAGCAAAGGGGCCTACTGCAGATGAAATCACAAGCACACTGTGTGTGATCAATCACAATGCAGCTGCATTGTAAGGGGTTCAGTACGCCTCAGACCAATGGCTTTGTATGCAAGTATTGTCCTAACACATCTAAAGGCACACATGCAAAGATGGGCAGAAAAGTCTGCCGTCATCTAGAGAGGCAAGATGCAAAAGGAGAAAAATGGTGAACACTGGTGGACTTTCACTCTTTGAAGGTATTTATGGAGGAGTTAAAGGATAACTCCGGTATTACTGAACCAGGGCCTCATTTTATTATTTTGGGTGTAAATGATGATGATTGATAGGTACAAAAATCTTTGGGATCTGTGCAGTATTGAGCAAGAACCATGTACATGGCCATCGCGAACAGCTGCTGTAATTTCATCCAATGGGCAATTGTCCCTGTCAAAATATGTCCACTAAAATGCTTGGTTTTGCCACTGACAGGTTCAGATTGTTATTCTAAGTGTCTGACAACATTATGGATAGAATTCCTGTGGGGATGGACTTTTTTTAATTAAAGAGTAGGATTCCTTTTGGTTTAACTAGAAACATCACTATATATTGCTACCAGACAGAAACAGTAATTTTCCCATTGAAAACTGTGCTCTTTTTGTCTATGTAAGGTTCATATAAATAAAATGTTCTTCAATGAATCATTTTAAAAGGCATGAATGCAGTAGCAGAATAGTAAAGTTTCAGCCATTCCAGCAGGTAAGACACTGGATTTAACTCCTGTAAATGTAGTTTGATCACAGTTATCATTTGACTGTCAGAACTGACTAAAAATAAAATGCCAGAACAAGAAGAAGATGCATTCAGTAAACAGCAGTCCTCTGTGCTAAAAGACCTTGTTGATGAGTGACATCAGATTAAAATAGCAATATTTATTTCAATGTTGAAGCTGGCCAAATATATGCAAATCACAGCTCAGTACAAAACCGATGTGCAGGTGTGCATCTCCCAACACACAACTTATCAAACCTTGAAGTAGACAAGCGACTGCAGCAGGAAACCATGCCATCTGTCAGCTAACAATAAGAGGATAAAGCTACAGTGAGCATGTGATCATCAAAACTGGACGACTGGAGAGTAGGAACAGACTGAGTGCTCCAGCACATCAGTTTGTGTTGCAGTTTTCTGAAGGCAGGAAATCACTCCGCTCGGTGCCAACAGCACAAGCTGCTGCTGCTGCTGCTGGTGGTGTGATGATTTAAATACACACAATTCAGGCCCAGTGGTACAACCTGGTTTTATTCAAACAGTACTTAAACATGGCTATTGATCAGTTTAAACTTGACAAGTTGAACTCATTGATCCAAACTTTGGTGGAAACAGTACATTCAGTTTGCAGTTGGACTCAGCCAAGACCCAGTGATTACAAGTTTACACCTGCTGTGAGACAAATTTGGACTGTACTTGGCTGAATGTAGACTTTAATCAGTACTTGGGCTGTGACAGGGGTGAATGAGAATACAAGTACAGATATGAATTAAATGTAGTACCCAGGGCGTTTTATAGTGAGTGAGTGAGAAATAGACCATTTATCCATGCTGTGATGACACATTTCCAAACTCTTTCCAATAATAAATAAACAGGATGAAGCTGTTGCTCGCTCCAAGTTCAGAATATTTTTCTCCTTATTTCTACCCTCCTCCTTTTTTTCTTTCTTTGTTTGGACTGCATTACCTGATTTGAACCCTTTGTTGATCTTCAACACACCCCACTTCTTGTTCTCACATGTGTTAATTGTTTGTCTGATTGCTGATTGTTAGTTTTGCCCTTTAAAGGGCATCATGCTGAAACACATTGGCAGATCTGTTGGAGATTAAATGTCCAAAAATTACCATTATCTAAACATGAAGCTTTTTGTACTTAAATGCTGCTTTTTCCCCCTGATTTGTTCTGGAGTAAAACAAACACGTTGTTTGCCTAAAACAGGATATGTTTTGTCAGACATGCTCACACAGTTTGGGTATGCCCCCGGAGGCAAAACTCAGAAAACTACTACCACCACGGTGGGACATGTTAGAGAGCAACGAAGCAAGGACAGGGCTGGGTGGCAATCTGAGTGAGGACAGCAGCTTGTTTGAGAATCCTATCTGCTGTTGGAACTCCTGCATGAGCTGCTGCTGTGAGAGAGATAATAGTTTTGTCCCTCCTCCAGGCTCCCTGTCTGCTTCTGGTAAAGCAGACTGGCCCATTTATGAGACAGGAGGAAAGGTGGGGGTGTGGTGGGGTGGATGAAAAGATTGTGTGTGTGGGGTGGGGTGGGGTGGGGTGGGGGACTCGGGGGGCACTGAGCAATGTCGTACTGCCATGATTCATGTGCTGGCAGTTGGGGAGGCAGTATTTCATGCCTTGTTTTGTGGTGGTTGTAGTCAAAAGTGGTGGGTGGTTATATCAACCTGTGTATGTTGCTTATTTGTATGCATGTAGCGCGGCCATAGCTGCTTACTCAGTGGTTTGGGTTGCTATAGGATGTAGCAATTATCAACCAACATGTCTGTCTCATCGCGGCTCACCTCTTGGCCTGTCAGTCTCACGTCCTTGTGGTTGCGCTTCAGTAGTTAAAATAATAAATAACGCCAGGAGAAATTGATTTACTGCGATTCAGTGTGGGAAAGGCACAGCAAAATGACTCGCTGGAACAGCGCTGGAATAATTAGACAGACGTTTGATGAAGACAGACTATGATAAACAGAAATTCTGTGGGCAAAATTAGCAACGGTGCCAAAGGAGTTGATTCGGTATTAATCACATAAAAAACAAACTGTTGCCAGAAAAGTTCAGAACGGATTTAGTACCTTGTTACTCATTTTGTAGTCTTTCTGTGAGGATCACAAGTTGACTGGTGTACAGTATCACCACCAAAGGCACCAGTCATCCCTATGCATCATCTCTGTATTGCAATTTAATAGCATACAATCAATTTGTCATTAAAGAGGCTTCGAATGCAACTATTACTTATTCATGGTGACTTTTTTTAAGTTTCCCTGCGGCAGTTAGTTTCAGTCATGTTCTTATGCACTGACGCAAGTTTGAATTGGGTGTGTGTAGCGCTGCATAGTGGCCAGCATACAACATACCTGTGGTGTTTCTTCTCACTGAAAAGTACAGGGTGGTGCAGCTGCTCCAAAACAGAGAGGTTAGAGCAGGCTAAAGTCCAAAACTGAGGCTAACTCTCACTCTGGCACCACGCTTTGGATTTCTAGTACAGCATGTGGAAGTGCTTTTGGCTTGGAGGAGATCTAGCAGTATTTTTTTTTTTTAAAAAAAAAGAAGAAGAAGAAATGAAACAAACAGTGGCAAAAGCAGCCTCTGCACAAGGATAAAGGAGCCGGGACAAAGCACATTACTCTTCATTTTTGTCACATCCGGCTTGCCAGCAACCATACGGTGGAAAAACAACAAGCCACAGAATTATGATGAATGCAGTCAAAAGGGGAAAGCGGCTGCTAACTCGTAACAAGCTGCATGCATACGATCCTTAAATTTCGTTTCATTCGAGGGAGCAGAGCATTTCGTTTTTAGATTAAATTACCGCTGTTGTCAAATTGATCAAATTTCCTCTGAGATTCCTCGCATTGCTCTTATCATTTTCCCCCCGGTGAGACCAACAAATGTGATGCCATGTCATACTTGATTCTACACATTTATACAAATATTTAATAAGCCACGGTTAAAAATGCTGACCTCCGAAGCAGCTACTTCTCTCCGGACTCGACCTCCTCCCAGTGACACAGCCAACACCCAGGGACTATGACAGACCTTCAGCTGGCGCCCAGGGTTATCATCAAGTCCATCCACCAGTCTCAAGGCTAATATCAATGTCTCAAGGGTGTGCAGATAACCATCATTTTCCTCCCTCTAAACCCTCCTGTTGGCCCCCAGAGTGGAGGTTCAGCTGTCTCCTAAAGCCTGTCTTTACTTCACCCTTTTGCTGTTGTCACAACATTTTCATTACATTGCAGCTTAAGCCCTTAATAACCCCCTTCTAAGACTAAACATGAGGTCAAACAGGGTGTTGCCTGGACAAAAAGCAGGAGAGGCGACAGGGGATCTTGTTCATAGTCACCCTCTTTACGCCACCATGCCCCTAATGAAATTAGCTTGATATCAAATTCTTCTAAGCTGGAGAGCAAAGATTTTATTTCTGATGATGTATTTTGAATTTTGTATTTTATTTCACAAATTAAAGCTCCCTCCCCCTCTTACATCAACAATAAGCAACTTGTCTCTGTCTGTATGGTGTTGAAAGCTGTTCCACTATACACTTCTGTAAAACTATAGATAAAGTGAGCACTAAGAAGAGTAAAAAGCCCATATGTGACTCTGGAGACACTTCCGGTACCACTTATCCTCACCCACACCAGCTCCCACTCCAAGTAGCTGCTGCTGGACCTGAGGAGAGATTCCCTCCAGAATAAAAGCAGCCTATACCTGCTGTCTTCTCAATTCACAGTTCCTGTAATTTCGGTGACTTCGGTCAGTCCCTGCAGGAGGTCACATATTGTACTCTATTTATCTCTCCTGAGAAGACCATTCCAAAGGAAAAGTTTCCAAAAGTTTCAAGTTTGTTTGCGAAGATCGAGACTTGATTTTGATTTTTTGGCACTTATGAGGTCTGTTTTTGGGAAGCTGCAATCTTCCAGTTTCAACATTTTTGCAGGAAAATCTGAAATGAAATATTTTGAGGATTGGCTGAATTTGTGTTCATAAATTTCTACAGGGACTGTTAGTACTTTGTGTTATGACAGCTATTTGAATGCAGAGCGATGGTCATGTAGATAAACCTAGTAAAAAAATAAAAAATAAAAAAAAACCCTGTGGTTAAAGGGGGAAAATGCAGAGACTTCAAATTGTATTAATCTCCAGTGACTCTAAGGACCATTGAACTAAAATGTTTTGTTGCCTGTCAGATCATAATAAATGGGAAGGACAGGGTGACCGAGACATTTTCCCTAGATCAGCCTCCCCACAATTAGGAGCTCAGTAATTATCAATATAAACCCTAGACATGACTGCTCATGTTGCTCCTGCTGTCCTGTTGTCTGTGGTGAGAAGGCATTTGGTTGCTGCTGTCTTACTCAGTCTCCAATCGTGTCAGTTTATTCCTTGGGTCTGGTCTGTGTATGGCTGCTGGTTGTGCCGTTGCCAGCGCTGTGGTGCTGAGTTCAGCAGAGAGATGAGCTTGCTAGAGATCAGAGTTGGGTGTGATGTTTTTTTCTTCTTTTTTTTTGTATTTGTTCTTTTGGTTTTCCACTGAAGTCCAAATGAAATGATTGATGGCTGTGAAGCCCCAGCATAGGGCCGGGGTTTGTTTCGCAGCCCACAGCCTTCTGAGTCTGATTAACTTGTTTACGCAGACAGAGAACGGGGAATGGGTGTAGGCGGATGGAGAGACATGGAGTTTGGATAGACAGAAAGATGAACAGAATGTGTCTTTATTAGTGTTTATTCCAATCATCACTTCTCCCTTTGGAGAGTGTAATACAACAAATGTTGGAAAGTGAAGATGGAAAATCATCTCAGAAAGTTTTCTTCATCACCAAAAGGAGCATTTAGGATTTTCAAAACGTCTTGTTCTTTTTGACGCTGCAACATGACTACTATGACGACTCAGCAGATTAAAGTGAACAACAAAGAGTGGAGTTAAAATAATGTTGCGGTCAAAACATCAAGCTCTAATGATGACATTCAGCTTTAGTCGTTAGGTGTTTGTGTGCAATCTTTGGCCTGAGACTGACGTCCTTTATACTGAACATTGTCTTGCGGTCTGGGGTTTGCAGATGAGATAAACCAAAGCCTGCATCACCACCCACAAAATAGGCCTCGCAGCTGCCAATCACATTTTTCCAGTCAGTGTGGCGCAGCTCTTCTTCTTCTTGTCTTCTGGAGGATTTAAATCCCCCATGAGCAACTAAACAGAAAAATTTCTCACCATCTGCAAACCAAAGTAAACTTATTAAAATGGGACCTGCAGTAGACCGTGGTAAACATTACAGTAACTGCAACACCAAGGGGAATTTGGTCACCCATTAAAGTAGAAGTCAAGTAAGTATCCCTGTCTTTTCTATGACTAGAGCCTTCAAAATTATAGCACTCTGTGGTGACATTAGTGAAGTCAATTTAACAACTTCCAAACAGTACTTGCAATATTCTATTTGTAGAGCTCTTTATGGCAAATGAGGTTTTAAAACAGCGGAGTCCCAGTATTTCCTTTATTGCTCTCCAAATATAACTCCTTGGATATTTATCGCAATGCCCTTGAGCATTTCCTAATGCTGATAAGAATTCCTCACTGGCATAAGGAAGATAAGAAATACCTTAGGGCACCTGCTCCCAGGGAGAGAAAAAAAAACCCTCCTCTATGTGTAGGTTTCTGAATGGCCTTTCGTACCTGTTAACATTACACTCCCCTCTCCCGTCCTCAGCCACAATTAGATCACCTTTCAGTATAAAAGTCCTCCTCTGCCTGCTGGCCAAGGCAGCAGATGTTATGTTGGCCTGTTCACGCAGACATGCTTGATCCAAGATGATTGGCCGTAATTATAGGCTGTAAGCTGATAGTGGGGGAATAGGCAGCCTATTGAGATGTCAGTCCTCCCAGTGTTTATGAATGCATTCAGGCACTGTCACGGGTGCAGCCTCAACAGCATGAGGGTTGATAGAGTGAGGGGAGGTAGCTGTGATTTTAATAGGAACACCTGGAGAAGTGGATTGGGTTAAACAGTGAAAGGTTTGTAAGTGTGTGTGTGTGTGTGTGTGTGTGTGTGTGTGTATGTGTGTTGGAGGGGGACAATGTACAGCTGCTGTCTGTTTGGAAATACAAATTTCTGAATTTCTCGAGCAACATTTCAAAGATTTTGACGGACTGACATGAGAGTTCTCATCTAATGCTTAAACTCTGAGACAGTACATTTCCCAGAGCGTCAAACTTTTCCTTTCAACTTGCCTGTCTAATGATCCCTACTGTGAAGGTTTTACTTGAATAAAGTGTTTCTTAAACGAGCTGTGGCTTACGTCTGGAGTGTCCCCACATGACCAGAAATGTAATTTATTTTAATGAGCTTAGGTCCCAGCAGAAAAAAAAGAAAGTTTGAAACCTGCTGCAGGAGGCCATCAACTATTTGTCATCAGCTCACTGAATAAATCACCGGCTTGTTGCAATGTCCCTTTAGGCTCCCACAAAACAAATTTAAGCAAGTGACTTCAGCAACTTTGTCAGTGTGGAAGAAGAACAGAAACTAGGGAGAGAGAGGATGAGAGAGAAATGTAGGAGAGAAGAGGAGAAAATCAGAGGCTGCATGTTGGGAGGCACCTAATTGTCTACTGCAGCATGTAATGACAAGCTTACTTCACATCAATCTTTCATTATTAAGGGCTATTTCTGTCTTGATGCAGTAGGCAAACAGATTCATCCTCAGGATGGCGCTGAATTAGGAGGGAGACACTGGTCTGTCCGCTGACTAAACAGGAAAAAACAAGGAGAAAAAGTGGATTAATGTAAAGTTGTGTAGCTGAATTAAAGTGAGAATTAGTATTCTCGATTCTGAGGAAGTTTGCTGCTAGAGCCACAAAAATAGAAAACATATTGCTCTGTTTAGCAGTGGAAACTTAATATTTCTATTTTCTTTCTACCAGTTTATATGTGTTAATATAATCTCATAACCAGGTTGCTACAGCTTTAAGTTACACAAATTTCAATCTTAATCATTCAACCAAATATTTCAGTTTGATTAGAATGAATATATGCAGTGATCTTAAGAGCACTAACTCTAAATTTTTGTTTATATTGCATGAGGAATTGTCCGTCTAATTGTCTTTACTCCTTAGTTCACATTACCAAGTTAACTTCTAATGTATTTCAGCTGTTTCACTTCACGTTACCTTTGAGAACACTGCCCCCTATCTTTGAAAACTATATAGCAAAACAACCACAGTGTGTACACCTCAAAGAACTCTGCTGGTACAGAACAAATATGATGGATGACAGAAGAGAGAAGGAAGCTTAAGTGAAACTTTTAATTAAAACCCATTGCTTCATTTTGTATGTATTGCATATTCCACTGGTCCATTCATCAGCTATTAGTGTGAATCAGTGAAACATTGAAATTGCTGTGAATGGTTGAGAATGAGCGAGGCGGGCATGGTGCCAAGGCAGGTTGGACGTGGAGATGAGAAAGAGAGAGGATCAAGACTGGGTAAATAGAGGGGGGGGGGGGAGAGAGAGAGAGAGAGAGAGAGAGAGAGAGAAACGTCTGTGCGGATTTGACTCATCTCCATCCTCCTAATAACCCCACTGGATAAAATATGCTTTGACTGGAGATGATTACCTCTTTATCACTGTTCTCTATATTTATCCCCCCACCCCCACCCCAACTTCTTCCTCTCTGCAGCTTGTAGTTCCTCTCTCTCTCTCTCTCTCTCACTCTCTCACTCTCTCCCTCATCCTCTCTCAGTACTCAGGAAAATAAGCCTCAGTCTCAGTGATGCTGTTCACTTCTCAAAAGTCCTGAAGAGATTAGCGCTTTGAACTCATGTGGCTCCATTTCATCCTCAACACTTTCTTAACTTTTAAAGGTAAAGTACATCAGATGACACAAAAGTTTGCTTCAAAGAGCAGGAAACTTGTGTGTAAGCTACCAAAGAGAGCAAAAGTGAAACCGGAACTTGCAGCGATTCAGCGTGATGAAGGCGATTCAAAATCACATTTGTAATAATAATAATTACTCATATCCAGCCTTTGAACTTAGCCCTGTTCCACAGGATGTTCTGTGGTTTGCTCTATTTGTCTGGACAGCAATGCTGCATTTTAATAAACTAGAATAAATGTATGCATACCCACAAAACCCTACTGGAAGAGATGCTAATAAAAAAAAAATTAAAAAGTACTCAAATCTAAGCTTCTGCTAGGTGGATCCTCCTCCTAATTTTCAGAATACAGCTCTGTTCATGTAAGATTAAACAAACAAGGTACATCATGTAAATCAGTGTGTTAAAGGTGTCAGTTGGGATATTCATTAACAGAGCCAAACTAGCCATCTCCCTGTTTCCAGTCTTTATGCCAAGCTATGCTAACTGCCTCCCGACTCTAGCTCCTTACTTAATGGACAAGCATGAGAGTGGTATTAATCTTCTCATCTAACTCTTGGCAAGGATGCAAATGTGTGTTCACATAAGTGAGTCACACAAGCTGGAGGAACAGTGGCTTGTCTAAAGTGGTTTCAGGACTTACTTCAGGACCTGGTTGGTAATCTAATCAGACAATATTTTACTTTAGCGAACAGAAGTTATAGCAGAAATATAGATTCATCTTTTCTTACCTGCAGGCAGGCACTGTGGTCTACTTAACAACATTAACCTGTGATAGCGGCCTTTGCCTTATCATGCAACCCCCTTGACTTCACAGAAAAGCCCATGTTGTTCTTATGCAGCACACAGCGCACTACTGTAAAATGCTCTGCGGCCAAGCAGCACTATGGTGGCCTGAGATCCCCATTGTATGTGCAGACGTTCGGGCAGAGACTGTTTTCCCAGCTGTCTCAGGCACGCCAGGCATGAGAGAACGACAGAGGAGTGACAGATCTGTATCCCTGAGGATTAGCATGCAGAAGACATCCTGGTGTTGAGCAGGAGCGGATTTAAAAGCACTTTGCTGATAATAATGCAACTCTGAAGTTGGCAGACCGGGGAAGAGGACTCGCAAGACGCGAACCTTTGCTGAAGAAAGAGCAGAGGGGAAGAAAAAAAAGTGCCCTGCTGGAGAAAAGAAAACACAACCTCATCCCTGCACTCTTTGAACTAGGAGCCACCTGCTCTCTCTTAAAACAACTTGTCTGGCTTTTTATTATTTTGCTGCTCACCACTATAACATATGCTCACATGGAGAATAGTTTCATGTGTTGCTCGGTGGATGTTTTTTTTTCATGTGGTCATATTCCACATGTTGAAGCTCCACATTAAAGGATTTGAGTTTGCTGATGTTATGACGTGAAATGTCCCATCATACATTCTGTTCATAGTTGATACACTTGGGCAATTGCATTTTACTTGATTGGCATTTGGAAGTAAGTGAAGGGGAATAATGGAACTGCTTCATCATGAACGTGAATGTGCAAATATGATCTTTCTGTTACTGTCAGATGCAGTTTGCAAAGTAGAGTAGGAATAAATCGAGAGCTGTTTTGGGGGTGAGGAAAGAACTGAATAAAAAGAACTAGGATTCAAATATATGCAGACAGTTATCAGCCAACATTATAAAGATTTATTCAAATTAAAGCTGCATTAACAAAGGGACCTCAACTTCTTTTCCTGCTTTCATTTCTTTATGCCAACCTGATATTCATTTTAATATTTCAGAGAACTCTCTAAAACTTCTATATTTCACACAAAGTTGAGCAATGCCTCTCAGTTTGTTTTCAAAGCTCTGTGTTGTGGGTGTCTAGACATCTCAATCAGCAATGATATGGAGGCTGTCAGTTAGAGATATGTTCATCCATTGCATTCATCTCAGCAGGCATCAAAAGCCCCCGACAGCAGCCTCCGTCACGCCACAGGTGGAGGATACGCTGTGAAATGGCACCATTGTCATCTATCCGTACCATCTGCCTCACTTTCTCCAGCCCCCCCCACCCCCCACCCCCCCGCTGCCACTTGTTGTCGTCACAGAGCAGCAACAATGGGCTGTCACCTTGTAATGAACCCTGAGGGTGCAAGGCACTGATTTAAAGTCCCATTACCGTCACAATGCAGGGGGACTGTAGGAATGATGACTGAGGTGCGGCGGTTTGCTGGCTCTGAGCACAGATGGTGCTTTTTCACACAGTAAATGTTAGCGAGTAAACGTTGTGTGCCGAGACTGTTGGACAATAAAGGTGAAAGTGTGCGCCGCAACAGATTGGTGTTTTTGCTTTTTCTCATTTGGCTCCTTCTGGTCAGTAAACCTCTCCAGGATTCTGTTCTGATGAGTTATTTCTGAAAACAAAAATGAAGCTGCAATATTCTGCACCACTGAAGTGGAAAATGAATACAGCCATTAAAATTAATACATGACAGAGCATCTTTAAAAAAATGTTATCAACACGCTCAAACCGCTTTTGTTGGTGTGAAAAGAAAAGAACACGACTTCTGTTCTAGCTGATTGTGTTGACTCTTGTTGCCCAAGCTGCCCCGTGTCTTCACTCTCTCCATGTGAGCTGCGTTTGAAAAGGCAGCGAGCAGCATGAGGCCGGAGCGACTGTGTCCGCTCATGTCAAATGGCCCTTTTCATCTCTCCATGCTGCCATTATGACAGGTCAGGGGGTGAAGGGCAAAGCATGCTGGGATACATGGACTGTGAGTCACTCTCCCGTCGACGCTCGCAGCCCTCGAGGGTTGACGGTACTTGTTGCTAGGGTACGCTGGCAGCTGCCTCAGCGCTGCGTGGTAACCAGCCTATGGGGCATTAGTTCTGGTCAGACCCCTGTAGGATGTTGTTGAGCACCTGCATTTTAATCCTTCATCTGTATTCAGATGGAGGGCTATTGTTGCCAAAATGTGTATGAAGAACATCACTACATACTTTATCTTTTGAAGAAAAAAATGCTGCATACTTAAAGTCTTACAGTTAAATTCTTTTGCTTTGTGTAGATGTGATTTTGGTCTAAATGGAAATTAACCAAAAAATGAAATTTATATTTTATTTATTTTTCTGCTGTGATCAGACTCTACTCTCCATGGGACTTAAATTTCATTGTCTGTATCACTTTAAAGCAACACAATGTAACTTTGCTGAGCAACAGCACCCTCTACAGCCATAAATGGTAACTAGAAAATGCATTTCCTGCAGAAAATAAAGTGTGAATGCTTATAGCTGAATGGATTCCTGAAGCAAATGGCAGAAAATACTGGAAACACGGCTAAATGCAGTGGAAAAAATTGGAAGCTGAAAGGTAAAAAATATAGCTGAAGCATTCTGTTGAATAGCAAAATTGCAGAAAAAGCTGAACATTTTAAAAGGCATAAATAGTTGAAAAATGTAGAATAAGCATAAATGTAAAAAGGTTCAAAAGTTAAACGTTTTGATAGTTGAATGGTTTTTCTAGCACAAAGTACACAGGAGTAGTTAGCGACTAAACCGTACGAAAATATTAATAAAAATCTGAAGAACTATAGTGTGAATGCTATCAGCATATCAGCAGTTCTGTTGAGTTCTGAGGCGATTTTCATCTACAGAAAACAAAGACTATCAGTCTGATTGACAGTTTCAGCCCCTGACTAACACACAACTACAGTATATACAATAGCTGCAGTATCATTATACTCTGTATTGCCCTCCATAAAAAAGTGAGGCAAATTTAAATTTCAGTTTGGCTAAAACTTGGGGATTTCAGCTCTTCTCTGTGACGGATATGCGACATGTGGATTTTCAAATAAAAACAGCCAAGGATTACAGATGCTGAGCTTGTCACATCACTCACCCTAAAGGATGAAGAAACATTTGGATCAAACACAATCTCATGTCTCATTCCTGCTCAGCTTTTCCAAGGAATCAGTGAAATGACTTGTGGGAATGGTGTGGGAATGATGGGGAAAGGAGTTACATTACACACGGAGAGAGGTCTGTGTCAACACAGAGTTGTCCCATAAGTTTGATGGTTTACATTTAATAGGTTGATTAGTATATCTAATTTTCACATCTGCCAGTTTTCTCTTTCCTTTACCTTTCAAGGTTTTACAAGGTTTCCTTGCCTTCTCTGGTAAAATTAAGCATGTCCCCTGCTTATAAATCCTGCTAACCTGCCAACATTTCACCAATTACTGCAACAATGTTCCCTCTCTGTTCACAGCCCTGTCTTAATCCTTCATGGCTAGACAAGGCAATCCACAGCACAGTGCTATTAAACCAGTCGGACACATCTCAGGCACTTTTCCCCGCCAGAGAGAAATGCAGGTTCTGATTAAATCAACTGGAAACTAAACAACTTGTTTTTGACAAAAATAAGGCACGTCTGTCCAATCACACCTAAGATTTGAGCCAGAAAAGCAGACCGAATTATCAAGTTACGGCTGATTTTGGCCACTGGCTTGACCTCTGTGGAGACAAAGTGATAATCTCTGGACAGCGGTACATGCTGAGTTCACACTGCGAATGAGGTTATGAGAAAGAATGGTGCATCCTCTCCTACACTAGCCAGCTCATCATGCATGCGGTCCCAGCTGGCATGGAGGCAATATGAAACACATAAACCCTTCTGATATTAATGACTCTGTCGAGCTGAAAGCCTCTGATGCTATTCGGAGATAGGCGCTAAATGTCCCTGAGTACTGAGAACACAACATTATATGCATTCATATAAATATCCTCTCATCTCTGCACAAGACTGCCTGCCCTTGAGTTCCCATGAAAATAATAAGAGGTGGGCCTCCTGTAACTTAATACCCAGATATTGCCTGCAGTGGTGGCGCCGAGAGATGAAATGAAATCAGAACAAGGTGATGACAATGATGCCACTTGTGGTCGAGTTGGAGACTTAAGGATCCATTCCCCTCATATTTCAACCCCACCTCCAATCTCCGCCGTCCCTCTTTAGTCTCCCCTTGGCACTCCTTGACATTATCATAATGCCTGGTAATAACAGTAATCAAAAACAACAGCATTAGAAAGTGTGTAAAATATGGCAATCATAACAATCATAATGGCTAGTGGTATAACTTGTAGGTAAATGAAAGGATTGAATTAAAGTAAAATAAAATAAATTCCAGTTAAAAAAAAAAAAAAAACAGCTAGCTGACCTCGAACCACAGGAGACAAAATTCACCTACAAGCATCTCTAATGTAATCTGTATGTAACACATTAGGTCTTGTTTAAACAGTTCAAAAACCATTGCTCTTTCACAGAGGTCATGTCTCAAACTATTTTAGGGCTAGTTGTCAGAGAATTGGTGGACACTCTGGTGATGTTACTGGTCAAACAAGGATGGGAAACTATTACTATGGAAACTATGGAATTAAGGTTGCCAAGAGCAAGAAGCTGTGGTGGAAGACAAACTTAAGATGTGGTCGCGCATCCCCAACAGCCAGGCCCCTAATCAGTTCTTGAGACGGGCCAAGAGGCTGTCATCTCTAGGGGGTCCCAAACGTCCTTTAACGCCCAGATCTGTCACACACCTGCCACTGTCTTTTATGGGGGCTGAGAGGCAGCTCGTACACTGGATCTGTGCCGATGAGACCAGTTATCAGCCCCTCCTGCAGCACTTCAATAACAACGTCAGTGTCAGGTTCCCCTTCGGCAGCACACTACACATGGACAGGGGGCAATCAAAGGCCACTCTTCAACATTAGGGGAGATTGGCCTGAATTTAACCCTCGTCTGTCCTTCTCTCAAGAGCCCTAAACAGAGTGGAAACTCGCAGAGAGCAAGTGTCCAATTTCTCTGCTAGTTTACCCTCTGAACTGTGAGGACGGATGGAAGGGTAGGCTAGCCTCTTATCGAGACCTCCTGGGACGGGTAGCACTGGAACTGGACAGGCCCAAGAGATCCTTGATTTCATTACATGCCTGTTAGGAGTTGGGCTCTGTTGTCTCGCCGTCCCTGTTGTTTCCTGTGTGGGAATTCTCCCTCAAACGGCAAAGGAACTGCGCACCATTTTGTTACTTATTTGAGGCCGAGTGCTGATTAATTTGCAGAATGTTAGACAGACTTGCTCTGTAAAGCTGATCTGAGAAACATATGTTTTATATCTTCATCACAGTTGATTGAAAAACTGGGTTTTAGGAGCCAATTCACCCAAATCTAAAACCTATTATTATTATTTTCAAGTGTTTTAGACTAATTTGTCATTATGTATTTTGTTAGTGATTATAATATTTTGAGTGACAGTGGCATCAAGTGGCATGCAAATTTTTGGATTTTGAGTATGTAAGTAAGGTAGGGAAAATTAAATAAAAACTAAATTGGCAGAGGTTTGGTTCTTATCCAGCAGTAAAGTGTCATTTTCACAAGTGGTTTCACTTTTTTTCCTTTAATTGAAGTTTTTTTTTTTTTTTCCTCTTATTAATATACATTGTGGTCAAGAAACTTTTGTTTTTTTCAAATCTGTTTTAGTAAAATAAGAAATAAAGAAAAGAAATAAGAAATAAAGCTGCACAAAAAAAAAGAACCAGCAGCAACATTAATATGTATATACAGTTTCCAAAAAACAGTGTTTCTGTTACACAATAATCCACAGAAGCATGCTTTCATAGATTATGTTACTTTGGTAGAATGTAGTTCCAGTAAAAACTGTTGACACCTTGGTCTGTGGATTATCGCAGTGATTTTGGGAAGAGGCGCCGCTGTTGGATTTTATAAATGTAATATTTCGCTGGCTGGAGCACCACTGACAAAATTCCATCCACCTCTTCTTTTTTTTTTCAATCACAGTGGTGGCACAAATCTCTGTGGTGGATATCTAAAAATCTGTCCAAATAGAGTCAAAACTATATCTGTGTTGCCAGAAACCACCAGAGATTAGTCAGAAAATATTATCTTTTGTAATTTGGATAGCACAGCCTTTTAAATTACTGTATCTGCTCTGAGGTGGGCTGTGGAGATTCTGCTGTTCAGAGCACTTTGGCCCCGATTAGACTGTGTATAGAGCAGAATTTGCTTAAATGAGATCAGATTGGGGAGAATGTCAAGGAATCATTATCGCCTCCCATTGCCCAGAGTGTGGTGCCATGGTCGGTCATCAGCGTTCAACACTGCCAATACATCTTGTTGCTCACCAAGCACAACATTCCCCATTCGCTTCGAGCCCGCTGTTCCACGTCGTTGGGAGATGTAGTAGCTTTTCTTTCCGAAATATCACTCATGTACCTGTTTTCTCAGCAAAATGGGAGATGAGAGGAGGAATTACCGTGGAATTATTTTGGGATGTTGTACTCACTCTGAAATCTTCATGCCTGACATTTAAAAACACAAGCCAGTGCTAAATTGTGGGTGACAGACATAAACAAAATGGTAAACCCAGGGCTGGTTGCAGTATTTGAATTGGACTGTTCTACCCATTCGTGAGACCAAGACCTTTAAGCAACGCTGACAAATCCTACCTCTGGCCCGCCGCAGATGGCATAGCAATCCACCCAGGCAATGAATTAAAGAGTAGGTGTTGAGCCCTAATATTCCATGTCTAGGACTATTGCCATTCTGAGGCGACAGTGACAGCCAAGCCAAACAACAAAATTACACTCAGCATTAGCCGCACTGTAATAGCCGCTACTGAAAATGTCAAATAACGCCTTCTGTCTTGTGCAGTTACAAATTACTCCAAGGTTTTGGTTTAATAATCAGATTACTGCAACAACTGTTCATTTATACTCACTTTAACCCAATGAGCTGCTTTGTCATTCAGATAAACAAATATCCCATGCTTTCAGTCACATTATACAAATCAGTACAAGCAGCTAATTGAAAAGAAATTGATGCTCTCCTTGGGTTGTGTTCAGTGACTTCTGTAGAATCAGATAATTCATCTGTTCTCTCTGAGCCCCTAATCCACTTGGCTTTGGTTCACTGACCAAACCAGTCAGACTCAATTCATGTTATTCTTGCATTTCTTCGTGCTGAAAGCAGCACGCCTTCACAATTACAAAAATATTTATTTTCCTCTGTTCCTCTCATTTGGCTTCACGCTCTGGCTTGGCCGAATTTATCCACCACACAGGCTAAGTAGAGGGTGTGAGTGTGTGTGTGTGTGTGTGTGTACACAAGGGTGTGTTTTATTCAAACCCAATGTCATTTGTGTCCATTTATATGATAGTGTTAGTGTGTGGCGTTATGACAAACCTAGAATAACTTTGGTAAATTTGAGAAATTCGTGCACACACACACACACACACACACACACACACACACACAGTGCTGTGAACCCCAGCCTTCTTTTCAAAGTGTGCTCTTACCATCATACAATAAGTGCACAGGAAGCAGTGATATAATTCATAAGTCATTTACAGCCTGTCTCATAAGATCAGGATGACTCAGAATTTATGACGAGCCATTATTCTTATTAGGCTTGTAAAAGAAGGCATTAGCCCACACCAGGCATTAGTAAAATTCACTTTACCTAACAAGGAGCAAGCTGGGGTGAGAGAACAGTTATATTCAATCACAGCTCTACAAGGTGATGGCAGGATGCCCAATTTCATAACGAATATGAAATGTTCTAAATTGATAAATGTGACTAATTGTATAAGCTCTAGAGGGGAAATGTGAGGTAAGGGGCACAGCAGACATCCCTGGCTTTAAATATACTGCGTTGGACAGTATGGACAGCTGATTGCGTGCGAGGGAAGACAAGCAGCAACTCGTCACCGCACGTCAAATTAAACTCAAGCTTCTTCCATCCATGAGATAATGATGCAAGACAAAATAAAATAAACAAACCGAAGGAGCTCCTATCCCCAACTCAAATG
The DNA here is from genome assembly GCF_001640805.2 of Lates calcarifer. Taxonomy (NCBI): domain Eukaryota; kingdom Metazoa; phylum Chordata; class Actinopteri; family Centropomidae; genus Lates; species Lates calcarifer. The sequence goes on along the minus strand of NC_066855.1, from coordinate 5,040,533 downwards.
CCCCACGCGGATCCTGATTCTGCACGGCAGCTTTAGGAAATCCGGCTGTCCCAGGGTGTGTCAAATCTGACACGGAGGACCCCGGAGGGGTGAAGAGCACAGGCCCCCAGTTTCTTTGATTTTCACTTTATACGATACGGTTCTCACATGACCAGATAACTTTGCAGTCTCTGTCAGACAGCTGGGCCAAGCCCAGGCCATCTAGAGGAGGGAACAGGTGGGAGGAGGCCACCTCATTGGAAGAGGTTTAGAACCAGTAGCTATCTGTGAGATGCACGATTGAGAGGTTTAGAGAGAAACTGTTCACATATTGGCAGCACAGAGCAAACTTGAGAGGCTGAGAGCTGAAGAGTCGATTGTTTAATTTATACTTGGGGTTAGGAGAGAATCTGTATGAATGAATTCAGACAATTTCATTTCAAACTCTTCTCTTGGAAACACTTAGAAAGGTGCCATTATGTAGGTTTTTGCTATTAAAATGCAGCCAATGTTAGCATTAACAGCTGTTTACTTACCAGTCTAGAACAAATGTTACGTTGAGCACCATCTTCAGCAGTGAAAAGCAACGCCAATGTTTACTCTTGTTTTGCTTCTATTGCTACCACTTTTTTTCTTCTGCTAAGCAATTAGCCCCACCCGTCCATCACATAGTACCTCTTTGGAATGTAGTGTCCAGTCTACCCTCAGTCCAACACAGCATGTAGAAGTAATGCTGCCCAGAGGCCCTCGTCTAACCTCTTGTTTTGTAAATGCAACGATGGCTGAAGCTCTTGGAAAGTAAACAGCTGTTGGCTGTCTATGTAGTTATAGCAAAAACTTGTGTATAGCACCTTTAAAGCTGCCCTGATGAATATTTTCATTCAGATAGTGAGTCTTGTTTGTGTGCAGACTAGAGCTGTAGAACAAACACAAAAGGATGGTTTGTGTCTGCACTTTCCATTGACTGCACAATCAAGAGAGGATCCAGTTGTGGCTAATTGCTTTGCAACTGAGTCTAAATTTTCCACATTTTTTCAACAGATGTGCCATTTTAAATGTCATTATGACCAATAACCATAATGAATAAAAAATATGAGAATAATAACACCAAGTTGACAAATACCTGGATTTCCTCAGTGGAACACTCAGACCAGAACCCTCAAGGGAAATGTTAGCAACTTGAACAAAAGCAATTAATTAGTCTGTTTTGTGCCATACAGCTGTCTAACCTCCAGGCCAAGGTATTAAATTCACAATGACTGCAGCTATCAAGTGCATCAGTTCCCTCATAAGTGAATGTTGTCTGCTCATCAGCACTATTTTGTGAGAAATATTCTTTAAGTCCCCAAGGGTGCAAACACCATTAAGGAATATGGATTTCATCCCACTCATGCTATCATCAAATCCACCAAGAATCAAATTAACATCTGCCGTTGTTTTACTTCAATTTGCTGGTGACATAAAAGGGTTATAAAATTCCAAAGGGGCCCGCTTCAAGCGTAAAGGATGTAAATATGTTGCTCAGGAAAATGTAAAATTAAGGCAGAGCCTGATGCTGTGATGTGATGTGTTTTCCCACTGACAGTTTCTCATGGTTTTGTGGTTAGACATTAGTCCATCATCTCCAGCGGGCACCAACCCCGGATCTCCTCATTGATCCTGCACAAAACAAATGGCAGTCTCCGACAGCGGGACACAATGCTTCATCCTGCCCAATCCATTAACCCCTATCACAAAGCTCCCACACTGAAGATGGAATGCACTGATGTCCCACTGATAGACAGAAAGACAGGGAAAGGAGAGAGAGGGAAGGGGTGGTGAAAAAGGTCCTATGGAAGGAAAACAGAGGCAGAGACTGTATGAAGGAAGGGATAAGGAGTTATACAGAGAAGGAGAATGAGATATGAGAGTGACGAGTAAAGAATGAGGCTGCCATAATGGCTAATAAAGTTCTGCTGCACTGCTCGTCACACTACGCAATGAAAAATCCTGTTTGTCCACAGTGATCTACGTGTATTTTGCTCTGAACAATGTAAACCACAGTCTTGAAAAACAGCTTCCATGGCCAAACTGAGGTTATAATAGGGCTTTAAATTGGGCAGTGTGTGTTCCTGGCTTACTGGAAAATGGTAACACCAGCAGCCACCACGCACACTGGCAGCTTGGGGAGGGGAGAGAAGTCAGTGGGTCTTCATTAAAGCCAAACCGCAGAGTGAGGAGGAGGGAGGTCTCGTTCGCCCCGTTCTCTCTGGGCTGCGTTGGCTTTGTCAGCCTTTCTTTGTAATTAGACCAGACCTCCTCCTCCCACTGTAATTAACAGCAATAGGATGTGTGCTGTAATTCAGCCTCCTGCTTTGTCATGCTGATATGTTTCTGGGCCGGGGCTGATGCTGGGTGGGCCACATCACATGCTGCTGCAGTGTGAAAATATTTATACACAGCAATCAGATCTGAAAGATGAATCAGGTATCATAGATTTGTACAGTGAGTTTACATACTGGATAAAGCTTACAGTATCATTTATTTCTGTAGTTTACAAAAGCAACTAGAGGTTACTTTGTGTTAGTTTCAGTCGCACTTTGGAAGGATTTATTTTAAATACACTCCATGTAATGATCTGTCCTTTCATCCAGCCACTCAGCTGTTACTTTACTTGTCTGCAGTCTTTTGTCATGCACATGCACAATTGAAAAATTGACGTTCTAACATGAGAAATCCAGCTGGGGAAATCAGGTCTCCCTAATCCCCTCTTCTGACTGACTGTAATGTGCAGGTTGTAGTATATTTTTTGGAGATGCTGATACTAAAGTTCAATTGAAGCCACCTGTAATTAAAAGGTTGTGATCAGGTATTGATGGGTCAGAGCGAGATGAAGTGTGGTACCCTCTTTGTTTGTCCATTGCATTTTGGATGTTAGGCTAAAGCTGCAAGTCCTATACTGTAGTGGTAAAGGATTGGGATTCAGGAGGTTTGATAGGAGTGAAGAAGGGTTGTGACATGCCTCAGTAGCCAGGACATGGGCGAGATGCCTGTCACACTTAATAATACCACCCTCACAGATCCCTTCCCAATGATCTAGAAGGGGTGGATCTATTTATTTTCAACTGATGAGTGTGAACAAATGTTGCTCAGTGATTCTGTGCTGACAAGTCAAGACATAGAAGGCTGCCGTCAGACGTTCTCCACATGCATTTTCTGTTTTGATGTGGTGTGGAAGAGCTGTGATTGCCTAATCCTGTTGAGACGACTGATAGGGAGACTTGAGCGGTGTGTTTGATGCTGCAGGGCGCGGCAGGGGCCAGATATGCCCAGAGGGACATCTTCGTTAGTATGAGGTGGGTGTGTTTTATGTACCCGGGTAAATCTTCACACTCTGGCTGTCCTTCAGTGCGCTCAGAATTAAAAACCCCACTGCCGAAGCTTTCAACCCCTCTTCTCCTGCTTCACCCACTCAATCTTGTCTCTCTCCTAACAAGACTGTGATTGGATGATATTTTTAACCTGTTTGTCCAAAGGTCCTTGGCATATTGAGGAAAGAAAAAAAGAGAGAGATGAGCAGGAAGAAAGATGAGCCGTCATCGAAACACATTTGTGTCAGGCGGTGTCCGATGTGTTGCAGTAATCTATGGGAGCACTTATGTCTGTGACATGAAGGGGCATTCATCACATTCCTCCTCAGTCTGTGGCAGCAGAATGCTGGCAGAAGAATTTCAATGCAACACTTGGGCAATACATCATGGTGGACATCCCACCATGGAGCGGAGAGGAACGTTCAACACATCCGCCTCGCATTTTAAGGACCCTCAATGTTGGCATCAGGATGCACCAACACTGCCCTCTCTAATGTTCCAAGATGTCAACAAAGATTGGGCTTGAAAAGAGTTCCAAGAGTGAAAACAGCCTCTAAAACTTTAAAATGAAGGGCTCCATTATGTTCCATTGGTTAACCCCAAGAAGGAGCAGGCACAGGTCAAAGACTGTAAACATCTGTGTTGAAATGCCTACGTCTAGACAACATGGAATAGTAAAGCAGTGGCTGTGGGCCAGGTAAACATTAACTGGAGGTCCAACACACAAACTATTTTTGTTCCAGTCAAAGACTGGAAAAGCACTTATCTCTGTAAATGGCACAATATCATTTTCCACCATCCTGGGAGTTTTTATTACCGCTCAGAGACTCTGGGGCGTAAATTAAAATGGACTTGTGTCCCGTCAGCTACCTTTTTTTCTATAAACCTGATTTTCTGCTCTCTTCGTCTTCTTGCATAATGACTGTGTTTTCTCCATTAGTCAATATAAAGCTGTCAATAGCTTTCTTTTCTCTGGTAGCAAAATGTGATTTATAGTCCGTGGAGATGTTTGTCCTACCATGCTATGAGAACACATATAAGGTGTCAAAGATGGGTTCTTGAGTGACACCACAAGTTCCTATAATGAAGCCATTCATTCTGAATGTCTACTTTCTTTTTAAGAGGAAACAACCAATACCAAGTAAATAGTAGATAAGAGTTTATTATAGGCCATAGTGGTTAAAACACATGTGTTGCTAACAGTGAGCCGAAGCTAAAGACTACACTTAGGAACCTGATGAAAATGTGTTCTAGGTGAATTTTGGATGAAACTGGCAACTGTAGGAGGGTTTTGTTCCTTACAGTCAGAATGAGGCATGTTTCCTTTCCATACATATATCTTAATATATATTTAGCATATATTTAGAACTGTTCACTAGTGTTGAAAGTGAAATTGTACAACAACAAAAAGGGACCTTTCACTATACCAGTCTGACAGAAAAACATGAATTGATGATCTTATGGAGCTATGTGCTTTTCTATTATTACATAGCAAATGCGTCAGCATCAAATTTTATTCCTTTACTTACCGAGAGTTATCTTAACCAGTGGAGTGTTACAGTAATATTTTACTTCTAGTTCCATCACTTTCTTCTACTGAAATTAGCATGCTCGCTAGCTTGCCCAGGCCCAGTCGTAACTATCTCATCGCTTTCCAATAGCAACTCACTGCAGCAATCAGACTGCCCTGAAGGAGTAGCTCTGCTCAGAGGGTGTAGTACAACCTCTTGTATGGTAAACACGATGATGGCTGAAGCTCTTGGCAAGCGTCCATCAAAACCACCTGCTCCTAGCAAGAAACTATGTTCAGTAGCAGAGGAAACTTACAAATTAACTTTCAAGCTCCATAAATTTGTGATAATAATGTGACATGTTTCTATTGGAACAACTTCGAAGATACTTAGTAAACTGCGAATTCAACTGACAATCTCAAATGTGCTCAGAACTTGTTTATATGAAAGAATGGTTTTCACAACATCATTGATTTAAAAGCTGTGGTGGTTACGCAATTAGGAGCCTCCAGGCTGAATCTTTTACTGCCAATTGAGATAAAAAGGATGTGCTATTAATCTCTTCTATCTCCAACTTCTAGGTCATGAAAAATACCAGGCTGTGTAGAAGCAGTAAATGAGCAATTATCCAACAGCCCTGTTTAGACAAGACCCGCATGTGGCTGACATTAAATTTATTAAGCCATTCAAGAATTAAACTGTCAACAGTTTAAAAATCAAATTACTCACAGTGACAAAAAAATTACCCAGTAAAGATTTTGAGAGATAATCATGTGTACATGCAGAGCAGAGACTAGACAGTGAGACAGCCATTATTTTATATCTTTCAAGTGATCCAGAGCTTGTGGTCTGATGGAAATTTGAATTGATATCACCTGTGTTTGTTTACACTAAGCACTAATGGAGTTTCACAAAGTGCAATCTCTCCCTGGAGGAAGAGCAGCGCATAGTCAGTCTGCCACAAACGCACAAGCCGTCTGGGATGCAGCTGTTTTCCTCATTGGATTTGTTTGTTGTCGCTGTAACACTGATGAGATCAGTGCATGGATTACAGTCATCTGACAGCTCTGTGTGACAAATCTGTTGAGGTGCTCACTGCAAAACTGGGATCAGGTCAAACTGAATTCATAATTCATTACACGTATGTGTTTTTGTCCACGATACGGGAGGGAGATAATGAAACCCTGACCTCTTTATTGGTTTATTATGGTCCTGTCCATCTCTCCCTGATTAGCATAATATTATACGATTCGTTTTCACATCACACACTAGCTTCTCTCACAACAAATTACTTTGTCAGAGCTCTAAATGATTCCTATTTGCTGTGAATTTCCAACAAAAACACACCAGGACTGACACAGAGGAGTGTATTTCTATTATAACATGGGCAGGGACAGGGAGTGACGAGGCGGACGACAGTAAAGGCTGCTTCCTGTCCAGACAGTGTGGATGGAGCGCAATGTGCTGATGTGGAACATAGCTCGGGGCGCATCCCTGTCTCTCTCTGCACGGTGCCCATTATCTCCCATAGGGTACAAAGCAGCCCTGCTATGGCGAGTATTTCCTGCTTCCTCTCCCGCAGCAGAGCCAGGTACATGTTCGCGGCAGTTACACGACTTCCCACTGTAACCCAGCTGGAGAGCAGAGGATGGAGAGGAGCATCTCGCTGGGTCGTGGCCTCCAGATTTAGTGGGCAGGAAGCATTGTTAAAGAACAAAGCTAGTCTGTGTTTTGGAGATACAGTGCAACAAGAAGCATGCTCAGTGAGGGTGTGAATTGCTGGGAAAAATTTTTTTTTTAAATCCAGTCTCTCTGCTACATTGAGAACACAGGCCGTCAATTGTAGACACAAAGAAAACTGTTTTTCTGAACTGAGGTTAGTTTTTGCTCATGTAAATGAAGAGTTCACTTCAGAAATTTGTAGTCTACCATTAACTAGACTCCCATTCTTCCGTGAAGCACGTTATAAAATCAGTATTAAAAGAATACTCTGACTTTATTGAAAAGTGCTACATATCTTAGTAGTACTCCCCACAACCTGGAAACAGAGTTTGATGTGGAAAATCATCAAAAAGTCACCTGTAGACCTCAGTTTAAAGATACTGGGGGAGTGTGTGACTTTGCTTTTTTTTTTGTGGCCAAACTTCACTTTATGTTCAGTCAGTCATTTTCAGAGGCAAAGGTGAAAGCTGCCTGTTGTTGGTAGTGTTGTACAACTTCTTAGGCAATTTTTGACACCTGAGACTACTGTTCACATCCTGTCTGATACCAACAGTCTTTGTTGGTTTCTTTTTAACCTTGACCGTGATAAGGTGGCAAATGAGTGAATACTCACATGAATCATTTTTGTAACTTTTTGTATACACGGATCAGAAAACGTGGCTAATTTTACAAGGCACTGACAACCTGTTCTGTTATTTAAGTTGGAGGACTTATTGAGGAAAAAATACATGTTGAAGAATACTTTCAGCAAGTATGCTTGTGTATGTCAGTTATCCAAAATGCCATAAATCTGAAAAGTTTTTTTTCTCTGCTCCCAAAGGCTTCAGGTGATTCAGTTCTACCATGGAGGCAAAACAAAGAGAATGGACTGTTTTGCCAAAAAATGCAAAACAGCCACTTTGTTTAAACACTTTGCTGAAAGCACGTCTCTCCCAAATGCACAGCTTGGGCCTGAACAAAACATTTTTCTTTTCATGCATCTGACACTGCCGTCCGTCTGCTGCTTGGCTCGGCTTAGCTTGATGCATCTGTTTGTGGGGGGAAAAAAAAAACACCTGCATATCTCTCTCTCCCAACTGAATTGCTCAGAAGTGCTGCCAAGTAGAACTGGACAGATGTGGGGACTGGATCTGCAGTAGACAACTCCATCACTCTCCCAACTCATCCCTCTATATAAATCTCTGTCTATCACGGCTGCTGCAGTTGTCCTCTGAATCCCATTAGTTTTTGTCTGCTGCAAAGGGCATTGGGGAAGGGCATTTGGAGATGAGGAGGGAAGTTAAAAAAAAAAAAAAAAAACGTGAAGACAAAAGGGTCGCTGCTGCTCTACATGCTGTGCACTGTAGGTCACGAGCAACATGTGTGGTCCATCATGCCTTGACATATTCTCGTCCTATGCGGCGGAGCATAGCCATCGCCACGTTAGGCTAATGATGTGTCTGCTCCTAAAAATGTGTTCTCGTTCAGCAGGGGACTGAGTCACAAAAGAAGTCAATGAGGACAAGCTATCATAGGCCATTTCCTCTAAACCTCTCCTGCCCCTGACCATCACGCTGCATCACCATTAATTGTGGTATTTTCTCTCATGCAGACTGGACCGGAGCAGGGAAGCAATATGCACAGATGTGTTTACGGATGTAAGCGAGTTACCAGTGATTAAGTTTCCTGGAATATTCTCTCCGTCTCCTTTGCTGTCTTTCTCAGTCTCTCTGGTTCTCTCGTCCCTCCTCCCACACAAACCTGCACACACCATTCCTTTTAATTAGGCTTAAGTATTTCATAGCAAAAAGAACATCTCCAGACTTTTTCTCCTTTCAAACACCCTGCCTCCCTCTGTCCAGGTTTCTCAAGTTGAGTCATGAACATCATAAACTCCGCACATGCAGCCTATGAGGTTTATGAGAACTTGGGTTCTACGTTTATAGTTTTGGCCATTGTTTCTATTAATCCTAATAAGACTGTTCCCACCAAGTTAATTGCTAAAATGTGAAAATTGCTAGAAAAGAGGTCAGATGGGGCATGAAGCAGTCAAACAGTCAGACGGGTTGTTAACAAGCCAACTGTTTAGTCAAACTCGTGTAAAAGAGAAAACAGAGGTGAATGGTAAAATGATTCCCCAAACTGTTGTAAACATTCATCCTCCTGGTTCAGCTTCGACTTACCTTATTGACTAGTTGTGCACGCAATTTGTCTGTGCAATGAAGGATTATCTAGGCGCTCTCACTTTCTGTTTACCTCTATTTTCCGAGCAATGAAGTAGTTTGGAACATTTGGCTACTTTTGGCTTGTTTACAACCTGTCTGTTTCATGTTTCATGCCCTGTCCGCCTGCTGTCACCATGTCTCTGGAGCTCAGCAATTAATTTGGTGAGTACAGTGATGACTGATTTTTTTTACCAAAACAACAAAAATAAGAACCATGTTGTAATCAACCAAAATGACCTTTCAAAGCCCAAAACTTTAATTTGTTGTATGTAAAAAGATGAGATGAATTTACATGTATAACTGTAGAGTTTATCAACAAGGAAGGAAAATAGGAATTTTGGGTGATTTGTACTGTAATTCAATATTTTCTTAGAAGACTAATATATTTTGTTGCTATTATTTACTCCAATTAAACCAAAGTAAATATTCATACATTATTCATTTATTTTTGGAACATAGTTTCTGGGAACCCTGTAGGAAATTATTAGGAAACAGTTCTATAATTACAGACCCAAATAAAGAAATATAAAATTTCTTGTTGTTTGTCATCTGATCAAAATTGAAAAAATAAGTCTGCTTTAATCAATTAATCAACATCATAATGAAAATGATCACCATTAATTTTGTAAATAAATCTTTAATAACACCAGAGAACCATTATAAGTTAGTTTCAGTTGTTAGTTCCTGGACATACAGAACCGTAGATCAGTTTTAGAGTGCTCGTCGTTTCTAATCCTGTGTTTTGGATTTTGGTGGCATGGTGACACTTTGTTTACATTCAGATCACAGATTGTACCTTTAACCTCTGAGTGTTACAAGTTTGAGCCAGTTTGCTCCCTCCTCTGGAAACAGTAGAATTAATGGCCTGTTTGATCATGTGAACCAGATGTGTGAGATGGGAACGTGCCATCATTAACGCTGCTCACCCGTAAGCCTGCGCGGAGGCTTCAGCAATGAGGTGATGTATTTCACATTTCTGTTTCACAGTCTATTTGTGAGTCAGTAGGTTTGGCTTTCACACTTCATGCTGGTAAAAATGCACCTTGGCACTAACAGTGTCCCATTGGGGTAATAGTTGAAACTGAGTTTCTTGTTACGGTCTTGTGAATTTGACAATGACATTCTTAGACATGATTACTTCTCGTATGGTGGTTCACAGCTCAGAAAAGTGTCCGATCCTTTGACCTGTATATTGGTTCTCAGGGCCAATAACTAGCGTATAACAGTCTTGGTTACTTCCTTGGCTTGTCACTTGGTACATATTAACTATTGGACGTGAAGGGTATGTGTGGTGGGAGGGAAGTGACTACAAAGGCATTATTCACTCTTGAGAGACAGAGAAGGGGAATGAAATCCAGATTGGACAGAGAGGACGAGGGTTGTTAGGCAGAGCGGGAGATGAAAGCCTGCTCAACTGGTTCAAGTGTCTAAAGAGAAGTGCTTTTTGGACAGTTTTGAAATGATATGAGCGGCAGTGAAAGTCACAGCTACGGCGTATGGTTCTGGTCATGGTCGTTTTAACTGCCTCTCCCCTCGCTTCCCTGTCTTCTGCTGGAGCATGAAAATAAAAACAACACGTCTACTTTGACAAGAATGTGGGACTAATCATGGCCAAAAAAGCTGCCGCTCCAATGCTTGCTTGCCTTGACTTAGATGTATGGATGGTATGTGAAAGTTTTTTTTTTTTTTTTTTTTTTTAACAACCTCCTTATTTCTTACACGTTTCCATGTTTCATGTTCCGTGTGTTTTTCCATCCCCTATGCCCCTAAGTGTTTGACAGGGAGAGCCCAATAGCGGTTGAACTGAATTAATTTAAAAAAAAAAAAAAAAAGAATTTTAAAGGAATATAATATTATGGTTCTCTTAAAGAAAAAGCTTATTAAAACACTCCTTTCCACTCAGGTAGTTAAGTATTTTGTATTTTTAACCCTCACGTGACCATTTCTGTAGTCATATAACAGTCCTAAGTGGTAACACAGTAATCTCTTCCATCTCTACTATTTATTATATATTTTATGAACATGGCATTAGACAACTAATTCTTGTCATTTAGCAGGGCTGTAACATTTTACTCTGCCCTGAAACTTTTCTCATGCTAAACTGGAATTGGCAAAATCTAGAGCAAACTGGATTTCTTAAATTGAACCTAAGTAAATACATGTTTTTCTTGTTATCGATGGACACAGACAAAAACCACTGGATATTAAGTCTCATACTTGAAGGCTGACTTTAAAATGGCTCAAATGTCAGCATAAGGCTAGTGTTACCCTTTTCCTTTCTTATTGTCAAGTAATCCCATGAAAAGACCAAAACCAATAATCTGTAAATCCGTCTCTCAGCACTGTCTGACTGTGGCACTCAGCCCCAAGGCCACTGGTTCCTACGGAAGAAAATAAAATAAATCTGATCAAATATGTAGTTATATATAGTTTCAGTTTTTAGGAAAGGCTCAGTAATTTCCTAAAACAGTTGGGCACTGTAGTTTTTAGCATGGGAGTTTATTCAGACAGGACTGACTAGCGCTTTTGTTGGGGACTATTTTCAGCAGTGGATTAATACACATTTGGTGTTGTAGTGAGTATTTACAGCAGCAGGACAGTGGATCTAAGGCTGACTGAGGATAAATTACAGTGTCTGTGTTCATTGGTGTGTAGAAACTTTTTACCCAGTGCAATGGTGTGGTTCATTAATGTATTTTTAATAGGTTTTGAACAGCAATGGAGCTCTGTGGCACAAATACATAACCTACATAAATACATAACCTACAACAGACTGAATTCTTTGTTGGTTTTGATCCTGTTATGCAATTTGTTCACAATAAGAAAAATACAGAATATTGCCAACTACAAGATTATAGTTACATTATTACATTGTAATAGCTCCTCGATAGTAATGCTGCAAACTTATGATTAAAATTCAAAATATATTTCTGAATTAAGATGCACTCATCTATGCACAATGCAAAAAGTATCTACAGCTGAGCACAACCTGGGTCCAAAGAGCATGTGTAAATCTCATTAGCTGTATATCCAACTGTCTGAGTTGTGCAATTACTAAATTATAAATGTGAAATTAATCAGAAAAAGGGCTTGGTGTTTGTGCGAGGGGATTAATCTTGTCCTTGTTACGCCAACGGCAAGAGGCATTATTCATGAACCCTCCATTTCTCACTTCCCCCCCTTCTGGAATGAGAAATATAACTCTGAGCCAAGAGCAAGCATGTACTCTCCAACCCTACAGACCCTGACAAAACAGAGTTGTAATTATGTGAAAGTATTGATATAAACAAACAGATGAATGGCCTTTGCGCTCAGTGTGTGTGCATGTGAGGGTTGTTTTGTATGATGTATATGTGCGTGAATGTACAGTATTTGCGGGCATGCGTGAGAGTAGGTGCGTTCTTGTCTTGAGTGAGTGAGCGAATGAGTGAATAGAGCAGGTCTTTGTTTGGTTGAGAGAAATTTTGAGTAATGTGGTGTGGATTGGGAAGCGTTTCTGTTTCCAAATCAATACAGAATAAATATTATTTCATACTGACACTATTATTAGTAAAAGGTAGGGGGGGGGGGGTTACTATTGCTCATCAAATGTGAAAAAAATAAAGTCACAAATGAAGAATACTAAATATGTCGAGGTTAGAAGGCACTTGAAACTGGTCGCAGCACTTAATTGAAACCGTACTGCTCTCAAGAGAAAATATCAGTGCCAAGCACAAATCTGCTTGGCAGTAAAGAGGAACAGTTAGGGAATCTTTAACGGGCCACAATCCATTACAGAGAGTCATAAATGTCCTCGGGAATATACACATCATCGCAGAGTGGGATGTGACCGTACTCTCGCAAAGACTCATCCTCATTTATGTGCCCATAAGCTGAGCTTTTATGAAGACTTTGTATAAGTTTGTGAAAGTACAGCAGAGGCTGTGTTACAAGAGTCTTAATCTCTGTGTATCGTGTCGTGCATGTTCTTTGGCAAGAAAATCCTCAGAACAAAAAGTTCCTGCTACCTGTTGACCACTTACTGTTTTTTAATGTTAAAAAATGACTTGTTGAATTCTTCAATTTCCGTTTAATAATATTTTGTTCTTCCCACAGCATGTTGAACATACACAGTGAACTCACTGGAGTCCATATAGACCTCAATCTCAGTGCTTTGACTCCACTTACATTCACGTCAATCCCGGTGATATATTCAAACCCGTAAGAAATTACTCACTCCCCAACCGCCCCATGGACGACAGGGGCGTCTTGTCCCTGATTGGTGGGCTTTACTCTCATTTGTCTTTGACGCCCAGCGCTGGCCAGCCCGGCAGTGCCATTCATCTCCCGTGTCACTGGCAGACCAGGGAAGTCATGCTGTGAAGGGAGAATTCTGGTCCTTCTTATGAACCACTGTCAGTGCCAGGTGTGTGTGTATGTCTCACAGCCTTGTCAGGACCCCACAGATCTGCCTGTATCTACTGTAAAGTATGATTAACAGATTTATCGATATCCGGCTATTGTACTTTCTGGGTCTGGACAGTATTGTAATGTATGTAAGATCCACCAATATACCTTAGAAATATCTCTTTAAACATCATTTTTATCCCTTTTTTTCACATTATGATGAAAATGCCTCATTTACAAACCATTACAGCTCCATTATCATATATCAACAATGCATTTTACACATTTTTGAGTCATGAGGTGTTGGCTCAACTCACACAGTATGAGGTGATGACCAGTCAGTCACCCATGTGACAAGCCTCAGATTTAATGAGGCGTCTTGTCTCCATGCATCAAAATTTAAAAGCCATAGGTCACACAGGTTTCTGTTTAAATCTGTATTTTTAGAACTGACTCTTCGCTTCAACAAAAGGCTGTTTGAGGTTCAGGACTGGGTTTTAGGGTTATGGTTAAAATTTGATTTAGGTCAAGGGTAGTGTAAAGTGGTGTTGGAAGAAGTATTTTACATACTGAATGTGATATTACCAAAATGTAAAATATAAAAATACTCCACTACAAGTAGAAGACTATCAAAATGTAAAGAAAAGCTAAAGACAACAGTCTCCACAGCTGTGCCTGGCTGATAGTCTGCTTATCATGTTTACAATTATGTTGGAACTAAAAGTTATTACTGTTATTATGATAGTATTTTTCATTTTATTGTTAATTACCAGACTGCGTAAGATGATGCTCAGCAATGAGAACAAAATCAGTTCACAGTCAAAATCACATCATAACTACTAAAGTATTCCTGTAAGGAATTAATAAATCATTTATGTATTTATTGACTTTTATGTTAAATTTAAAGAATGGTAATTTATAACAGCATGATACAAAATCATTGTATTGTTGTACCATAGAAATACAGTGGCATGGTAGTTCATGGTCACAGTACCATGGTATTTCTGTGGAATTGTACTATCATGGTAGTAACCAAATAACCATACCAGTTTCTCATTGGAATTACCCTGGTACTGGTTTAATTCTGTAAATGTATTGCAATACTTAAAATAATCATGTTTTGAGTAAAATATGAATCTGTTAAGTAACAAATAATTAGAACAAATGAATGTAATGGAGTACAATATTGGTGAAGTGAAGTAAAAGTGCAATTAATATAAATTTGGACGTTCCTAAGTAAACACAGCTTAAAATTGTGCTTAAGTACAGTAATTAAGTAAATATATCATGTCAAAGAGGGTTCAAAAGTGTGTGTGTGTGTGTGTGTGTGTGTGTGTGTGTGTGTGTGTCTGTAAGTGTATACAAAGCATTAAGAGGTCACATTAGGTCGTGTCTGGTGTCAGGGCTATGACCTCATGATCCCATTGCCCTCTCTCCGTCACCCAGCGCAGACAGTTTGCCCTTCAGCAGTTTCCATTGTAAATAAGTCAAACCAAACAAATCCACAGCTGAGAGTGATGCAGAATGCCTTCATGCCATCAGACTGCTCTCTTAGGCAAAAAAAAAAGGCAAGTCGCCAAGCAATTCCTCTGTTGCTCATTAAGTTTTCATAATAAATGTTTTTTTAATGATGACCTTTGAAATGTGAAAAAAAAAAACCCTAAAGTGAAACCTCAGTGAGTCTCTTTTGTTCTTGCGCATTTGAGTAATTTATGTGGGATGGTGACACAACAGCTCGCCACTTTCTGAAATGACTTGATCCCAGAATGTTGGAAATGGCTCGATGCCCTGAGAGGCTGCGTCAGAGGATTTGTCTGTATGCGCCGCTGCCTGGTGCCACTTCACGGGGAGATGGCACAGCTTCACATGTATGAAGTGAATCTGACTTCCAACATGAAATTAATATGAAACAAATTCTCCTTTTCTCCCCTGCTAATCTTATTACTATTGATGTGTGTCTGTTCAGTATTATTCATAAAGTGTTCTTTGATCCTTTCCTGGTGGGAATGCCAACTTTCACAAAAGCATATTTCTGGTTTTTACAGGCACTTTTATAGGCACACCTGGAAATTGCCCCATAAGGGTCACAAATTGAAATATTATGAGTGTTACAAATCTGCTCAGCACCTATCAGCGTTGCCAAACAACAGTCCTGTTAAATACCAAACCGTTTTAACTCAATTTGTGCCTGACATCCACGTGTAAAACATACTACTCCATCCTCCCTCTTTTATTTCAAACTCCTGTCTCTCCTCATCCTCACTTTGTCTCTGTATGAGGTGACTGAGACAACTTTCAAGTTAAACTCCCTCCCTTGCCTTTTCATGCATCTACTTGGCTCTAATTCGCCAGCAGACTTTCTCCATGCTATAAAAAGACAGGGTTATCTATCCTTTTAGTTTGAGCCAGGGTAGTTTATGGTCACAGCAGTCCCTCTGGAACTCCGCCACAGTGCAAGACGTCTGAAAGGCTCCACGCTTCTGCAGAGACTTGTACAAAGAGAGACAGTGACAGAGATATACACAGAGAAAGAAGTGCATGTTGACATCTTGTTTTTCAGTGGTGGCCAAAACGTCTTCAACACTTTGAACCCCCTTTTAGCACATTTCGCTCTGGACTGAGATGCTAGGAAACACTCTTGATGTAGGGAATTTACTCCTTACGTCAGTTTCCTATATCTACACAAACCAGAGGGTCATGAATCAGATTATGATATTTGCAGTATACCTCAAAACAGACAAAACAAACATATCTGACGTGAATTACAGTCTTAATGAGTTGTCATTATTAGTCTCCATGGCCTTGCAGCCCTATTCATCAGCGCTTCTTGTCATCACCGTGTGTGTACTGTATTAGGCAATGGGTTTCTGGTGTCGCTCCACTGTGGAGCTGCTGATGGCTAAGGAATGATAAGTGGAGGGATAAACCTTTGTGGGGGTACACGGCAGCAAACAGACCCTCGACCACTGCTAAGCATCCAGTTTCAAGACTTCAGAGGCACACAGAGTCCCATTCAAAAGATCTTTCAGGCATAGGATCTCAATCTAGAGTAAATATAATCACATTTGTGCCTCACATGCACAGGTGGCTCGAGGATGGGATGTCCCTCAAGCTAACGCTAACGCTAACATATGGCAGCCTGCTGAAATCAGTTCTTTTTTATCAACTTAGAGAATGTGTCAGTATTAAAGGAATAGTTTGACTGATTCATTTTCTTGCAAAGAGTTACATGGCAAGATCAATATGCTAATACTTGTATGTTTATATGCCCGATATGAAGCAGATTAGCTTAGCTTAGCACAAAGACTGGAAAGTAAGGGGGAAAGCTAGCACGGCTCAGTACGAAGCTGACAAATTCTGCCTACCAGCAGCTCAAAAGCTCACCAATTAAGACTCTATACTTTAATTCATACAAAAACTAATGTTTAAAAGCACTGAGTTATGGTTTTCCACTTAGTTATGTACAGTGTATGGAAGATTCTAATTAATGATAACGCAACAATAGATGGATTTTGAAACCTTTGTACAGAGCCAGGCTAGCTGTTTCCTATGTTTCCAGTCTACATGCTAAGCTATGCTAAATAGCTGGTGGCTAAAGATTCATATTAACATACAGACATGAGAATGGTATCGATCTTCTTATCTTGACATTTAGATTCATTTAAATGAGCACAAATTTGATGGTTAATGAGCCTTTAATCATTCAGCATTACAGTGTGTAAGCTTTCAACCTTTCAGATTGATCTTTTTTCAAGTATGTTAATCAAGAGAGTGGGAGTATTCAGTTGGAAGATTCATAAACAACTAAAGCGAAGTGAAGAACTTCAAAATAAAAAAAGCCCACAGAACTTAAGTTTCTGTTTTTGACCAATATTCTTGACCAAAAAGAGATGATTTAAAATTCATTTGTCGGCTGGTGGTTGCAGATAAGCAAGCGATATCTCACAGTGAGGCACATTAAAGTATATTAACTCTGGCTCCTTCATGTTTTTTCTCCAGAGTTCTGTTTGTACTTCAAAGGCTTGGCGCCATATTTACACACAAAATCTGCTTAACTCCAGGACACTGCATATGAGGTCCAAATCTGAATTTGCCCACCCTGGCACATAAAAATAATAATTATGTAAGAGTAGAGACTGCTTTTAAGTATCTTATGACCCACAGAGTGTCAGATTAACATGGCTAACTGAAGGACTGGGTTGGGTTTTATATACTTTACCTGATCATCTTCATCTGAACGTGCCAGGTCTATCTCCTCATCACTCACTCAGGTTCTGGCTTCAGGTTGTGATCCCGGTGATCCCAGAGGGGTCTGACACACAGCTGGGAACAGGATCTCACACCTTTTTTTGCTTCAGACTTTTCCTTCCTTTCCTTTTCCTCCTCATCACTTTTTCCATTCCTAAGTAGAGAGGCGGACACATTATCAGTTCAGTCCTCACTGCAATGCTAACGGCAGTTTAAAAGAGCATGTCTGTCTGTTCTCATTGTAAGAAAGTGCATTAGAAAATCATTTAATTGGCATTCACTCTCAACCTCTCCATTTCCGCTCCTGCTGTTTGTTTGCGCTGCTCAAAGGGCTATGTTGCCATGGCACCTATCTGCGTTTTTCATTCGCTGCTTTATTATGTAGCCATTCCTCACTTTATGCGTCTGCAGATATAATTTCCTTTTATTCAGCTGATTTTATGGTTGGCTTTACTGTTTGCTTTACCCTGATGGGTTGCTCCCCACAAAGTGATTGTGATTCTGTTTGTAAGCTGGATATCTCTGAAGGAACTGAGCACCTGGAAAGTTTAAGTTGCATAAGTGCCATATTAGACATGCAGATCCACGTGACCCTTTAAAAAGACATTCGACAAATGAAGCTGTTATAACTTAGGTTGAGGAACAAAGACCATGCTTTAATGCAATCCATTTTCCTTACCTACATATACACGTGTCTGAGGGTGTTTTCACACCTGTAGTTCGACTCATGTGGTCTGGATCAAGGAAAAAAAAAATTATACATAGTTTCCTTTTAGTTCTGGTTCAATTCATGTTCACACAACTTTTTCTAAACAAACAGAAAGGAGTAAGTCATATAGACTGACCGGTCTGCTTCATCAGCATGTGGACTCGTGATGAAATCAAACTCCTGAGATTGATGGTGGGTCATGAACCACATTACTGTACAGTATGTGTTTATTTATGTCCTCTGGTGTCACAGAGAGAAAAAAAAATGATTATGAGAATTAATAGTCAAGACTTCACCTGGACCTCGGGACAAAACGAGCCAAACTAAACAGGTTAGATGTGAAAGTACCCTGAAGATCTCACATACTTACGAATGACTAGTTCATGTAAAGTGTTGTATGAACACATCCAAAGGCAAAACACTGGTACCTCTGATGAATCAACACCATAAACCAAGAGGGCTGGGATATGGCAAATTGCATGAATAAGACAGTCCCACCTTGAAGGTATTTTTTGTGTTGCACTTGTGGAGTGGTCTTTGTTTGTGAATATACATCAGTTTGGTTCATCTCGCTTTTTTAAAAATCAGGAGGCACCTAGTTATTATTTCTTCTATGACGCAAGTAACAAAGAGCCCACTAATGATAGCTGTCACAGAAAATGCAAAGGACAATAAACTTCTGTGGAGCTAGCTAACTGGTGGCTGCCTGCTATATCCAGGAATCTCTTTTCACGCAGAATTTCACTTGGAGTTTTATGTTCAAAACCACAGAAAATTCAATTTTTCCTTCCTGGATGTGTGTGTGTGTGTGTGTGTGTAGTTGCTGAGGAGTCTAGAGCAGAGTTAGAAAATACACAGTATGATATCATTGGTTATTCAGTCACAGGCTTCAGTATCTGGGTGGGCAACAACCGCACCTCAAGGTCCTTTTACAGTAGTAGCTGTTCTGGAGCTTTTGATCATATCACATGATCTTCATCAGCAGATGGAGTTTATCAGTTGTCCTGAAGCAGTAGATATTCAAATGTTCACATAGTTCTGAGCACTTTAAAGGAATAGTTCAACAGTTGGGAAACAAATAGCTCGGGGCAAGAAAGTGAATAAACATATTTCCCAAAATGTTCAGCTTGGCTACTCGGGTATCAGGATTTGTGTGTGCAACATTTTCATGCTAGTTTTTCTCTCTTTAAATGGACCAGGTCCAGCTGTTGGTTGTTTAGTGTTATTTTTGTGCTTTTTAAAGCTTTATACATCTTACTCGTTATCCAAGTCCACAATCTGTTCTCTGCTCTCTGTAAAGATGAAAACAAAAAATCTGTCATTGACTTTTTATGCCTTCTTTTCATGCCCTGGGCCCTGTTAGCACCTTTTTCATCATCCAAGTTGTGTTTATATGTGCTGTAATAGCACAAGTGCTGCAGCCACTGACCTACAGCGGATTGTTTACATATCAGAATGGGCATGATAAGTGATTCTTATCCTTCACTCTTGGTCTTGTATATTGCTCACTGTGGTTTGATATGTGTTATTCTTTGCCTGTGAGTTTGAACCACACGGATGATGAAATGCCAGTGGGCATTGGTAAAATAAATTCAAAATGATAAGAATATAAAAAAATAATTTAGAGGCCTTGTGTTTTATTTCTGTTGGCTCCCAGCAAGGTCACATTATTTTCAGAGCCATATGGAAGTGAATGACATGTGTGGCACGCCAAACTGATAAACAGCCCCTCTTCAAAACTAACATCTCATCCTGCCTTGGAGCTCTCAGGAAAGAGCTGCATGTTGACAATGGAGCACGAAGTGGATGTGGCACTCTTCCTTTTTAAAACAAATGAAAACCACAAATATCACATCAACATACATGAAAAGAATTTGAGGCTTTGCCTTGTTCCATTCTGCACTGGCAAAGCCCAAATGCTGAGAACAGGAACTTCTTGGCACAGTTGTGTTATTGTTGCAGAGAATGGAGAGGGTGTGAGCCAGGTATACACAGTTAGTTCAATAAAGCTTTGACCAAAAACAGCAAATTGTGCAGGAAAGATTGAGAACAAGCCAAAACTGTGTCTGGGAGTGCCCTTCAATATATATTTTTTCTTTCAGTGTATATTCTGTGCATGTATGAAGACTTGCAGGTATGCAGGCAGAATAGCAACAAATGAGTAAACTGTGGAAAGACAAAGAGTCAGCGGTGATTCATGTACATTTCCATAAAAACCAAACTATGGACAATTGAGTTCATGGCGCTCTCACCACACACTCAGTCCAGTAGTGGAAGTGAGGAGGAGATAGGAGGGGTCGATCCTTTGCCAGTATACAGTATCACTACACAGATCTCAGGTTTGATGGTTTAAGCTGTGCCAGTAGTTCCCAGAATGTCTTTCTTTTCCATGTGGGAAAACTTAACCTCACATGAGATTTGAGGGGTATTTGTTTTCACCTACTGTCACGTTGATGGCTGGCCCATTTGGGACGGATCAAGTAAGATGCCAAAATCCGCTGTCACGTCTTCATGCCACTTAAGGGAAGACATTTCCAGAGGTAAACACATAACTGTGTGGAAGCCAGTCAAAAGCGGAATATTCACATGGATGTTTGGAGAAATATTGCGGGCGCCTGTTTGAGCGGATATCTCGACATCTCCAGAGTGTTTTTTCACGACACAGTGATCCCAGATGTGGCCTTTGTGTTGTCGTCCAGTTCGGCACTCTTACTCTAACCCGCCCGGGACACACGCCACTGTTTTGGTCCTAAGAATCATGGGTTCCCTTTTTAAGGCAACGTGCTGTTTATATGGGCCGTGCCAACAGGATCCGTGATTGCAGGCCACTGGTTTATTTTAATTAGCCATGGAGAGCAGTTCCGATGGATTTGAGTGTGACTCACCCCTTTTTCAAAACATTAGTCTCCACCAAGTCCCACTGTTGCCCTTTGAGGTTGGGTTTCATTTCAGATCAGTAAAAAGGAGGGGACATGTATACTGTACTCTATGTGTGTAGGTATGTGCGCATATATGTGTATATTTGTGTTTGTGTGGGGATACATTACCTCTGCTGGGCTAGTGAAACTTAAGTGAAAATTTAATTAACAACACTAAGGCGTGTATTTTCTCACTCGCTCCTTTCTTATCACTTGTGAAGAAATTACTTTTGTCAGACAGACCAGACTTCCAGCTGCAGCAGTGTTTGGTTTTATGGATATATTTCCATGCTCTGCAGAGTATTCCAGCTCTCAAAATGCTCTCTACACTGAACCTGTGGTATTAAAAAAAAAAAAAAAGCAGAACTAAATTTCAGATGACATGGTGTCTATAAGCCAATCAAGTTGAAAGAAATTGCTCCACTCACAAGAGCAAATATATCCAGTTTTCTGTTGCCTGCTCTTGGAATAGTACACCTTTAATTCTACATTTGGTTCAAACAGATTCAATTTTACATTCAATTTACTGCGCTCGAGGTGGCCGTCCAACTCGTCCGCCATTCAGACTCACAGTCCAAGGAGAATTCCAGTCTGCTGATCCTGAGTGTGAAGGAAAACACACACCTGTTCTGGTGAGGCACTGGCTCACAGGTAGAACTTTTTATTTCAAGTTTTCAAGACACTGCCAGTGAATTTTAAATAAAAAGTTTGCCATGGAGTGATGGAAAGCTTCCACCTCCACTTTAATGAATGTGTCAGCCATTCACACAAGACTAAAAACAGACCAGCTGTGTAACATCTCTATGCTTTTCTGGCATTTAACAAAAAAATGTGGCTGTTTTATGTTCTATGTTCAGTGTGTGACAGATGACATGACTCTGTAGTGTTCTGCAGACTCGAGAGCTGATTTTCTTTTCATAAACAAGTAATCATTAAATTATCTGTTGTCTGCACAGCAATTTTTCAATCATATTATTTCAAAGTCATGACATACTTGTTATTATTATTATGAATATGTCAAAATTTGTTTTTTGCAGTCACAGTTTTATTGTGTCATTATCATAAACAGTGGTAATGGGTTTTTTGACTCTGGTCATGATGTCTCCTTTAGAAGATGCTGCTTTACTTACTTACATGAGTCAGAGGCTAAACAGACATTTACGAACCAGTGAAGTTACTTTTCAGATATGTCATTACATTAAGTTCACCAGCTCTGTCATGCTGTACTTGTATATTTTCATATGTCTTCCATAATATTAATATACTCTGCCACCAATGGACCAGTGCGATCTATTGATGGCACAGTAGATTTTATTATATAATCATCACTCTGGGATTCATGCTGCAAGACAAAGGAAATCACAGCTACTGAAGCAGAGCTGCTATTTCTAAATCAAGACACTAGAGTGGCTATACTTTTGTATGCTCTTTGTTTTCCTTGAAAACTATTTTTGTGATTTTTAGAATTTTTAAACTTCAAATTCAAGCCTGAAAGTCATTATTTTATGTTTGTGGCATTAAGTTGTGTGCAGATGCTCAGTTTGACAGAGTAAGACATAGATTTGTGATTGTACTATTGCTGCGAAAGATGTAACATAATCTTTTTACACTGTAATATCACTGGGGGGGATAGCGTTTTTCTCCGGCAGTTCATTTCCACTGCCTCTTTGGCAGAATACTTTAAGTGAATCTAGCTGATTCAAAACACATGAGCTGCATACGAGAGACATTCAGACTTGCAGTAAAGATGGCTTTTGATGTAGCCACATCAGTGCGCTCAGTACACAAACGTAGACACTTGCACAAAGAAAAGTGTGGTCTGACATTTCCAACTTATCACATGGTATCAGGTTTCCTTTGTGTACATGTGCAGCAGCTTGGTGTTTGGAGAGAGCTGAGTGAAGCTGTTGTGGGCTTTTATTTCATCAGCCAAAAGATTCAAACTGATATCTTTCATTCTTCTTCTTACTTCTTTCTACTCTATCTATCTCTTTACCTCCCTGCAACCTTCAATGTGTTGTTTAGATGTTGTGTGTGTGCGTGTGAGTGCACGTAACAGTTCCATATACTAAACCAGCTTTCTTTCCATTGCAACCACTAAACATGACATTTTGCTCTTTCACAGTCAGAGAGGAGCTATAACCAGACAACAGCCTCATCCAACACACACTCACTGTGCCCTGGAAAGATGTTAAATTGATATTGTGTGCAGATTGTGTGGGAAAGACAACCCCAGCTATGTCATTCTTACTTCATTCTTTTATTGTTAAAGAAAAACAGCACACTCACCCGAACGCCTCAGCAGAGCACCTTTTAAACACTCATAACTGTTATAAGCTGCAGCTGCATGCGGATCAGTTACATTCTTTATCTCACCTTATAGAGCTTTTCCGAATGAGAACTATAAATTTTCAGGCTTGTGCTGCTCAAGAGCGACCGTTTGTGTATCTGTAGTGCTTTTTATCTCCCTTTTTTCACATTGGCTTCAAATTAATTTTCTTGCAGCTGTTAACAGACGTTGAAAGAAAAAAAGGAGTTGTAATTATTAAAAGTCTACAGGGGGAGGTTACATAAAACACCAACAGAGTGAGAAAGCAGCCAAAACCATAGAGTCATGGTGCACCAGAGAAAGAGAGGAGGAAAATTACTGGCAGACAGATTTGTTTTAAAAAAAAATTGACCAAGACTTTTCTAGTTAAATCGTTAATTTTCATTTAGTCATTAAGTAGTATAAACACCTTTAAAAGATGTAAGAAAAAATCTAATTATCACCAAACTCACCCAGAGAAGCTGTACAGAGAAGGCTCCTCAGAAAACACTCTTGGTTGTTATTTGCTTCAGGCGTACATTAGCAAATCATGAATATTAAAAAAAAAAAAAAAAAAAAAAAAAATTTGAAACCAGAAAGTGTGAGTTACTGCACAACCTCTACTGAAACCACAAGAAAATACTTTAGAAATACGTGTGTATCTTGGAGAACCTGCTAATTCATATCAGCCCATAAAATCACATTATTTCCGAGGAAAATTGCCCGTGTTCACTCCATTTTTTTCTCCCTCCATATCCATTTCACACTTTATGAAATGCATATCAGACATGTCAACCAGGGCCGAACAGATGTATCACAGTATGTCTTATTGCAACTGGAAAGGACATGCAAAAGAAATATTACCAAAACATTAAACATGGCGGACTCAAGTCTGAGAGTCAATTATAATACTGTCGGCTGTACTCTTGCCTATGTCAGGTTTTATTTGTTTTATACCACCAAACTGAATGGGTAATCACCTGATAATAAGGCAGCCACTCAGGAAAGGAGTAGTCTAAATGTCAGAATGCACAGAGGAATGTCAGTAGTCAGAAAATACTTGCCTTTTGTACCGCAACAGTTTTCAATTCCTGACTCATCCAGCTTGGCACATTAAAATAACAGCCCACACACTGAAACAATTATGGGAATAATATGGGGTGTTTTAACAGCTGTAGACTGGGGGGAGGGCAGGGTGAGAGACTGCGGAACTCGATGAATCGTGGAATGACAAGAGAGGAGAGACCTATCACAATAGTTACCCAGCATCTCAGTCACAGATGACAAAAAAGGTACATTTCAGTATCGAACAAGTTGGAAATGAAAGGCTTTACAAAGCGGCTGATTTTTCGTGCCAGTGGAGGGTTCAGTGAGATGTGTTCAGCTGAGTTCTTTTATCCAGGCACTGACACATGTTTGGCACAGCAGTGCTAAAATAGGCTGTATTTTTGAATATTTTACATGAATTTAAAGCATTAAATATAAAGTGTTTTTGAAGGCCAGTGAACAGTGGACAGGTGTATCTCATTGTATTGGATGTCCTGTTAGGCACATGCAGTTTTTAAAGTGACAGATCACTGATAAAATAAATAAATAAATAAAACTATTTAAAAACATAGTTTGACCTTTTGGACACGCTTATTTGAGAGTTAATTGAGAACATCAATATTATTCTCATATCTGTCTGCGATATGAAGCTACACCAGCAGTGGCCTAGCTTAGCGGGACATTAAGACTGTAAATGGGAGAAACAGCTAACATGACTTTGCCCAAAGTAAAAAAAAAAAAATAAAAAAAAATCTAAAATCTAATCTTTTTTAGTCTGTACTCCACAATTTCATGTGAGCAGATTTACAAAACAAGATATAACATGTTAATTAATAGCATGTGTTTTTTTTTTGTTTTTTGTTTTTTTTTTGCCTTCAGACAGAGTCAAGCTAGCAGTTCCCCCATGTTTTTAGTCTAAGTTTTCTTAGCTAAGCTAAGCTAACCACCTGCTGGCTTCCTTTTTAGAATACAGACATGGAAGTGGTATCAATCTTCTCTTGTCAACAAACGATGACTAACCATTGTTTTACGAACACAGGTTCATTAACCAAAGTCGGAGCATTAAGGAGGACACATTGATTGTTCAACTGTCACAAAATTTAATTTAAATTCCTAAACTGGGCCTTTATTGATTAATCACATTGCTGCAATGCGATACAAAAGATGATGGTTGATGTCTTAGTTTAGTTTGGGGACTGCAATGTGTCTCAGGCAAAAGTATTAACTTGCAGTGACAGTTGTTGATAAAGGAACCATTTTACTTTTTTACCTTTCTCCCTCTAAATAGTTTCAACCCTTGTAGGATGCAAGTGCTTGTCTTCCTCATAAAACGTACTCTGGCGGCCATAACTGATTCTCCTCTCACCACACGAGCCCCTGGGAAAAGATGCTCCACTCCATGACCTAAAACATCTGCTGCTAATATGGGTCAGTTTTATCCCCACTAGGTCTCCAAGAAAAAAAATCCTGCACATGACAACTAAATGAAAAACACAAATGGCATGAATCAACCAGGCTGCATGTTATTTCCCAGCACTTGTATCAACATGCTAGGGAGCCTGCTGAGCTGTGAAATATCTAAGCTAGGACACCCGTCGGTTCTCCTCGGCTCCAAAAAAGGCTCTTCCTGGGCCAGGGTCAAGTGAGGGGAGAGTGAGAATCCCATTGTATTTACTGTACAAACAGCAGTCGAGTTATCAAGTCTGGAAAGTGTTTTTTGTTGTGACTGTTATTTGACGGGTTATAGAAAGATAGTGAATTTAGCTGCAGGGTAAGTAGCAATGAACATTTTCATAAGTTGCCTCAATTGCTTTGAATATTCTGTGAACCTTTCATAAGTCTTATAAAGCGAGGCAGAAGGTATTTGTATGAAATGATAACCTCCTGAGGGGTGTCTATTGTGGGCCATATCCATCAGTATTTCCATTCATGGTTATACAAGGGCAGCAGCAGTTCATCCCACGCTGCAGTTTCTTGATTAATGCAAAAAATGACTCACTTAAAAAAAAATCCATTTAAGAATCACGATCCAGCTGTAAAAGCCACCCACCCGAAAAAGTTGTGTGTGGGTGACTGTGTGTGTTTGTGTTTTCACCGCAAGCCGTGAGAGCCCTTTCTTATCAGGTACCGTGACCTCTCCAAGCAGCGAGAGCTCCGCTGGTATCAGGATTCAGAGGAGCGCAAACATCTGCGCTTGACATGAGCGAGCAGCTAATTGTTTGTCAGACTGTGATTAAATGCATGAGTCTGACTATGAGGAAAGTGCTGATAAAGATGTCCATTAGCTGTCCCAAACTCTCTCTCACACTGTGTCACTCTATTGCTAAAACTCTTAGCTTTAAATAGAAACACTTGGTATTGTAGCCAGTCGCCATTTACTGTATGTGGCAGAAGTTATTGTTAGTAGAAAAATGGTTGTGGCACTTTTTTTCAAGTACTGCCTCTTCAGTTTGATATCCAGTAAAGTACAATTACTTTCAACACAAGACCTCTAATCCTCCGTTGCAGTGCTGGCCCCACTTAAGTGTTTTGTTCTTCTTCTGTGGTGCATGAAGACCTTTGGAGTCCCACGTTACAATTAATTTTCTGTTCATTTTGTGGCAGGAAGTAGAGTCAGATGGCGTTTGCTGTAACTTTTCCCTCTGTGAATCGCCTTTTTGTTCCAAAGGTGCCGCTCCCCCGCCTCAGACGATATGAGTCCACTGACCTCTAAATAGGGAAGTTTTATGCAGTTGACCTTTGACTTTAACGTCTCTGTATTTATGTCTGAGAAAATAGTGAAATTATGACACTTAACGCTGTCGCCTGCATGTGTCTGGAGCTGCTCTATGAAGACTGGGGGCCATTGAGAGCACAGGTCAGTCCATGACACCCTTCTCTCTTGTTTAATAGTGACGCACTGAAACACATTCACACTGACATGCCATGAAAATATTCAAATGGATTGTAAAGCCTGTTATTAAAGTAGTTTCAGACTGCATTGAAATTAAGCTCTTATTTCTTTTATGAGCATTTGATTACAGTAATACAAAGAAAGACTTCACTCTGTAATTTTACATTCAATTTAGATTATTTCTAAATGTGATACATACAGTCATACAGTTCACGCTAGACATTATCTTAACAAAGATGTCAGTCAAAAACACATAGAAAAGAAAAGACTTTAACTGCACAAGTACTGATAACTGGTTGAAGCAATCGGGTCTGAACAGGTCTATAAGCAGTGATAGTGGGCCCCCCAGAGGACGAGAGCTAAAATTCACTGCCGCCTGAGAAAAGTGGCACAGTGACATCCAGCTTAAACCGTAATAAATGCCATGGCCCCTGGTGTTAAAGCACCGGTGTGTTTAATTTTGTTTTTGTTTGTTTTTGTATAGGTCTTTTGTATAGGAACAGGTCTTGCAGATAGAATATAATCTCTTTGCAATTATCAAAATAAACTCCAGATGTCACGTTGTAAAAACAGATGGTCTCATGGTACAATCAGTCAATTCATAAATGGAAAAAAAAAAACCAGCTTGAACTTCATGAAATAAACACAAACAAAATCAAGGGTGGGGGGAAAAAATCTTGGTAACTTTACAGTCCAATTACACAGTGCCTCTTTATATGGAATGAAGCATTTACATCAACCTCAGCTAATTTAAGCATCACCTCTACAGCCCATATCAGTGCTTTTTGACATATGAGGTCATGTGTGAGTAACTTTTCTCGATCATCTGTTGGGGGTTAGTCTTGTACACGAAGCCAGCAGTAGCCTCTTTGATCATCTTCCTGATGTGTGGTCACAGTGGTTTCACTCCACTCTTTTTTTGGCTCAATCAAGGGCCCTTGAACGCAGCGAGGTCCAACTCCAGAAAACAAGAAGCTGTCCGCTGCAGAGGCACCGCTGAGACCCAATCAATGAGCAATCAGATTCCTTCTTATCTATTTGGCTTGGCTGGATGTGGATGTTAATCAGTCCCATATCTCAGTAATGGTGTTCCTGTTAATTGCCACTCTTCGTTGTGGCTGTATCCCCCCTTGTGCTTCTGATCTGTATCTGTAAATGAGGTCAGAAAGTCATATGAATCTTGTTTCCAGCTTGGCTCTGCTGAGTCCTCACAGGGGGGAAACGGTTGGAAACAGTGCTGGCCGTGTGGCCTGGTGTTTGAAGCTGTCCTAAGATCACTTGTCGCTCCCATGTGTCGACGTCACTGATCTGTCAGGGCTTGAAGTTGTTCAGTATGATCCTTGTTTGAGCCTAGCTTCTCCAGTTCTAGGATACAGTGCTGTAGATGACTGCCTTTCAGAGTAGGTCCAGAGTATTTTTTTTTTCTTACAATGGGGAGATTTAGTCACTGTTCTTATCACGAGTCACTTCCCCCCTGAGAATGGAGTGATTTGCATATTCACTGAGCCTTTGCATCTGAAGCCCATCTCGTTAGACCTGGTAATGGTGTGATATCTGAACAGCTCCAGGGCAAGTCAGCCGTCCGTCTGAGTGACATGCAAATACGAAAATAATGCAGATCAAGATTTGGCTAATCACATTCTACACCATGACTGGCCTGGACTGACCTGGCCTGGAAATATGGTGCCAGTCAAGACCGAGTGAAGAGTTCAAGCCTTCTGCTGACACAGCATGACAGAAATTGAAAAATTAATTTGACAAATGAACTATGATGCAAATATGCTCCTTTGCAGATGGAGATCCACGTTGATCGAAAGGTCAGCTGGGTCACGCCGAGTCGTCTTTTGTCGCCTTCTCCCCAACCTCCAGCTTTTAAAACCGTCTTTCACTGTGAGGGGGTTAACTGTCATTTCTTTCAAGTTTCTCCTCATGCATAAATAAACCTGTGCCCTCCTCCCCAACCAACCCTTAGGCCTGGTCCAGGGAGCAGAAG
This sequence comes from Lates calcarifer, assembly GCF_001640805.2. Lineage (NCBI taxonomy): Eukaryota > Metazoa > Chordata > Actinopteri > Centropomidae > Lates > Lates calcarifer. The sequence goes on along the minus strand of NC_066855.1, from coordinate 5,011,265 downwards.
GTCTAAGAGCATTCCTCCTTGAAGACTTTCCCTTTTCTTACTTTGCTTTGATTTTACGCTCATTATCCCCCCCTGCAGCTTTGCCTGGTCCTGGACAAGACCACGCTGCCTGATGAAGCTAAGCTGAGCTTGGGGTGGCAGGAGGGGATTGCATTGTCTCACTACGTCACTCCGCCACAGGAGGGAAAAGGGGGAAACACCATTATCCCCAGTTTTCTGCAGACCAAATCAAATTAGCGGCAAAGCGCTCCTGAAAGCAGACATTCTCCAAAGTGGGACGTCTTACCCAGTCAGTTCTCCTCATAATCCTTTGTTATTCAGCGGTGCCCAGCTGTTGTGCTGCCTGCTGTCAAAGCAGAGGACCTTCCCTCCCTGATCTCCAACCTCCTCGCCCCTAATGATGCCCTCAAGGCACGGGGGTGGGGGGTGGTGGGCCTAGAGGGCAGGTGGCAGGGTGAAAGGTCACTCTGGACGGGACGAACTCCTCTCACTCTGATGACTCACTCATCTCATTTTTGAAGTACGGCACAAGTTAAAAATCTACAAAGATTTGTTGTTGCTTCAGTGGTGAAGGAGACAGGGTGTTTTTCAGGATGGTTCATTAACTGAGAGAAAATTAGTAGATGAGAGTATGCTCCATGAGAAATAAACAAAACCAATCTGGTACAAACAGCAGGTGTTAAGTGGCAGGCACTGCTTATTATAACTGTTGGAGTTTGTGAATACATGCTTGAAGAAGCAGTTTTGTAGAGTTAATTATGAAAAAGAATCAACACTGCGGGAAAAAGTGTTCAAAAGTGTGAAAATACTTTTTATTTCATTTTAAGTTTTCAAAATATAAAAGAAAACAAGCTAAACTTTGTAAAAGTCACTGCATAAAACTGAATTAGCTGTGAGCTTCTTAAGTGAACTGAATGTATAAATGGAGACCAAAGATAGTCAGCTTCAGATAAAGCAAATAAAAACTATAAGAAACAAAAAACTAACTAACCTTAAACTAAAATGTAATCAAACAATAACTATGATTGACAGTCTGAAAATTAAAGTTAAATAACACCTAAATCAGACTGCAAAACAACTGAAAAAATAACGAAGTTCTGGTCCAGCCAACATCAGATGATACAATACTGACCCCTAGTGGAGCTTTAATGAAACATACTTAAAATAAGGTGTCCTGGATAAACAAAGATTCCCAAAACACCCACTGTGCAGTGGTGATTGAGTTCAGTTGACTCATATCATCAACAAAAAAGAAGAAGAAGAAACTATCAGTTGATGCACATGTGACCAATTCACTATATCCTTTTATCCCTCTTGTAACACATTTCATTTTTACAGCTCTGCATGAGTTCCCTCTCAGCTTGGACACAGTCCTCCAGCCAGGCCCACTGTGAGCAGCCTGAATCATCCCTGCTCTTTAAATGGGTCCAAAAGAGTTAATCTTAGGCAAGCTGGTACTAGTTCTTATGCAGTATTCTACACTAGGTATCGACCTCATGAGCATGTACTCAGTCAGCCCGTGGCTCCTCTTTAGCACCGACCCTCTTGATTGCCGTCTGCGTGTCAGCACTGTGAGGCTGTGCTTTTTGAGAAAATAAACAGTGATGGCGTCTCCTCATGGCATCAGGAGCAGGGGTGACGTCTGTGTTTGTCATATGTTGACTGGCGGCTGTCTTCAGAACTGGGACACAGGTCTTGGCCCTCCTGTGGTGCGTGTGCCGCAGCGGATGTACCTGAGCCTGCAGATTTGTTTCCAGGGCCTGTGTGTGAGGACCCCAGGAATCTCGCAGCCTTGCATTGCACTCCATGTTGATGCCAACTTCATCCATGCACTGCGCTTTCTGAATGGCATTGACTCTGAGGAGGATGGAGTCACGTGTCAGAGGATGATGAAGACCCCTCTTCTTCATCCGTTCACTCGTCGCCTTCTCACTCAGCACCACTGACTGTTTAGCAGTCTGACAGCGCTCTCTGACTGTAAAGAAGAAGTTTCATTTACAAGGACGCACTGATCTTACAGTATTTCCACTTGTGACGTACACGTGTGCATGCTTACCTTGTGTTTGACATTTAGTGGGGGTAAACAGGATGCGGGTGTGGTAAGGCAGCTCAGCTCTCTCTGGCTTTTTGCTGTCGCTAGGTAAAGCCACCTGTACCCTGTGATCTGCCCCGATAGAGGGAGAGGGAGGCTTTCTGACTGAAGCTGCAGATTTCTCAGAAATCAAACCATCCTGAGCCAGCACATCACCCCGGCCTCCCTCTGCTGACTCTGTGTAATCCCAGAACACTTTGGCAAACTGGTACAGTTTCACACAGGACGTCGTGTTCACTAATATACTAAATTGGGACAGAGAGAGAGAATATGAGACATCTGAACACCACACTAAGAATGATACAATGTCAAACCTGACACAACCTATCTGACGAACCTGTTGTCATGGAAGAGCAGGGACAGTATACGGCCTGTTTCAGCCTCTGCTGTGATGTCTCTCAAACAATCTCCGGTGAGGAAATTGAATATACGAATCTTGCCGTCTGCACAGCCAGTAACAACACGCAGATAGACGAGAGTCAGAGATTTGACCTCCCTGCGGAAAAGTCATTTCTTGAAATTACAAATGGCTAATACTGTCAGGAACAGGCAAAGCATATATATATATATATATATATATATATATAATATACATATATGTGTGTGTGTGTGTATTTTGAGCATATCGTCAAAGGTTTCTTGCTTACCTTGGGTGGCTGAAGGTCATTAGACACTCTTTAGCACAACAGTGGGTGCTCCAGGCCATGACTTGACCATTAAAGTCCCCAGATAGAAGATGCCATTCGTCAAAGAACAGGCACTTCACCGAGCTCCTGTGGGCATCAATCACCTTAGGAGGAAAAAAATCCCCAAAAGAATTAACAATGTCCTGTATGAAGATAAACAGACAGACATTTAGTTCTCCACAAATGACTCATATTCTCACCCTGAGCAGTGATGCCTTCTCCATGTCCCATATTTTGACAAGGCCCCGATCACAGCTGCTGTAGACCTTCGTTGCACTGATCTTCACACATTGGATAGAACTTGGGTGCTTGAAATTAAAATCCTCAAATTGCTTCCCTGTGTGTAGATTCCACACTGGTAGTGTGGTAGTAAAGCTTAGTTCAAAAAAGCAGTACAAAAAAATGTTCACAAGAAGAAAACATAAAGAGTACTCATAGTTAGCAGAGCCACAACAGCCTTAAGGGTTTTTAATGTAGTTTTTCTTACCACTCAGATTTAAAGCAATATAAATTATAGAAAACTGCCACTGTGTCTCTATCTTTTTCTGGAGTAACTTTACCCTAATATATGTTGAATATCAGTGTATCTCCTGTTTTTTCAATCACATTTGATAACCTAAATCCATGGGACTGGTGTGGCAATAATATTTTTGTGTCAGTATAAGTATGCACAATAACAGATGGGAAAATACTGTCAATTCACAATAAAATAATAGAGGCTGTGACATTTTTAAAAAGCTGAAGAAAATTGTTTACAAACTAGCATCTGAATTAAAGATTCTAGGCCTGCTTTAAGAAGCACATTTAATATTACAAGTAATTATACTATACTCATAAATCAACAGATGTAATTCTATGCCTGAAAAAAGGCCGCTTACCTTTTACTATACAGTCTTTAGCCCCTGAGACAAGTCTATCAGCATGGACATCCAGGCAATTGACTGTGCCTGTGTGACCATACAGCACCATCTCACACCTGTCCGTCTTCAAATTCCAACACCTACAGGTGAGATGAAACACAGACACTATCAAATCTACTACTAAATAAAGATGGCGCCGGTCACATCAGCTGCTAGTTACAGTAGCTCCAAAATAAAGTCTATCTTACAGTCATGAGGAGGAACGTGTCATCATCTGTCTTTAAAAATCAATCACTGAACACTCACGAAATTCTATCTGAGTTATGATGACACGCTCACCTGATACTGGCATCGCAGCTCGCAGTTATCACCAGGTTTCTGTCCTCGCAGAGCAGCACCGCCCGAATGCTGCCAACATGGCCCTTCATCACCGACACAACTCTTGTTTCTGATGCCACATAAAACAGATGCAGCACATCGGTCCTTGGAAGCTGTGGCCATAAATGAGCTGCCTCTGTAGTCCACCACCCGATTAGGGTCTTCTCTGCCAAATCCAAACACACAAACCACACCGGTGTTACAGCTGCCGTATGAGAGAATGTACGTGCAGGGTTCATTCAGGTGTTCTTAAAATATCCCCGAACACACTCACTTGTTGAGAACCACTTTGGTAAAATAAGCGCCACAATAAACATTTCGCTCCTCCATTTGTACGGTTTTGGTTTTGATTTTGGCATAAGCAGCTTGAAATGGCTTGACCTGTGAAACCAAAGAAAAAATAATCAATGTATTGATAATCGATTCCTGGTGCAAAGGCTGTGTTAATGGAGGCAGGGTTTTTAATTTTTTACCTTCAGGGCATTAGAATGAACATCTGCTTCCTCATCCTCCTTTGTGGGTACAAGGACTTCAACCATGTTGGAGTACGTAGGACTGACTACATTAATCCCCCTGCACCTCTAGAGCAGAAAAAACATCAGAGATACTGTAATGATACTGCAAAAAAAGACTCTGAACACTTTAAAATATACAAATGCTTTATGCATGATTAAATATTGACAGTATATTACTAAATCATGCAAACATACACATGCCCTACCTTCATCATTGCTTTAATCTGGTCCTGAAAATGTTTTCTGAACTTGATTTCCTCCATGGTTTCTTTTGCGAGGCGCTGCCAGTATCGACAAACCTTCTGGCAGCGTCTCAGAGTGTGCTCCTCTAACAGACCTGTCAGGAGGCACGTGTGCACAGTATAATGTCAGCATGTACAGTAAGAGCCTTTGTTTTTAGGAATAAAGATACCAACTGTAAATGTAATTGACACTGCTTTGTCACAAAGTATTACATTGTGTGGAAGCCTTTTTTCTGTCATATTCTTCCTTTCAGTAAAATGTCATTTAACCAGCAGACAGAGGTCACTGAGAGCAGACAGCCAATTGGTTGCCTGGCAGGTCTTTGTTGTTCTTATATCCAAGGGCTACCCAGTTGAATGAGATGGATTTAACAAGAGCATTCTTGAGTAATTAACTGACTCTGCCATGGTACTGTTGGCCTGGTGTAGTTGCTTTGTACTGAATCAGTTTAAGGACAGTCAATGCACATTTCAGATTGGTCACAGGCTGCAACACTGTGGAAAGAAGATGGGTGATTCCTTATGGATAGCCATGACTTCCTTTTCATTCACTGTTTGCCTCTGGAGACAGAACACTGGTGTTATGTGTGTGTATTGACTTACCCAGTATCCTCTTTGACAGATGAACAGGTAGGCAGCCTATGAAGTCTCGGTATCGGCTGACCCCAGACACAGACTTTGAGGATCCAGGCACCACCATAAGAGCAGGGTCGTCTGAGTCTTCATCAGTGCTGGTATGGCTGCTACTCACTGAAAAGGACATATTAATATTGTATCATAGAGTCAAAAGTCAAAACTGCACTGACTGTTACCTAATGGGAAATGCAGTACAACTCAGTTATACTGCTCTGAGGTGTGCAATTCAAAATTCAATGTGTGCTGCAAAACCAGTGCCAAAAATTTAACACTGTTTCAATCCTTGAACAAAAAGAAGCAATGATTAATCAGGAGTGTAATCGTGTTGTCTCACAATTAGATTGCAGAAAGCCTCGTTTTTGTCTGACCAGGAGCACGCTGGTTAAATTCGACACCATGCGTAAAAGTTCTGAGTCACAAAGTGTAAAAACACGGCAAAGATAGCGGGATTTCACCCAGTCTGGACTGTTACCGAACCAGTCCCAGATCTCATTCACATCCACGCCAAGTGGTTTTCCATCCATAACTCCGTCCTTAGTGCGGCAGGGGTAGTCCTGAGGCGACGTTGGGCCTCTTGATCTGGCGTAAGTTAACAACGTCCATGGTGTAGCGCCCAGCACGCTCTGGATGCCTTCGAGCACTTGGACGTTCCTGCAGCGTAAAAGCAGCTCTACAACGAACCTCCTCTTGAATTCATCCGATACCTTCCACAAACAGTGAGTGGAGCCCGAAGGTGTGGGGGCAAAGATGCACGATGGACACATCCCGCACATGTTGAGACATCCCTCCGCCGTTTTACAGTTGAGTTCGCAGGCAGACACACTCCTACTGAATTTAACGGACTTCATTTCGATGTTTAAGCTAGTTTGCGGTGCATTCTGTTGGTTACGTCGTTGTCAGGCAACAGGTTTTTTTTTTTCTTTGTACAAACATACAGACATCATTCAGCAGGTTGCTTGGTAACGACGTGCCAGCAGGGAATGGATGCTCTGCAGAGGAAACGTTGCCGAGCTAGGTCCCCATTTGCAATGCACGTTTTGCGAGAATATCAGTATTACTTAACATGTTTCATCACCAAACAACTAATGAATCCAAGTTTGAAGCAGTAAATAAATACAGATACTGGACACTATCCGAACGTGAGGATGCATTCAATATAAACTGTAGGACATACGGTGTAGAATTATACTACTTTTATATTTTCGGCAATCTTTTGTATACTGGATGCTCACAAATCATGTAACTGGGATTAGTGTAGACAGAAAAAAAAAATCCGTGCGCCGCCCGGGAATCGAACCCGGGTCGCAAGAATGGGAATCTTGCATGATACCACTACACCAGCGGCGCCGTTGAGAAACTGGTGGGTGACAATGGTTATATCATACTAGTTAGTCATGAATTATGTTTGGGAATGTTTTTTGAATAAAATATTCGTGGCGTTATATCTTTAGTTTCGATCTTGTTGATTAGATTTGCTATAGAAGTGCGATAATAGGTAAAATAGCTCAGGTTATTCTAGCGTTCCCACTTTTATTTGGAAAAGAACAGAAATGCAGAACCTTATTATGAAAGGTATATTTATTTACTTCCGGGGAAGCGTCCTCTGCTTCGGTTAGTTTAGTGTCTGGTTTGTAGTCATGTTAACCGGCAAAAGCAGCGGTTTTGAGCGCTAGTTAGCAAAGCAGTACGAGGAACAAATCCGCTGTGATTCGAGTACGTGCAAAAATTTATTTTATTTACTTTAATATAGAAAATTTTGACCAGGAATGTATTATTCTGTGGTGTAATGCTAGTTCATGTGGCTGATGCTGATAGCCACATAGCAGTGAGTAACTACGATATCTAGGATAAAGCTGTGCCGTTAGCCGCAACAAACTAATGACCGCACTTTTTGCATTGAATATTATCAGGACCGGGGTTCTACTCCATCTTTATGAAATGTAACATTAGCCAGGTGAATTGGTTGGCCGACGCAAATGTTTCTCGAGCTCGGTTAACATGCTAACGTTAGCGGTCACCTGTTTTTGGCCCGTTGCATTTACTTGTGTGAGCAGCAGCCATAAATAATAGTTTCCTTAAACACTCCACAGAGTCTGCAGGAATGGCGGGCAGGAGCAATGGTGTGGACTGGGTCGAGACAACAGAGGAGGTGGTTGTAATGGAGGAGTGTCTACCACCTGATGACAACACTCATACAGGTATAAGTTTCCGTATTAGGTTGTGCTCTAGTTTAACAGTTAAACCAGAGACATGGCGTGATTCCATACCCACGTTTCTAACACAGCGCCTTTCTTCTTCTAGTGATACCGGTGTTAGAACCAGCAGAAACACCAATCCAGAAGTTATTGGACACTGTGGGGAGGGGAGAAAACCCAGAGGCTGGTGATGGATTTTGTAAGCAAGATACTGTCTTTCCTCTTTTACTCACTCTCAGTTTACAGTTTATCAGTCACACCGAACTAAAACTAATGCAGCGCAAGAAATTCCACTGTAGCCTCCAAAATTATCATAAGGCTGAATTAACACCTCTCTAAAATAGTTTCAACAAAAACTGAACATTATAACCTTCATCAAGGTAGGGTTGTTATAGTAGGCTGCATTCATTTTTAGTATGTGGACTTAATAAATTGGCAGCTGGCATACTCACAGCATCCTTGGGACTCATACAAAGTTTCCACTTTGAAAATGAACAAAATGTCATGGGATATATCCAAACCATGCTTACTATAGTATATTGTAACAACTAAGAACTTTTGCTTGATTGATGTTAATGTTCAAATTGGCACTGGTGTATTAATGTGCATGATAAAAGTATGTTTATAAAATTATGAATTAATTTACTGTATTGTTGTATCATTGTATTCATTTACTGTATTTTTGTATTTTTCTTCTCTTTATTTTTCCCAGATTGTGAGGAGTGTCTGACTCTCTTCCAGGACCAGAGTGATCCGGCTAACATTAGTGGCCCATCTTTTATTCTTGACTTTCCAACAAGCATGGGTGTCTCCCAGAGGGCCCTCCTCACGCTTCCCTATGGTCTGATGATAGGCAGATCTAGTATACCCAGGGCAGGTGTAGGGGTAATAAATCATGGACCAGTAGTGTCTCCAGGAATGCATTTTGGTCCGTTTGAGGGCGAAGTGACAACAAGCGAAAATGCCATGGCGAGTAACTTCTCTTGGGAGGTGAGCTCACGAATGCCAAACTGAAAGTTAATGTCTTGACTTGTGGTTATTGGTATGTGTGTCGTCTTGACAATATTCTCATTTTCTGCAGATTTACAAAGAAAAAGATGAGTATGAGTACATTGATGCTGCCAGGGAATCACACTCAAACTGGATGAGGTAAAGTATTTAGATTATTTTTAGTATTTTAATAACCAGGATTATAAAATGAAAGAAACTGTTGGCTGGGGGAAAAAAATCCCCATTAGAGTGGCTGTCCCGGGAAATTAAGAATTACAGCAAGATAAGACTGCATATAAAATTTAATTTAGCGGCTACAGTGTTCACAAAAGACAGACCACTTCATCCATTTCTAGGCAAGAATTACTAATAGATCACTGGATCCAGGTACATGAAGGTAGGGAGCTGAATATACAGTCACAGACACATCCAGGCTGAGCCCTCATTCATGCACTGATAGCTCTGATGACCTGATGCGGCACCTGATGGTCATGTGCTGACTTGCATTTTGTGGACACATACTGTCAATTTCTGAGGATACACACATGACCGTTGTCCCAAAGAAAGGTAGCCATGATGCACGTGCAAAGGTGTAATTAAAAGCAAGTATATCAGCAGTTATAGGGCAGCTAGAGTAGCCAGGGGTTAAACTTTTACTCAAAACCCAACCAAAACCAAGTGTTGTGCCTTGTCTCTCGTGCTTTGATTATCTGATTTGTTTGTGGTCTAAAGTATAATCCATGATTTCCATTGTAAGAATTTCAGTGTACATGCTTTGTTTGAGTCTTCACCTCATGGTATCTCACCTCATACTGCAGATCAGGATGCATCTAAAAATCTGTCCACGCGTCTTTTGTCTACAGGTATGTCAACTGTGCTCGCAATAAAGACGAGACAAATTTGCTGGCAGTCCAGTACAAAGGCAGCATACTCTTTCACTGCTGTCGGCCCATACAACCTGGAGATGAGCTCATGGTGTGGCCCAGCAGCAAGCTTCTCACCCATTTTAGTGAAGCCTGGACCCAGATGTGGTTTATGAAGTTGAATTCAGCAGGTACCCTTACTACCTGAATTTCACTAGTCATTAAAAACTATTAAAGCAGTTATTTTTTGATTATCTTAAAATGAGATAGTAATGTTTTGCCCTTCTCTTCTTTATTGTAGAGAGTAATACAGCTGCAACATCTCAGATCTTCCTGTGCTCCCACTGTCAGCTTTCCTTCACTACAGAGGCCTTTCTCCAGCGACATACAGAATACTTCCACGCACAGCCAGCAGAGGACAGTGCACCTGCAGCTGAGGTAGCTGAATCTGAAAATCCCTCTTCCAACGCTGACTCAGGTCACTCTGTAGCATCTTTGGTGGTATTATCTGTCGATCCCGTCGAGTCCAAAACATGCAGCGATTGCGGGAAGGTTTTCAAGCAAATGCCTCACCTCAGGAGGCACAGATTATCTGTTCACTCAAACAAGCGCCCCTACTGCTGCCCACAGTGCAGGCGAACTTTTAGCCAGGCGTCGGGCTTAATCAGACACCAGTTAGTTCACAGAAAGCAGGCTGCGCTGAAAGTTTCTAAGCAGAACAGAATCCTCAGTGAGGAGAAAGAGAATTCGACACAGGGGTCAGAACTTGTCAAGACTGCAGATGCAGCTGTTAATGATGAAACAAAGGAAACAAATGTGAGTAAGAATCTACAAGAAACTGTGGATGTAACTGAGAATACTCCTGCAGGAGAAGCAGAAATGTCCCAGTCTGCTTGTTCAGACTGTGGAAAGAGCTTCACAAATGAAGCTTCCCTCAAAAAGCACAAGGTGACTGTCCATGAGAGGTTACGTCCCTATGCCTGCACTGTGTGTCAGAAGTGCTTTGGCCAGTACAATGACCTGACCAGGCACCTGCGGTGTCACCAAAGAGAAAACAAAAACAAAGAAAAAGTAAATCAGGCTCCAGAGGAACCAAACACCATGCCCTTTAGCTGTGCTGAGTGTTCACTGACTTTTTCTTCAGTGGATACCCTTCAGCAGCACATCAGTGAGCATCACTCAGAGGATACCGCCATGGAAAATCAAGATGGCGATCCAGTGCCTGCTGATGACGATCAAAGTGACCCTGACTTCGTTCCACAACCCTCAGCGGCCGAAGAAGCTGAATCAGTCCAAAAACATCCCACTCAGAGGCCTCAGCGACTTGGAGCTAGATCTAGAATTTCTGCCATAACCAAGCTCATTGCTCCGAAACGAAGGGCAGACGTCTGTAAGAAGCCATTAAGCAGCCCTGCTCAGACTGAGCAGAGTGGCACTGAACCAGAGGCGCCCGCTGTCAAAAATGGAAAGTTAGCTAAATACAAATGGTTCAGCTGTAATCGCTGTAAACGAACATATGGAAACCCAGATGATCTCAAAACACACAAGTGCGCTTTGAGACAGCACAAGTGTGGTCAGTGTGGGGCAACCTTTAATAAGTCTGGTTTCCTGAAACGACACGAACAGACGGCACACGCAAAGGCAAAATCATACAGCTGTGACCGCTGCGATAAAGTCTTCACTACATCTGGTAACCTTAAACAGCATCAGAAGAGCAACACTTGTATGAAGTATCACTGCACGTCTGAGCTCTTCTCGTGCTCCTTCTGTCAGTTCTCCTTCACTATGAAGAGCTACCTTATTAAACACATCAAGAGGCACCACCCTGTGGAGTATCTGTCACACTGCGATTCAGACAGCCTGATGGGATCAGCTGGAGGTGGAGGAGGAGGAGAAGGAAAAGGAGTTTGTTTGCCCTCATTGCGGGAAGAGCTGTGCAAGCGCCAAAGCTTTCAAATCTCACACGTGCTTCCAGCAGGTGAAGGTTCTGTTCCTGTGCACCGACTGCGGGAAAGGCTTCACCAACCACTACGGGCTGAAGCAGCATCAGCGCATTCACACGGGGGAGAAGCCATACAGCTGCCCTCACTGCAGCAAGAGCTTCTCGTACACCGGCCAGCTCAACGTGCATCTCAGGACTCACACCGGGGAGAAGCCATACTTGTGCACCCACTGCGGGGAGAGCTTTCGGCAGTCGGGAGACCTGAAGCGACACGAGAGGAAGCACACGGGGGTGAGGCCCTACAGCTGCCCCGAGTGTTGTAAAAGCTTCAGCCGCCCGCAGAGTCTCAAAGCTCATCAAATGCTCCACCTGGGGCAGAGAATGTTCAAATGCACCCAGTGTGGAAAGAGCTTTTCAAGAAATTATCATCTCAGGAGACACCATCAGAAGATGCACTTGTAATTACATCACATCGTTAGGACTTCCAATAGGCAATATACGAGAGAATTTTTGAATGTCCTGTACATAACATTATTTAACCTTATACTTAAGTTTGTTTAAAGATAAAGCATTTCATATCCAAAAATAGGATTTTTGTTTAAAATTATCTTTTTTTGTGAAAGATTATGTGAAAAAATGTAAAGGAAGACGCAGTCACATAAACAAAAGCTTATTGTTTCACAACAACAGCTTGCTTTGAAATTAAAACAACCAACTTGGCCGTCACTGTTGACCATTTATTCCACAAAACATACAATGCAAAGCATGTGCACTGTACAAGCCTTAATATTATGAAAATACTCATAACCATGCCTGTTTTTTTCAGCTCATTAATCTTAATTTGTTTTTGTAGTCATCCAGATCTTCTACTTTTTGCTTTTTTTTTTTTTACATGACACAGTATAACTTTGTCTAGTGAACGTTACTTTTTGCATTGCTTTTGTCAGTTTTTGTCCTTGTTAGCTCATATTTCCGCCTTGACTATATTATAAATATTAAGTAAAATATTTCAGTCTTACCTGAACTATACAAACATACTGGTATGACAGTTGACACAAGTAGACTTCAACTTCATTTTAAACTGTGCGTAAGTTGAAACAGGTAGAAACCTGGCAGTGTTTTCCATGTGCTACACACAGCGGTGTCAAGTGCAGCTGCTGGTTAGAGACAAGAAGCTTTTTAAATCTGTAACTTTGCTGCTGGTAACAGCTTCTTCCCAGTCCAGTAATGTTTCTTAAATCAGTAGTCCTAACTAATACCAGTTACACAAGTCCTTGACAACATCCATTTTGAGGGAGGGGAGGGGGAATCCATTTTCATTTGTGGCACAGCAGTTGTGGAGGCTTGTCTTTGTGGTCCTTTTTTGTTGAAAGAAGCGAGGGGTTGAAACCGGAGGATTGGTTGCTCATTAGAGAGTCTTAATGTGTAAAAAATACACAAACACTTCTGAAAGGTAGGCAGCAGGTGGTTCTCAAGGTTAAGTGACACGACCCCTACGAAGGTTGGGTTACTGTTTATACAATTTCAAAGACACCTCAGACTCATTCCCGTTTCTTCCTCCATTCCAGTGAAGCACCTCGTGTGATGTCTTCTTCAGTGCAATCTCCGTCCAATTTACACATCTTCATCACATAAAATATACAACAACCCTCAATCTCATTAGTTTATATTATGTTAAATGTTATACACATAATAAAAATTTTTACAAACCAAACTGATTGTTAAACCACACAGTATCACATCTGTACAAACTCAGAAAAAAAGGTCACAAAACTAGGCAAAAGAGAGAGGAATTTGTTCTTTTGGCAATTAAAAGCAACGGCTTGGTCTGTCACAAAACCACAAATTAAGGGATTAAATACTGAACTCTGAAAATTAAAAAAAAAAAAAAAAAAGGAACAGTACATCTAGAGCTCAACAGAGTCTGTATTCATGATGACAAAACCTTCACGTTCCCATAAATGTTAACAGAAAAACATGGTTAAAAGGGTTAAGTGGCTGAAATACAAAGCCTGAGGACACATATACAGTATGCGACCAGAAACCAAGCTCAGGTTGGAGACATGAATTACCCTGCAGTTCATTGCAAGTACAACAACACTATCTTCTACTTCATCTGGTGAAGTTCTGCTTTCTGAACGGGAAAAAAAGGCTTTTATAAAGGTTCCGATTTCAGCTCCTCGACCCTGCACTCCAGGTCAGCCACCTGGAGAAAGGAGAGGAAAATGTAGTAAGGATGATGATTGATCATGTCACAGTATGTGAACAATACAGTCTATAAAGTTGGGTCCAGCACAGTCTAGAACTGACTCACATGAATATGTTCTGAAACACTATTTCTGACAAATACTTCTCATTCAAATGTTATCACATGCATGCTGCAGGGTGAGTCACACTTAATAACTGATACAACATACTGACTAAATATGGTCCTCTGAGGTTTTGTTAGCTGCTACAGCTTTCACTTCTAAATTGAAAACTATTTTAAGGCTTGTATAAATGCCACCAGACATACTTAAGAAGCAGTTTTGTGCCAAATTGTTCTCATGAGTGCTGAAAAATAAACTGTCACCTCCTCTGTAGCTTCATTCTAACAAACCAATTCATATTTCTGCAGCTGTAACACTGTACCAAAGAGTAGTCCTGCACAGCACATTGATGTTTCCCAGAAGAACACTGACCCCTAAACATGCATTAGAGTTACCCAGGCCTGACAGTCCAAAGAGGATTGCTGACTTTAACTGTGATTTGGCCAATACTAGGCTGCACATTTCTTCAGCTATACCATTAAAGCCCATATGACCCATTTGATTGATTATATGTAATTTTAGTAATCAATTGATGACATTTTACTCTTGATTGGACAAATATCAAACTTATAGAGAAGGTTTTAATCACATAACACCATTATCACTTTCCTTTTTCTTCCTCAGATTTTGTATAAAAGTACATGGCTTATTTACAGTGCTGCCTGCTGACTATATCTGAGAGAAAAAGCTACAGGCTTTTAGTAAAGTAGCCTTAATCTAGGTCACCTGCAGTACCTGTTCTTGGAGTTGTCCAGACTCCTCTTTCAGAAGGGAGGCCTCAGCCCCAACTTGTGCACAACGCTGGGTCTCCTTCTTCAGGTATTCAATCTCTCTGTTAGAGGCGGCAGAAAACGTGTCAGACTGTTCAGCTCAAACCTAATATATAACACAACTCTGTTAGCTCTAATCTGTGTTATGAAGCTGTCTTACTTCTGCTGATATTCCTTGATCAGGCGTTTGGCTTTACTGTACTTGCGCTCCAGGGCCTGGTACTGGGCCTGCGTCTCCTTCAGGTGCTCGTCCACCGCCTGGCACAGGCTCTGAGCCTCCATCCAGTAGCCCTCCAGCTTCTCCATACGCTCCTTGTTCTCCTGCAGGGTCTGTTCCAGCTGGGCCTTATCCATGCGCCAGCGCTGCTTCTCCTGCTCTGCGTGGTGCAGCTAAAAAGACAGGTGAAGCATTTGTTTCAGTAAAGACAGCACACAGTCACACACCTAGTATTAAGTAGTACCTAATACAACATAATCATTAAATGTTTTTAATAATTTAACACCTTACCTTTCTTTTCAGCTGTTGGATCTCAGCCTGGGTCACTGCATGCTTTATTTGAAGCTTTACAGCAAAGAGACGATAATTTTAAATACATCTGTTAATATTAGACACATCAGAGGAAATAAGATGTGATTACACAGGAAATGTTCCAATTAAAGAGACGACTGCTCACCTCTTTGTATTTATGGGCCAGTTTCTCAGGGTCTGTCTCCAGAGGCGACATGTCCTCGTTCTCCGCCAAGTCAAACACCTCGATGGCGCTGGGATACGGCGGACTGATCTCCTCATCCTCGTCCTCTTCTTCATCTGTGCCGTATTCAGCACCCTACAGGTACGAAGTCGAGGTTTGGGAAAACCTTGTTTTATCAGGTGTATGTTTACACTTCAAAAACTTTTTAAAATCATTAATCACAATTAACAGAATATATAAGGTAATATCAATATTGTAATGGTTCGATTTTGTTGTTTTTACACTGTACTGATTTCTGGGAAGTAAAGAGGATTTCTAAGAGGAAAAGAATTGCATTTCATTACGTTTATTGTTAAGTGTTTGAATAAAACTATGCAGAAAAGAGGAAAAGACAGTGAAACAGGCATTTAATGATGCTGTTACAGGCAGATATTTCTGTGCTGTGACAGTAAATGGACACTAGATGGTGCAAGAGCAGGCTACACTTCCCATTATACAACCTCCTGCTTTTCAAGAACCACCCACCATCATCCTTTCATGAATGGGGCAACTTCCTCTCTATTATTATAATGAAACTACAGGCAGTTGTGCTCTGTTTATGTAAAAGTAAAGGAAAAAAAAAAGACAATCTGAGACACAAAGATTAACAAAGCGAGGGGGCATCCTGGGTCACAACATTTCAGTCATCCTGATTTATCCAGATTTCGAGGCCGAGCTTATCTTTTAATCAGACTGATACTACATGCTGGACACAACAGAGTGGTGTGCACCAGAAGCACACACAATGACACAGCCACACCAGAGAGAGAGTCACTTCTGGAACTGAGATAAATTTCATCATCCTGAAGAGGAACCAAGCACATATAAGGGTGACGAATGAAAAAAACAGACTCGTTTTTCATTTTAAGGGAGTATTTTGTGCTTGAACAGGTTGAAAGGTTACATAAAGCTTAGTGTAGGACTGTATTCCAGCTACAATTTTTCACTTTCTTACTTTAAATTGTGTTAATGCATTCAGAGACCTGGAGATGATCACCTCTAAATATTGTAAAGACAACAACTGAACTGTAAAAGAGAGAGAGCTGCTTGTAAGGATTTTGAAGTTAATAGTCTAAATGTTACGCTGAATTCTCAAAAATCTGTTTTTTGTTATTGCAGCAATGTATGTGTGTATGCAAGTGGTGTGAGAGGGGATGGTGGAAAATAGATTTGTACGCACTGCACCCTCACCTCTGCACCATGTACAGTATGTGCAGACATTGCACCACTACTTATTCAAGAACGACAAAGCAAGTAGTTTTGTCAGCTAAAAACCCAGACCTTTTTTTTTTTCTAAATCAGCCCTGAATGTGAGGACTGACCTCTTGTTCATCCATGTACTGGTTGTAGCGCTGCTCCATCATCTCCCTCTGCCAACGCTCCTGCTCCAAGGTCTGCTGGATGAGCTGGGCCACTTCGCTCTGTTCACCCGGTTTCTCTCGCCCGATCACAAACCTGTATTTTGACAATAGCAATAGCAGTCCATTTCTGACAAATCACTTAACACAAAGCATGTTCAAGAGGCCTAACTGGACTTAAATAGTCCTTTATTTGATATGGTATGATACTGTATGTGCATGCTAATGGCCCTCTTTTCCCTCCTGACCACTGAGGAGCCTGAACACAGGCTCTACAAGAACCATGAGAGTGTTTTTCATATATAAAACACTGCTTAGAGTGGTATAGTATAATGTATTAATGCAGTAAGGAACGTGCTAGCTCTCTGATGACAGAAAATAGCTTCCTGTTTAGAGGAAGCCTAGCGGTTTAGCTCATTGTACAGTTCCTTAATAGGGGCTTTATGCTTCCTGATTGAGGCTCACAAATCTTTGTCCAATTAAAGACAGTAAACAGGGAAAAGTGCAGTGAATCATGATGAAGCCATAGACGGTTATTAAGCCAGCCGCTGCAGCCTTTCAATTTCTGCTGCGTTAACAGGTAATTAAACGTTCACATACACACTTCCTGCCCCCATCTATTTGTCTCCATAACGCTTTTTATGAATAGGTCTGAGCTCCAGTGCCCTTCGCCATCACTGCACCAGATCCATAATGTATGAGCTATCTGTGGAGGTCTCTGATCTTCACAAGTCACACAACACTAACAATTACCCCAACAGCACTGACCACTAAACCCTGAATTATGAATGAGCTTAGATGACAAAAGGAACACAAAGGGAGCAGTCCACTCCACCAAAATCGCCAAAGAGCCCGGCTACAAATAGCCCTCTGGCATTTCAAAGTGATACTTATGATGCCAACTGTATTCGTCCCTGATAACCGTGCTGTCTGTGGCTCCAGTCTGGAATCTTTGGACCTTATTCAGAATGTCTCCACAAAGGAGCTTCTCCATACTGAAGGGTATAATCATGACCCTGTGAGACTTAAGATATAAATCTACAGTCTGGTGAGCTGAATGGGCAGGATGTGGTAGAAGTGCTGCATGTAAGCCTGGCTGTGGGTATATATCAAGAGGAAACCATCTCTTCGAGCAAGAATGCTGTATGTCATAGTGAGCTGTGGTGACGGATAGCGAAACAAAATGACGTTCTAGTCACAGCTAAGGCATGCAGAAAAGCCCAGGAGAACTACAAGATGGAAACTGTAAAAATAAATGCCCATTTAACTAAGAGCACTGCAGAGCTTTGAGGTAAAAGCATGCAAACATGCCCACAATGACAAAGCTAACGTGTTGATGTTTGGCAGATGATGTTTACCACTGATGGGAGAGTCTTAGGTTTTGTAGGTATTTTGTCAAATGAAAATTTGGCTTGATGATGGTGTTTAAGAAACTACAATTCATCCTGAGGGGAACATGTTATCTATACTTTGGGCTTAGGTATTCAATATATAGTCTGGGCCAAAGTGGTGGATTGACCAACTGACAGACCAGCCGACACTGCCCTCCCTAGAGCCACGCTGCTAGCATTGATGATAAAAAATTACACTGATATTTAGATGTGTACAAATTACAGTAACTCTTACTTGACAGTTCCTGATGTGTTCCTGAGTACAGAGGCAGCAAAGCTCTGGGTGACTCCCACTAAACTGGTCCCGTCCACCTCCACAATCAGATCGTTCACCTGGATCCTGAAGGAGACAGTAAAGAGAGTAAAGTTTAGGATTTACAGTAACAATTCAACTGTGGCCTGTATACATCATCTTTATACTTAAACCCACACAAGCCAAACTCCATTTTTAAGTCCTAAAGCTTGGCAGCAAGACCTGTTTGCAGTTGGCATGGATCAAAACAAGACAATGAAGCTTCCACTCCTGGAAATAGCTAACCCCAGGTTGACATATGGTGTACAAAGCAAAGGCCCTCTCAGTTTGAACTGGGGATGTTTCAGATGTACTGTGTATTTCTTCACCAGATGAGGAATCAGAATGATCCAGAGGGAATTCAACATGTATAAACATACCTGCCATCCCTGTGTGCCGCTCCTCCTTCTGTGACTGTCTTAACAAAGATACCCAGCTTCTCCAGGCCCATGTCAGCCCCTGCACCCATCCCAATGATACTGATGCCCAGGCCATCGCCATCTGAAAGAGAGTGGAGCGCATACCAGACTGCCTGTCACCAAACTGTAATTGTAAAACATGTTTGACAGGTTTTGGTTGAACTTTGTTATGTCATTGTGAGGCAAGTATGAGAGAGCTAACCACTCTCTGTGAGTGGGAAAACATCACCCTTGAGATTCACGTTTGGTAATAATTTGCGGCTGTGGACTAATTTTAGAGAAGTGAGCTTGTGACTGACAGATTGACAGTTCACTTCCTGCACCATCAGGGTAAATGAAGATAGTAAAAGAGCAGTGCTTGCCCCCAAAATTAAAGGTGCTCTGTTAAGTTTTCCTGTAAACAAAGAAGTTATAGTTACATTCATTGTTATTCACCAAAACACACTGTGTGTGTCCTTGAGGCCTGACAATGGATTTCTTTCCTCATAAGACTTTAACAAAGCCAATTCTGGACTATTTTTAAACCATGCATTGTTAACGTGAATGTTTTCTTGCTAGTACTCTTCTTCACTGTCTTAGTTGGTGCAGTTGAGGACCTGCTCATAAATACATTGCTCCATAGCATTACTAGTGGTCAAAAATGTAATTGTAACACAACATGCAACCTAGTCAACAGATCTCATAGAGGTCTAATCTACACTATACACTGCATTTAAATACCATGCAGTCTATGAAGACAAAATTATATATTTTATTTTGCCACTTTAACTGCAGCTAAAGTTACCCTTATAGAAAACAATTAGAGGGAAAGAACAGACGATTTAAACACTTAAAACGTTTTAATTGAAGACAGAAAGAGAAAACTTTAAAACTGTAAATTCTAATTGAGCAAAAGTGTGTTAGTAGGATGTGTGTTATAAATAAGGCTCAAAAGGTGAGGGCTTTTTTGTCTTGACATTGCCATTCTTGAGTCCAGTGGAAGGCTCTGTTCCAAGAGTTTGGATCCAAAACTGCAGAGGGCAGTTTCACCCCAGGTCTTTGTCTGATTTTTTTGTTTTGTTTTGTTCTGTTTTTGGTACAGTGAGCAGCAGAGAGTTTGTAGATATGAAGGGGTCTACCAGGGACATCCAGCATATCTCTGCAGCATATTAACCACACATTCAGGGGCAAGTCCATAAAAACATTTCTAAAGTAGTGCTGCAATCTTAAAACAATCCTAAGACTAACTGGAGGCTATGCAAGGATCAAGGGTAATGTGAGCCCCTGTCTTTTTAAGTTTTAAGAATTCTGTAGGAGCTGAAATTGATTTATAGTTGTAATGAAAGCAGGAAGAAGTTTCTTTGTATCTTCAGGATAAAAAAGGCCCGACCTTCATAAAGTCTTGAAATAATGAAACACTATTTTAGTCACCTTATTTATGTGTGACTTGAAAGTGAGATCAGAATTAGCGATAACACCCATATTTCCTGCCAGAGGTGTTATATGCTGAGTTGGCGTGTTCATTATTAAGCAACTGTCTGTCTCTTTATTCTTTTAGACCAGTAACTAGAGCCTTTGTTTTTCCCTGACTAAATGAATTTTTACTGTGCACACAGCAGCAAATGATTTGTATAGAACATGGTCACACAGGGTTTCCTGTGTAACCTGCCCTGTACACAATTCTAAAAATAGTCTTCTATAAATATATTGATGCACCATAATGTTGAAAGGATGTTGAAAGTGTGGCTCACTGGGGGGTTGTTGGAAGGTAAAACCATCACATTTTCTTGGCTTTGTGGGAAACAGGAGGGTTGGCATAAGGCAGTCTGTGAACACTGAAGACCCTTTTACATAACTAATGGACAAAAAGGACGAATCAAACTGTTCATTTCCAAATACCTTTCTACTAATGTAAAATGTCTTGTATCTTCTTTCCTAATATAGTGCAAACCAACCACCCAGTGTCCCCCAGTGAGCTTTCATAACATTCAGTACCTTTCTCCAGCTCCACGGGGAACAGGTCCAGCCTCTCCACCCTCTTCTCCAGCTCGTACTCAGCGGATGCTGCCATGGGATCCACGTCTTCATTACGCCTGTCATAATCCTCGTTGGGGTAGGTAGCAAACACCTGCAGGAGGAAACAGAGACACTGGGTCAGACTGAAAATTACAAACACTCAAACCTCTCTGATCAAGATCAAGTGAAAGGCAAAGGGTTTTTGTATTTGTACATAGTTCAGGGGATTTCCTTGAAAAAGAGGGTAATTTGTGAGATTGTTGTTCTTTGTGCTAAGCTAAACTAAGCTAACCATATCCCCTCATATAGATATTGTACACGTGAGAGTGGTGTCAGTTTTTTTTTAAGTCATGGCAAGAAAACAAATAATCTTAATTCCTAAAATATCATATTATTCCTTCAAATAAGCCCCTTCTTTAACAATAGCTAATCCTCTCTGCTGTGTTTTTGCATGGTCCAAAGGTCAATCAGTTAATCCTGTGGTAAAATGTCTGATTTTCTGCTACGAGAAGTTTGTTTGTGTTTCTGTAGGTGCCCCTTTCTTTTCTTTGCAGCCGTGTTGGCTTATCACTGTTTTGTCCTACTACCCACTACTTCTCGTGTCGCTTCCAAATATAGTAACCGCTACTGAAAACAGAGCTGAAACACGCGACTTCCTGTGCACCCTGGGGAACAACTTGTGTGCACATCAACAGGTGAAAGAGGATGGCAAAATGCAAATTTATCTACACAGAAATGTTGTGGATTGTCACTTATCTGTAGACAATTAAATGCAAATCAAAGTCAAACTACACTGCATGTGCGTGAATGGCTCACAATTCAAATCCAGTCCTACATTTTTAAGATTACAAACATGATTGGAGCTTATCACCAAATGCTCAGAGGCTGCGGAGTTAAACGCAGATGAGAAAGACAAGCTGGATTCATGGATTGATAACAACTTACCACCACTGTTAATGCAGACATAATGCAATTCAAATTTATCGATCATTTCAACTGAGACAGCCGCAACGTTTCCCTGAGCACACAGCGGTGATGTGTATCAAACACACTGGGAGAAAATCAATCGCAACCACTGAAGTTGCTCCCATGAAGACAGAGACCTCTGTTTTCAGGGCCCGACTTCCCACATTCACTCTGGTCTAACAGCATGACAGTTTACATAACCACCTCCAGCATGCTAATGGAGGCCTTCTGCAGCTGCTGTTCACAGGCCTCACACACACACACACACACACACACACACACAGAGTAAGCTGAATCTTTAAAAAGCCTCACTTTCAGTCTTCCAAGGTGATTATGCATGCACCACCTTGCATGGTCCACTAGCCACACTAATTCAGTGCTGGGCCTTCTCCTTTCCCACATTCTGTCATTTATTTAATTTCATTTTCTCTCCACAATCCTTTGTTCCCCCTGCTGCAACATTTTAGCACTTTCCTCCTAAGTCTTTGTTTACTTGATTCCGTGCAGCTCTCGCTTCTCTCTCAGCTGGTTGATTTGTCCATCTGTGTTACAAAGTAGCATCTCGTAGCTTCAGTGCTACCCTTCCAGTCATATGGGCCTCATCTCCTTAGCAACCCCACGGTAAAGAGCTTGTCAGTTTTGACAGCGCCTTTGAAATGTGACCAGCCCCTCCTCTCTCAGATTTATTCAGTATCATTTTCATGCATCATTGAACACTGTACAAGCTTCTACTTTGAAGCCTTCCTCACCCTTAAGAATAGAGTTTAAAATGTTATCGCCTTGAGCTGGATCATTGCTGTCTGTTCACACAAGTGATGACAAGGCTCAATTTTTCTCTTAAACTCAAGCACAAATGTTCCATTAACTTTAGAGTTTGGCTGGGATCAAACTATTCAGTGAATGCAGGCATATTTTAAAGTGAACTGGATGAATTACATCACATCAAATACATTTCAAAACTAATGAATGTTATCTTAAATATATTGCTATATATGGCTCTGACCAAAGGTAACAAAGTCCAGCACATATAAGCCTCATAAAACCACAACTTGGCATTTATACACTCCAGTTTTTGTAGGGATTATACAAATGAGATGTTAGGTGTTAATTAGTGAACTTGAGAGGTGCTGGTGGGCAGATTTTATTATGCTTGGACAGAGCTAGGCTGTTTTGCTTGCTTTCAATCTCTACGTTAAGATAGCTATCTCTTGGCATTAGCTTCATATTTTCTACAGAAAATAATAATTATGTGCAGCCTTACCGATATTATTACTTCACTTTCTGTCATCAAATTGAACCTAACCATACTGCAGATGACAGATAGCATGGGAGCAGCGCTGACATCTAATGGCTTTTGATTTAGGTTACCTATGTATTTAGAGGGATTAACAGAATGTGGATTACAGACACACAAAATACACTGTTTGCATCCTAAGTAACACAGCATACAACAACAACAACGCACTCCAAGCCTGCATGCCCTCTGTGACGCCCTCCCATGGCAGTGCTATACTCCTTAGGTTTAAAGATCAAGAGGCCACAGCTGGTGGCTTGTGGTGCCCTCATTTTACGCCCACGATGCTGCAGAGAATCAAAAGAGGAGGTTCAGCAGCATTTAACGTGGCACTGGAAAAAAACAGCTATGAGTGGATGTGTGTCGTGACCTGCGGCCTTGGGCGAGCTCAGGACCGGTGCCATGATGCAGGCCGGGCTACAATCTTGCCTCACGAACACAGAATTAACACTTTCGCCTCCTGAGCTAGGATTTTGTCCCTTCTTATGGACAGTGACCCCTCACAGGGCAGACAGGCTAATGGGATCCTGCATGATGCAACCTCTTGCCCCAACTTCACCTAAGCACGTAGAGTAGTAAATGAACTCCTGGAACAGTGAGGTGGCTATCTTTGGAAGACAAACATTGGGATTAAAGGCAGGGAAGGGGGGGGGGGGGGCTGGAGAAGGACACTGTTCCAGTTGTGGCAGATAGTAGGTCAGAGGAGCTAACAGATGGCCAGGAAACTCCCTTCCTCCCTCCCTCTGCTACCAGCCGCCTGGGATGTCCTACAAAAGCTCTGTGGGCAGCTAGCTCGAGCCACTCACCAGCTAACAGATTGTGTTTGCGTCTATAAAGAGCACCCACTTGGGACTGTGAAGGGTATTAAAAAGCAGCCAGTATGTGACAACTACCATTTTACAATGTAGCTGCCGTGACAGAGAGATGGCTAAATGATAGAGCTGCTCTGGATGCCTCTGCTCTCCTTTCAGTGTGGTTCCATCTTGATGGCCCTCTGGCTACAGTGTGATTGGGTAGCACTGTGGTGGTTTAACAAGTCAGTACCCCCCCCACCCCCCACCCACAGCAGCATGTCAACTGCTGCATTTCTTTCCCTCTTGACTCTCCAAAAACAGATCTAATTTTGGATTCAGCCAATAGGATGTGTGGAGGTGGTGCCATTGGTTTTTCACAACAGAAATAGCGTGCTTCCACTCTGTCTCTCCACATACTGTAGCACCCAACTTTCCATCATTTTTATTACTCATACTGTTCTTGCTATTATTTCGATTGGTTTCGAGCACGTGAGCCTCGCTGCTTCTCGCCATTTCTACCTTAAATGGCGAAGTTAATTAAGGCGATTACCACGCATAATGTGAGATCTGTGAAATGGCTGCTCCCACTGTCTTTGTGTGCCTCACTGTTCTGTGTGTATATTCTGCTATTAATCCACTTTTCCAGGTCAGAATGCTTGTGTGATACTTAACTGAGCTGTCAAAGTTAGACATATGCAGACCAAATAACAGCACTTTTCCTGTTAACAGTTTAGTGACACCATCATTACTTGCTTTTCCTAACCACCACAGGTTAAACATGCTCTGAAGTAGCAGGTAATTGCTTCCAAATCCTTCTGAAATTAGGGGTTAATCCAGATCCCAGATATGCATCACGCAGACAGAAAATAAGGATCCCTGGCTGCCAACGCATTGGACCACCCTCCCCCTATGGGTTTGTCATAGTAACGGTTTAATGGCACCAGAGTCCATCTATTTTGGCAGGCCAGTCTTTGGTCAGCAGTCATGTTTAGGCTTAGCGCTGACCCTAGGGAGAGACACGGCAGCATGAGAATAAGGTCAGCGACAGAGGACTGAACAGCACTATAATACGTGGATGGACAGTGCCTTTGTAACTATATGTTTTATAAGTTTGGTATGTTGCATAGGTTTCTGTATGAATATTATTAATATTCTTTGCATTATTACTGGACTTTATATTAGAATTTATTGTATAAAGTAGTCACCTTACGACCACAGTAAAACATTTTATATAAGTATATTTCATTGAATGTTTTCCACATGAGCATATTCACATTCATTCATACAGATTTGGGGAATTTTAGTTCATTTTAATTTGCACACTACAGTATATACCTGTGCCCTCCTGTCTATCCTGTCCTTCTCTTCTTCACATTTCATGTGTTGCTTTAAATTCAAAAATCAAGAATTACCTGACAGTCAAAGCCTTATATATGTTATTGCTCTGTGCTATTGACCTCCATTGTTGTGGCATAAATGAGAGACACTGTTGCACCAGATTACATGTTCCTTAACTACCATGGGAACAAGGGAACTGTAATGTATATTTGTATTAATTCACATCTGAAAACAGTCCCAAAAATGGGGAAGTATAGTATCCCAAAATACAACAACAGTCAGATGAACATGTGTTTGTTTTGATCTTTTCATAAGATTGTGTGATACTTAATTAAGAAAAATATAATAGATGAAAAATATAGTAAATCAGCTTTATCCTTTCATTTCTTCCTTGGGGGATCAACAAAGTATTATCCAAAGTAAAGGATCAGTAAGAAAGATAAATATTTTCAGCACTATACAGTACAGGCACAGCCTCACAGAGCACTATAACCAGTGTCTGCTGTTTTTTTTTTCCGAGCTTGACAAGATGATGGCAGGTTGGACAAGGCAAAACTGCACTCAGACATCATGAGCAAGACATTGCATAACTTGGCTTGTCGCAGTAACCTGAGCGAGTGGGCCCATCACGTTAATGCTTGCAACCCACCACCACCACCACTGCAGGACTGAGAAGTGGGGCACAGTGACCTTGCTGATAATCTGTCTGCTCTCCCACCCCTCCTGGCTGTGAGTAATGCACTGTATGAAATACTGCAGGTCCGCTGAGTCTAAGTAATAGACAGTTTGAGGATACCTTGACATATGGTGATGTATTACCTCTCCCTGGGCAATGCCTCATTGGCTGACCTGAGCGGTGAGCACAAACCACCAAAGGTTGCACTTTGAGTATTTACTATTTTTTAAAATGCAATTCCTCCTTCAATATTTGTCAAATTTCAACACCCTCAGTTTATTACAATATAAGAACAGTCATTGTTTGTGTTAATGATGCGGTGTGAAAGAGAATCATAGGTGTTCTTTGAGCAGGCTGGCAGGACTGCTGTTCAGAGTTGCGTAGGCAGCAAAAGTATAAGGGAAGGCCAGGTGATGAGTGAGCAAGGTGATTCTGGAGCATGAAAAATAAATCTGATTATTTTTGGTTTGGAGGGAACACAGTGCAAATCCAGTGGAGATTATCTTATCTTATGCCCCACCAACAATAGGAATAAATAATTAAAAATCACTACATGCCAGGAGACAACATCATAAACTACAGTATACTGATAGTACTGAGTGATACAGAATGAAGCCAAAACAAACAGGGCGAACAAATAAATAAGACATGAGAGGCAGCTTCCTGTGTTCGACAAGGAGGCAGCCCTGGAAAGCGAGGCAAGTCTGTGACGATAACAATGCTGCTATTTTTACTAACAGTAGGAGACTGGTGACAAAGAGCGAGAAGGAGAAAAGAAGGAGCGAGAAAAAGAGTGTCAGGAGGAGCAAACAAAGGGTCTAGTGTGAACTCTACCCGAAGCAGAACTGCTATTTTTGACAGTTTGAGAGGACAGAGAGACAGACAGACAGACAGAGAGGAGGAGTGTTCGGTGTAAAACGGGGACAAAGACAGACATGCGCCCAGACATCCAACCGCCATCACCACAACAAGACTTAATTGTGGCCAAAAGCTGAATTGTTGCGCAGAGGGGGAAATATGCACTAAAAATGGGCACTTCCTGTTTGGAAGAGAAACCAACTGACACTGTGTGACTTAAAAGCTGGCAGTTATACAGCCGCATGACATTTGAGCTGCATAATAACGCCCCTCCCATTTGACCTCACCCCCCCACCCCTACTTTACTCTCATCCACCCCCTGCATCAATCTCCATAACAAAGGCCACAATGATACAGTGTGAAAGGACTCAGTAGGAGGTTATTCGCTGATGATGGCTGTAGGGTCACAACCAAATTCTGCTTTTTATCAGAGCCTATGAGTTATGACTGTTCTATCACACCACACACAATGCTTCCTCCTGCTATCCAGCTTTGATCTCCTGAGGATAAAATAATGCGACAGGAGCCTGTTTTTCCCTTTTCCTCCTGCATTACACTTGCATGATGGACATGCTGCGCTCAGACATGATTTATTTGGGATTCATGGCATTTTCAGCATGTGGGAGACAGTTTGTTTCCTCCAGATTGTGTGGCTATAAGAGCTCAACAATAGCTAATCACAGATATGTCAGTATTTCACTTCTCACAGATAATTTTGGATTTTTTAAATTCAACTTTAAAATGATCTATTTGTGTTTTTATTCGACATTACATAGACATTATCTACAGGTATAAGAGGTATCACTTTAAGGGTCCTTGTGGAGGTATGTTTACAGTCAGTGTGTGTATCCTTGAGGCCTGACATACATGTTGAATACATTTCCTTCCTCGTAAAAAACATTTGTAACCTGCATTGTTTACATCCATATTTACATCGTCTTCTTCTCTGCCTTTCGCTGGCTAACTGCAACATTTCTTAGTGTATTGTGTCCACAAGGTACCTTTAATTTTCATCAATATTTACTATTTCAACTTTCATATTTACTGTTAAATGCTCTAAAACCAGTTATCTCAGCTAGGCTCTTACAGTGAGGGAATTGGGACCCACATAAACACACTCTGCCAAAGCTAGTAAGTAGTAAGTATTGATTTTACACGAGATATATCATTATGCTATGCTAACCTCACTGGCTGCTGGTTGTGGTGTGTTTATCATTAAGCCACAAGAGTGGGGTCAATCCTCACATCTAATTCTCAGAAAGTAAACAAAAATGTCAAACTGTTCCTTTACTGCTTATGTCCGCATTGCATTGCTTCAGTTCGTATCTTTGTCACAACTCTTTTATAGCCAGATATGATGGATTGTTGCCTGAAGTGTTTATGTTATGGGTTTGTGTGATTTATTTATTTTTTTAATCTCTCAAATTTTTTGAAATATCAGGCTGTAGTGACTAAGGCACTGCTGGCCAAGGTGCAGCCATGAAAAGAGAGCAAAAGCAACTTTCAACTTGACTGGTCATGATATGGGACAGGAGTCCTTAGTCACTGAAATGGCTCTCTGTGAGAGGGAATGCGTGTGTGATGTTCGGTGTCAGGGCCCACTTTAGCTGGCAGAGTCTCTGTACGCCTCAGACCCCAAGGCAGAGCGGAGCAGCGAGACTGAGCTGCAGAGGATCCGATGCTCTTCTCCGGATCATTACACCACCCCCAGACACACAGAGACACTTTAAATCAACTCTACCACCTCCTCCTCCTCCCTGTCTCTCCTCCTCTCTCATCTCACTGGTCCAAGAAGAGATCACAGTCTCTTTTATCGCTTCCTCTCTCTCGCTCACACACACAAAAACACTTCATTCCTCACTCGGCTCCTCATACACTGTCCAACGACTTTTCATTGGCCACAGCACAGTATCCACTTCTCTAAAAACAGGGCTAATTATCCAGGCCTTTTTTTTTTTTACCCCATCCCCCCCAGCAATTATTTACAGAAGCAGCTCCCACTACATTTCAGATAAATATCTACATTGCAGCTCTTTAGGGGCCCATGTCAGCTGCACAGTAGGAATGCAGGACCAACCATTAACAACTGGCTGCTGTGGAGGGTAGGGAGGGAGGCGGGGGTTAGTAGTGTGCAAAGCCCTGTGTTGAAACAGGGTAAAATCAAAATGTCAGCATCATTCTGACACCGGCAGAGGCTGAGTGAGTTCATTAAAACAGCTGACACCGTCGCTGGCTATGACTGTAGCACAGCAGATAAGCTTTAAGGTCAAGTTCAACAAGCCTCTCAACACACAGGATGAAAAAAAAAAACAAGCACACACCAGAATACAGGCATTACTACAAACCAGAAATCAGCACCTCAGCCTAATTTTTTAAAAAAAGGGCTCTGAGGGTATAGTCTCAAAGATCTTCATGTTCTACCTGCAATTATGAATATTCATTCTGTGTGTTTTTCCAGAGCATACTATACATCCTCACCTTGATGGGCTCTGTGCTGAAGCGGATCTTCCTGGAAGCGGGCGGGCTCTCCTCCGGAGGCAGCCCGGAAATCTCCACGCAGCTAGACTCGGGCTCGTAGCGGTCGTCATCCTCCTCCTCATCCACCTGGCTTCCTCCAAAGTCCTCCCCCACCGCGCTGTAGGTACTGATATCCACAGAGTCGCGGCCCGACTGGTCGTCTCTGAGAGTCCTGTCTTCCTCCTCCTCAGCATCCTTAGCCGTCTCCCCCTCCTTTAGAGAGCATGGCTTCTCCGCAGCAGCTTCTCCGTTCTCCACAGAGATGTGGACGTCACTTTGCAGTGTTGTGCTGTTGGGCTCCTTGGCGCCAGGGTGTTCCTCGGCTCTGACCTCAGCTTTGGCCTTAACACCTGCATCTGAAACAGTCTTTTCTCTCTGCTCGTTTGGCTCTCCTACAGTGCTGGAAAGTTCAGTAGTTGTGGTGCTTTGGCCAACACTTTGGCCCCCATTAATACTTTCAGATGGGGGAGTAACCCTCCCCCTGGGGCCCCTTGGAGGCCCCTCTTGGCCCCTCTGATTGCTTACATCTTCCTCCTTGGTTGCCTGCTGCAAAGGCACTAACCCTCTTTGTGATTATTTTGGAGTTCAACACACCCACCTTGGCACTGACCCCTCTGGAGGGGAGCGGTGGGGTAGAGGAGAGGCGGTGGAGGTTGTTCCGGAGCTCGGCCTGCCCGTTCAAACACAGCACTGAGCTGGCTGACTGTAGGGGACACGGCCTCACTGGTGTCCAGGCTGTCCAGGGACTCTGTGCTGCCATTGAAACGGGCCACCACGTCCAACCTGCCATCCTGGAACCCCGAGGCCTTGTCTGTCTTCAGCAGGACCCTGGTGGTGGCCAGCTTCTCCTGCTGCTGCCTCTCCTGCTGCTGCTCGAAGATGCGGCGGGTCTCCTGCAGCTTGGAGTAGCTCGGCGACGAGGCCCGCTGGTGCCCGTTTTCTGGTTTGGTGTCGAACTTGCTGACGCGCTCGGACACGGTGGATCCGAGCTTCAGCAGCGCGCTGTGGTCCACGTTCTCGTTCAGGCTCCCGGCTCTGGGCAGGGAGAGGCGCACCGATTTGTCGGCGTTCCTGGCGACGTCCTCTCCCTCCGCATCGGCTGGGGATGTGGTCTGCATCTGCTGGAACATGTTCTTGATACGGTGCACGTTGGAGCCGTACCTGCGCCCTCGGGGGCCCTCCTGCACGTCCCCGTTCGCAGCATTGTCTTTGACGGGCTTCAGGGCCTGCATCCCCGCCTCGTACGCGTTCCTGTGCGGGGATGGGCTCCTGAGCGTAGAGCCAGAGCCGGTGCTCTTGGATGTGGATTCGGTCTTCATCATGGTCAGTCAAGCGTCGCAACGGATGCTCAGCGACGGCATGTCTCCTTTCTCAACCCCCGGTGGCGAATCTGTTTTATCCACCAGCAGCCGACGCTAGCGAGGTGGCGCCCAGACTAGACCGGCAGATGGGGAGAAACAAAAACAACAGCTCGTATTAAAGGCCTGCTTGCATCCGCTGCAATTCTCGTCCAATGCAACGGAGAAAGTGAGCACGATGCATCTGTCATTAGCTCGCCTGCAGCCACACAATGAAAACCGATAACTTCACAGATAATTGCATTAGTCATTAAAAATATTTGCAGAGAAAAGTAGAGCAGTAATGACCGCGGATTTGCCGCAGCTGACGACAGATTGCTTACGTTTAATCCCTTTTTACAGACAGCATCATTTTGATCTCTTCATTCTGGGAGCTGCAGATTTCTGGTCCTCCTCTCGTAGCGGCAGAGCGCTGCTGCATGGAGGAGGGAGCAACTGGGTCATAGTGCTCGACAGCTTAAGAGTCCGATGGCAGCCTGCTCTGTAGACGACTGCATCACGTCCTCATTTATTATCCTTATAAGCTGAAGTGCTTTTACCCCGACTCTGTGTTGTGGTGAGTAAATCAGTGATTCCCAGGAGCACTGCAGTGGTAGAAGTATGTGAACACTGGCAAGACAACAGAGGAGTCTAAACAAAAAAACAAACAAACCAAAAAAAACTTGATTATTTTTAATGTTTAAATGGTTGGAAATTATGGAAACAACTGAAGTAGCCGACTAGCTTAAAAAGGCTAATGGGGAAATGGTGAAAAGAGAAAGAGAAATGGATAAAGAATTGAAATAGTTACCTAAAAGTGGTGAATAAATGGCTACAATTGTTAGCTAATGGCAAAAAGGCTAAAATTAAAAGGCCTACTGTAAATGAAAGATTAATGACAGCTAATGGTGATGGATTAACAGTTGGAACTGTTAGCTTAAAGCACCCTAATGGTTGAAACAACCACAATGGCTTGGAATTATTGGTTTAAAGTGGTGGATAAATTGTTTTAAAAATAAATAAATAAAAGTAATAGTTAGAGTAGCTGTCTAAATGGAGAAAAGAGTTTGAAGTAGAGGATAAATAGTTGAAATAGGTAAAAGTAATGGATAAATTGCTGTAAGTAGTTGGAGTAAATACAAATTTGAGCCATCACTCCCAACTGTGTTTAAAAATATTAACAACTGCCATTTACTCATAATGAGCTAATGGCTTCCAAATTAAAATAAAATGAAATGAACACATTGGGCACATGAGAGGTGGTAACCCTGTTAGCACTGTTCTCTTGGGGGAAGTAAAAATCACGGTCTGTGAGTCCCCCATCCCTGGAAAAATCAAACGGAGGTAGCTGTGGCTGGTCAGAGAATCGACTCGCATTAGGACCCAGTAAAAGCTCACTCACGTCAAACCTCCTTGGCCAATAACACATCCGTTATTCGCAGGCCACATTGTTGCTTCCTGCATTCTGCATCTGTGCTGATAGATACATTAAATATTATCACAGTAGGTAGACAAAGCGCTTCCCCTCTCTGGTGAGAGCTGGTTTTCACTCTACCCACGCCGTCTCGGTTTCTAAATATCTACGGGGGCCTGTTCACTTACAAGGCCAACACGTTCATGCAGCTGTCTCACACATAGGAAAGAACAACATGTGAGACTTTTCATGTTTCCCAAACTGTCAGCCAGTTTCCCTTTTACCGGGGTAACCACTCTGTCTCACAGCGGTGAGGGTATAATCTGAAGGACATGACCAGAGGAGCACTGCCTGAAAAGACTGAGGTGCTGTCAAACAGGATATACATCACTTTTCAGTGAGGCAGTAGTGCCATCTAGCTTTTCCGTGAAAGTGTTATTAGTGTGTGACTGTGGCTTTAGCATAGCAAAATGAGTCTGGAGGAAATATTAGAGTGAATAAATTAAGTTTTTCTGTTGAATGGGATTTCTTATCTTTATAGTAAAGAGAGAGTAAAATGATTCCCTCGATATATAAAGTTTAAAAAGTATGATATCTACAGACACAAGACAAGTTACTCACCTTTAAGTGCTATTTTGGTGTTTTAAGGCAAGATCTAAAAGAAACTAATGGTGGAAGTATTCAGTCACATAGCCGCTACACTCAGAGCCACTCCATTACAAGTTGTCCCACATTCAGAATGTTAAGTAAAAGTTTGTAGGTAGGTATACACAGGAAAATGTACTTAAAGTATAATAGAGAAATGCTCCTAGTGAGTGTTATACTATCATATATGATACTATTACTACTATTACTATTACTATACTATACTGTACTACTATACTATTATAGAATTTTAAAATTGATTGATTATTTGCTTTGTAGAAATTCTGAAAAAATAGTAAGAACTGCTTGTCATAGTCATCATTACACAACCCCCCAAAGTGTCACCTTCACAATACTTCTTTTGTCCAAAACTCAAAATAATTTCAAATAGATTACAATTACTAAAGTAATTGCAAGGATACAGCAGGAAATTGTTACACACAAGAGGCAAAAGCCATAACATTTCTGGCATTTTTACATGGAAAAATTATCAAAATAGTTACTGTTCAATCAATTTATCAAATCAATTTAATCAACTAATAGTTTTAATTCTAGCTAATTGTACAAACTGTTGGCAGTTAATTCTATAACAAAGCATCATATTTTACTCCTTCATATGTTTTGTATGTAGAAATGTTGATTTGTAAGGTAACTACTAATTCCATCTGTCAAATAAATCACCAGATATTATAGCCAGCAGGAATAATGCAGCTCCCCACAGTCTCACACTCCCAGACTCACAGACACCCTGCCGGATGTTATTAGGTGAGTGAAGCAAAAATAGCCCTGACAAGTCTTTAGCTGTGACCAAGCCCCTCTCCACTTGGCTCTGTCAATCAAAAGTCAAAACAAGATGGCAGGCTGCGGGAGCTGGGTCTTCTTCTTAACAGGCAAGTTTATTCCCCAAATTATCCAACTTCATGTGATATGACAACACTATTAGCCTTCGTCCTGCTATAGTATCAGCTCTGTGTTTCTTTTGTGTAAACATTTTGTCCTGGTGCCAGCTGTGCAGGACTACAGGCCTCACTATTAGACTACATCATTAGAGGTTGTGTATTTTCACTTTTTAAAGTCAGGTTTAAGGGATTTCTTTGTCAGTTTTGATCTTTCACATTCATCTTTTGATGTTTTTTTTTCCCCCACACTTCCAACGCAGTTTGTGCTGTCAGTTTGTTCGGGGCCAATGCAGAGATCAAATTTACCATTCCTGTTGGGAAGTTTTTTACATATGAGCTGATGAGAGAGACTTTCCAGAGTGACTTTGAACCTTCGTCAAAACTCTACCGTAAGAGCCTGAATCATTAATTCGCCTTTGTCATGATTTAACAAAATTGTAAGGTATATTTTTTCTTGTATGTGTCTATTTCTCTACTCCTCTTTTTGCATGTTATAATGCAGGACGCCTACAGGATGACCCCATGACTTTTAAGTGCAACAGACAGAAATACCCAGACCTCCCAGAGTGGTTGCGCTTCACCCAACGGCACCCCTATGATAACGGCTTCCTTTATGGCACGCCGACATCTCCAGGAAAAAGCATAATTGAGGTACAAAGTCATCATTTGTACCAACGGTGGCACAACCCT
Organism: Lates calcarifer; assembly: GCF_001640805.2. Lineage (NCBI taxonomy): Eukaryota > Metazoa > Chordata > Actinopteri > Centropomidae > Lates > Lates calcarifer. Next base: position 4,977,173 of record NC_066855.1, on the reverse strand, counting down.
GAAACACTTTATATCATCAGAATGCTGCACATTACATTTCAGGTCTTATCTTTACTGCTTAGTTTTAGTATATTCTCACATTTTTCTCTTCCTGTAAATAATGGGCCAAACATAGAAAAGAATCCAGTGCAGCTACAGTGGAGGCAAATCTGAAAAAAAAAATATACAGCAGTCTGAAACATCAGTAGCAGATGTCAGGTTTTGTTGTCAAACCCCCAGAGACAAAAGCTTGGGTTTCTCTCTAGAGTTGCTATCTTGAACCAACATTAAAAATTCAGGGAAAAAACATATCTTTGAAGAAGAGGGGATACACATTTCTGAAGTGTCACTTTGGTCTCAATCAAACAGAATGAATTATAGCTTGCAAACATGCTTCATTTGAGTGTAACCACAGATTACAGCTGTACCTCGGATTCAAAACACTCCCCATATTGACAGCCTATTTCTGACTTTCTATGCATTCATTTTTACCTTTGTCCTCCACATGCACCGTATCAGCACAAACTCAGCCATAAATGTGACTTCTCATTTTGTCAGTTAAAATATAAAGCTGCCCGGAACCCAAAATATTTGAAAGATGACAATGACTGGTGAAAATGTACAAATCAAGTTATAATCACTCAAAATATTATTTGGAACAGTTGAAGTTTTTACATTAAAGTTGATTTGATTTCAAAGTCCATGTCCAAAATTAATAATTCACTGTTCTAAGCATTACTTTCAAAAAATGTTTACAGTCTAAAGATATTAATTAGATAGCGTGTGAAAGTCCCACATCAGCACTTTGGGCTGGTTTTCTGAGCTTGTCTCTACATAATATATAAATAAAGTCATGTAAGTGTAAATAAAACATGCTCAGAGTATTCACAGAGGATGTTTAGGATGCAGAAGTAGATAAGGAAGGTTGATGGGAAGTAAAAGTACACTTAGCCGAGGTGAAATATTTCCTGAAATACTCTAAGCATCACAAACCAGTAGTGCCATAATATTTGAGGATAACTATGCTGGTAACAAACTGTTGTTCTTTTTCTGATAGGTCTATGCCATCAACAAGCAGAGCTATGAAACAGCCAGACAGATTATTGTAATCAAAATTGTTGCAGGTATGTGTGATTTAAATGTCATCACAAATACATAGCACAGTAATGGTAATAATGAATGAGTTTAAATGACGGATGAAAATGTAGTAAGTGCAGTTAACATGTTGTCCATTGCTGCTGTCACTCACAGAGAAGATGCTGCCCTATCAGGCTGAGGTCTTCATCAAGCTGAGGGAGATTGAGAAGGTGCTGCCCTCTTCTGTTCAGGACGAGATAAAGCAGGACTTACAGAAGCTGTGGGACACAGAGGCTTTGGAAATTATCAATATCACCAATGCCCTCGACCGCGGCGGCAGAGTTCCCCTCCCTCTCGCAGGGCACTTTGAAGGGTAAACAAACAGATTTGTGCACACCTTGGTGTAAGTTTTAGCTTTGGAATAACCATGTTTATTACATTCTGTTTTGTGGTAGTGTGTATGTGAAGGTGGGGTCTGAGCAGTATTTCTCAGACTGCCTCCTGAGGGTGCTGACACCAGAGTACCAGAGGCAGTGCACAGCAGGGGCCAAAGTCAAAGTCCCTGGAGGCTGTAACTTCTGCAGCATCCCCAGCAACTGTATCACCTGGTGCAAGACGGAGCTGGTGAGACATGTGAATTTGTTTTGAATGGAAATGAACACATGATATATCTGAATGAGCATGCAGCATTTGTGTAGAGACTTACATGTGATGCTGAAACACCACAGCACAGTAACAGTCCCATCACCTGTGGCTATGTGTCTCACAGTTACCACTAACAGAAGAGAAACTTTCTCCCTGCAGTTCGATCTGACAAAGCAGGAGCCGACCCCGCCGGCTCCCACCGTTGGCTCGGGGATACTGGAGGCTGGAGGTGACTTCGACCCTCCTGAGTCTCCCCCAAGCAGAGACTATTTCCCGGACTACATCGTGACAGTGATTGTGCCCCTGATCCTCGCCATCGTCCTGTGTCTGCTGCTGGCCTACATCATGTATGGCAGACGAGAGGGAGTGTATGTATCTGTTCTCTAAAAGAAAACTGATCTTTAATGTCATTATCATAAAGGGTCAGTTCGCCAAATTACATTTTCCCCACCTGTCCATAGCAGAATTTTATGCAGCCACCCTTATGTTGGTGAGCTATACCTTTAAAAAAAATAGGCTTTTATCCCTGTTAATGGTTATTTTTATTTTTATTTTTTTAGTGCAAAAAGGAATGCAAGGACCAACCAGTAAGTACCTTGAGTTTTTCACTGTTCTCTGCATGAAAATATTTTTGCAGAAATCAGTGGTAGAATATTACTAAGCACATTTACTAAAGAGAAAACAGAAAACAGTGTGTGATGTCCTGTTCGCTGCAGAATTCAGCTGTACCACCACCACACCATTCACGGGAACACTGATGAGCTGAGGAACATGGCCGGAAACCGAGGTGTTCCTCCGCCTCTGTCCACGCTGCCCATGTTCAACAGCCGGACCGGGGAGACAGCTCCACCCCTGCAGTCTGACAGCCCCAGCATCCCCCTCATCATGGCTCAGCAGTAAGACCCCCACCCACTGATTCTCATCCTTCACTCACACACCTACAGATTGTCATTACCTGCATTCATCATCATTGTTTCTATTATTATGTTGCTTTAGCTGATGACTCACTGTTTCTCCTCCTCGTAGTGATCCCTACAGTGACACACTGCCCAGGTAAACACACTCATGGGACTTCCTCCTACAACACTGCCATCATTCTAGTCTATATTTAGACTTTTCAAATTCAAAGCATCTAAAGAAAACAGACCCATCGCATTGTTTCTTTTTGCAGGAAATAAGAACAACGATGGATAAAAAGTCATTCACGCAGCCATTTGCTGCCACAGTCTGTAATTCTATATTTGCAGTGTGAAATGATGTTTTTTCTTCTTCAGGCTCCATGAGATTAAATTAATAGTGTGCTGTTTCTCAGATTGTTATTTGCCATTTAGGATTTTCTGTATTCCACTTCCTTTCACTACTAATAAAAAATATCAAAAACCACACTTATTCATTATTAAGATGTCTAAGGTTTCTCAGTTCAGGTATGATGTAGTCTGTCTCCTTTGGAAGAGTATTAAGGTAAAAGGAGAAGGCATCCAGACCTAAAATTTTAGAGATTCATGCAATACCTGAGGGCGTCAGAAAAAATGAAGAAATTGACTGTTTTTGCCTTTTTCCGCCAGACTTGTGCAAATATGTGAACAAAAATCCAGAAAGAATATTATGTGAGTAACAGTTTCACATACGTAAATGTATGTTCCCTCTGTCTGTGTTTCTCTATCACAGTGGTTCCCAATTTAAATCTGACTCATCACTAGATGATTAACAAGATGAGAAATAAGAAAAAAAAAATGTTTCAGCTACACATTGTGTGAATTTTTTCTGATGTATCACTAATCTTTTTTTTTTCTTTTTCTTTTTTACCTCAGGTCGCGACATCATTTACAGTCTCTGCTTTTGCTGTTGTGAAAAGGTGAAACCTGCAAGTGTCCAATCCTCAAAGAGTAGTGCAGCAGTGGTTCCTGTTTGGTTCAGTGTTGAACTTCCCTGTAAAGCAGCTGTGGTTGCACTAGAAGTCCAGAAGGGGTCGCTGGTGTATCTTTAATTGTTTTGGGAGCGTTTGGGTCAGACACACATCTCCTCTCCTGTCAACATTGAACGGTCATTCTCATGAAAATTCAGTTTCCTGTTTTTGAGTGTGGAAATGAAAACAAGACATGCGATATGGAGACTGCAATGGCTACATGTCCGCTTAACATTTCTGGCCGTCAGCTTCATTTAACAGTGATTTAGGCCTGATTTCTAAAGGAATTTCGCTGCAGAGTCACTCGCACCAATTGTGAGTGTCTAAGACTAAGAAAACAGTTGGAATCTAGGATATTGGCCTTGTTTTCACTGCTGCTTAATAGAAACATATTCAGTGCAACTGTTGTGGAACAGTTGATTTCTGAACCTACTTTAACTCCACCAGAGTTGAAACATGCATGGTTTCCCTGTGGGGGGGGGGGGTCTCTGAAAATATGAAATGCAGCTTCAGTGTATGGAGTATTTCCCAAATCCCTAACACCTGATTTCAGTTTCACAACAGTTGCAAAACAGGACAGTGAAAACTCTGCCACTGAGTAGACCACTTCACATGCTTTATTTCAGCACCCAAAATAATTAAAAACATCTCGATTTATTATACATGTACAAAATAAGTACAGAATCTCTCTTTTAAACCATGAAAGTGGGTCTGCTTCAAATTCTTTTTTAAGAAACCCTTCGCGAAAAAGACATCAACAAACAACATAAACAACAGGGTGGGAGATGTGTGCTGTTTTTTTTTCTTTTAGTGAAGAGGAGTTTTCCACAGGGGCAAACAGACAGAAAGATCAACACTGAACACATGGGCAGGGGATTGATATTGAACCAGAATCACTTGCTTTTATCTACAAAGACATGATTGCATGCATTACATCTGCAGTGATCACCTTTTCAGAGGACCTCTGTTATTAAACCAACACTTAAGAAGAAAACAATTGCACTGCATAGACAACAAGACAATGAGTCAATTTAGTAGCACCAAAGGTTCTGCAGGCATTAGTGGCAATGGTTACAGTATGACAGTGATAGTTTCACCATCAAACACCAATAACTGGACCTCACTGAATTGGTAATAGCACCTTTGAATGTTTTTAATTCCCCTCCCTAAATAGACTTGTTGTGTAAAATATACCCTTTTCGTTAAGAAAAATTGGGGGTGACTTCTTGTTATGAGGTAGCCATCTACGTATTGCAATGAAGGTGAGCTTCTTTGTCTTGCTCGTTTGCTGGTCACATTTGTCTGAGCAACATTCAGGTGTTGTTGTTTCGTGAATTTAGAACAAGAGGACACTTCACACTTTTTACAATTTATTTAACACCAGAAAAATGGTACATATCATTTGTTGTTTTCAATGTCCTTCCGCAGTGGTAGAAAATGGCAAAAGTCACCTGTGTTTCATTGCGTATGTGGATCTTTTTTTTTTTTTTCTTTTTTTTTTCTCAATCTCCAGGGGGAAATTTTACACAAGCATATATTATTTTCTTGTTGCCAGTGGAAACAAAAGATTCTTTTTAAAGTGTCCTTGTGGTTGGTTTCGGTTGAAGTAGCAGTCCCAAAAACTTCTCATGATTGGAAAAACACAAACACCGTCTTCAGTAGAGTGGTTTTAAGCATGTGGGCCAATGGCAGCCGAATGAGTTTTGAATGCATAGAAAAAGGATTTAGAGATGACTGCTAGAAAAAAAAACAACAATGTCATGTCCATATTTCTTTCATTTTTACAAGAAGCAAACGGGGCCAACTTCGACGCCAAATTCCTGATCAGGTGCACCAACATCCATAGGAGCAATGTCAATGATGGGCAGGCGGGATGTTTTTGATGTCTTGTAGTCGATGACTGTCTTGCCCCATGTGCCAGTGTGTGACTGTGGAGGGGAAGAAAAGAAGAAAAGGTCAGATATTGCTCAAAACCACTGGATGATTTTACAAATGCCGCTTGAGTAATTTAGGTAAATGGAATCTCCAGGGGAAAACTCACCGTGCAGCCATCCTCGCTGACGCTGTATGTGAAGCGGCTGTTGCCCTCGGCTCTGATCTCGACGTCGTTGGAGCCCTGGAGAAGCAGGGCCTTCTTCAGGTTGCCAGTGGCGGAGTCCATGTAGGCAATGCTGTTCTTGCAGTGGTATGTGATGTTCTGAGAGGCCTGGTTGGACATCAGGCGCATGAAGGTCATCTGGATGCTGACGTCCTCGGGATCAGCTCCATCGGTGCCATACTGGAACTGCATTGTGGAGAAGGATACAGGGGTTTTATTGTCACTGGCTTAACAGTACTGTACATATCCTATGGTCCATCAGTGGACAAGGATGAGTTTGGAAAGTTTTGTCTTCTCACCTGGAATCCACCGGTCATGGACTCGCTGAACCAGACGTGCTTCTTCTCTCTGATGTTCTTGCTGAGGTACCAGTTCTTCATGGGGATGCTGGACTCGCTGGGGTGGATGCAAGTCTCGCCAGTCTCCATGTTGCAGTGGACCTTGATGGCATCCAAAGGAGAGCCCTGGTTGGGATCAACCCAGTAGGTGCCTGTAACGGAGAAACATAACAGTTTGAATCAGGCCTTATTCTCACATTACACTTTTCCTAAAGGCTCCAACAGGACTGTGTTTCACACTCACCGCTCTTCCACTCAGGGTGGCACATCCTCAGGTCACGGCACATGCGGGCAGGGCTCTTCTGGGTACCGTCGGGGCTACGGATCTTCTCGACCTTCTGAGTCAGGGTCTTGAGGGTGGTGTCAACCTCCATGTCGCGATCGCGCATCATGTTGGGGTCGTCAGCGCGGTAGTGGCCGCCACGGTAGGGATCGGGGGCCTTCTCCTGAATTGGCTGGCTGATGAAGTCGAATCCACCGCCGGGAGGTCCTGGGGGTCCAGCAGGTCCAGGTGGTCCGGGAGGACCCTGTTTGGAGGCGCCAGGGGTTTTCAAAGTGAAACCATATTCAAACTGTCTGAATTTACAAGTCTGTGGATATAATAAAGAATAGCAGTGCAACTTACAGCAGGTCCCATCTCTCCATTGCGACCGCGAGGTCCAGGGGGTCCGATGGGTCCAGGCAGACCGTTCATGCCATCCTTACCAGGGGGACCGTTAGATCCAGCAGGTCCCTATGGAAGAAAGCCACATGTTCACTTGGTGAGAGAAAACCCAAATTCATAACAGTTCAACTTGCCACTGACATTACGTGCATGTGTAAAACTGATGAGTGTGTCAACAACTGTAACATGTGTGGTCCTGCTTATCATACACGGTGCTTTTATCATGTTACTTTCTGGATTATTGGCCATTAGCTCTGTGCAATGGAATTCATATTTTGTCAAGTCAAATCTTAAGGAAAACCAAAAACAGGCTCTTCAAGCAGCTAGATCAGTAGAAAATCATTATTGTTTTGTGAGTAACTACCAATAATGTGAAAACTTTGTGCTTACTCTAGGTCCAGCGGGTCCATTGGCACCAGCAGGTCCTCTCTCTCCAGCAGCTCCCTACAGGCAGAGGAAGATGTTAATATCAAATGTTTGAAGCAGTAGTCTACAAACCTCTGCTCGCTCTGTTACTTTCAAACAGTTACTTACAGCAACTCCGGGCAGACCCTGCATGCCAGTGAATCCTCTGTGTCCCTTGTGGCCTCTCTCTCCAGCCTCACCAGCCTCTCCTCTGTCTCCCTTGGCTCCAGCAGGGCCCTGAACAAAGGCAACGGGAGATCAAAGCGCCATCTCAGGTTCAATCCATCATCAATCATTATTTCAAAACGATACTAATATGTATAAATGACGCATATTATGTAGGGATGAACGTACGGCAGGACCACGGACACCAGCAGGGCCAGCAGGACCGGCAGGACCGGCGGGACCCTGAGGGAAAGAGAGGAGAGAAAATCAAAAAAGTGAAAATCAATTTCACAGTGAAATTTAAAGTCATCTCTCCAGTGAGTTACCAAATTTAACATGGTTAAATTTTTCAACAAACAGGAGGGGGGGGCTTACACTCTCTCCACGGTCACCACTCTTGCCAGAGGGACCAACAGCTCCGGGGGCTCCAGGAGCACCAGGTGGTCCAGGGGGTCCAGCCATACCACTCTCACCACGGTCTCCCTATAGAAACAAATTTCCAATGAGGCCATGCTAAGCAGCTAAAGGCTAATTATAATTAGGAAAACACAGAAGTTTTTGTATTTAGATACTATTTGAGGTTTGAGAAAAATAGAAATTAGACCAGAAGAGGGAGGTTACCTTGGGGCCAGGAGCTCCGTCGCGACCAGGGGCACCATCGTGTCCCATAGATCCCTGTGGAGGAGCAATAATCAGAATGTTTAATGGTTAGCAACAATATGCTAGGGAGTGCATCATTAGCCAGTGAATGAATCTGTGTGAATTGTGGGAAGATTTGCAATGTGTGAGACCCTGCTCTACACGTCTCTGATTCAGAGTGACTATTACAGCAGATTGAGGAGGCATACCTCACGACCAGCCTCTCCAGGAGCACCAGACAGTCCAGGAGGTCCAGCAGGTCCGGGTGGTCCACGCTCACCAACGGGTCCAGAAGGTCCCTGCTTTCCAGGCTCACCCTGAAGAATAACAAGAGAGGTCAGTGATCTGCATTCATTTGGATGCGTAGAGGGGAGTTTTAGAAATAATGTACATCATGCTGGTATAAAATTATGAGCAACTGATTTTGCATAAAAGTTCATTCTTCTTTCATGTGTACATTTATGAAACACTGTCCTGTAGTACTGCAAAGAAAACACTAAAGATTAAGTGAGATTTATCCCACACAGCATACAGAACACATTCTGCCCATAGTGTACTCTGAGAATACTCACAGCTTGTCCAGGCAGACCAGCGAAACCACGCTCTCCACGCTGTCCAGGGAGACCTACAATACCACGCTGTCCAGCAATACCTTGGGGTCCGGGAAGACCAGCAGCGCCCTGCACAGAAGAACATAGCGGTCAATTCATAGGCACATAAATGAAAGTAGATCACTGTGGTAGATTTTGACCAGGTATTACAGGATTATAGTAGGGCACTCACAGGGGCTCCATCAGAACCAGGGGATCCCTTCTCTCCAGAGGGTCCTGCGATTCCAGCAGCACCAGCCTCACCAGGGCGACCAGCAGGGCCAGTCTCACCACGAGCTCCTCTTGCTCCATCTTTGCCAACGGGTCCAATGGGTCCAGGGGCTCCGGCAGCTCCCTGGAATTAAAGTCAAGACATTGAATCGAACTCCGCCGAAGGCCATGATGCTAACATACAAACAGGCTGTGTATCGGTTATTACTGCTGGTCATGTGGACGCGATGAAACTTACGGCAGGGCCAGGGGGTCCAACTCTGCCAGCAGGTCCAGGGAAACCAGTAGCACCCTACAAGCACACACACAAACGTATAAAATCCCAAATGAAACTCAAAACAGGATCTTAGTCAACAGTTAGGGTCATCTATTTCTACAAAATCTTACATGTCGATGGGATACTTACAGGAGATCCAGCACCACCACGAGCACCTTTAGGTCCAGGGGGTCCAGCAGGTCCCTGTTACCACAGATATTTGTAAGATAAAGAGGAACCACTGTCTAATCATTGTCAGACTGCTGATAACCCCAGGCCTGAACTGTGAATTGTGTTATCCAGTGTTATTATTCTACAGTATGTATCATCTGATAGGTGGGCCTACCTGAGGACCAGCAGCACCAACAGGTCCACCGGGTCCAGGAGCACCAGCATCTCCCTTGGGTCCAGTGTCACCAGTCTCTCCCTTGGCACCAGGCTGACCATCAGCACCCTGAGGTTGGAGGGCAAGAGAGGACACAAGCCAACACACACTTTCTTGAGTCCGCTCTGATTAAAGTGGGTGTGCTGTATTTTCACACAGTTGAAAGCATCTAATTCTATAGAAGACGATCAGTCTTGGGGCAAAATCATATTATTGAGGGACTTACAGGAGGTCCAGCGAATCCGGCAGGTCCAGGAGGTCCAGTCTCTCCACGCTCACCCTGTTGGACAAATAATGAGAGTTTTAGGCTCATTCAGACATAACTGTGTCTAAATTTGCAACACATGCTTAAAATTTATGTTCAGCATGTTTTATTAAGATAGTACAGTGTATACTTTGTGTACTTACAGGGGAACCACGAGGTCCAGTGGGTCCAGTGACTCCAACGGGGCCACCCTCACCCTAAAACCAAAGTGGAAGGAGAAGGACAGGTCAGCAGACATGTTGGTCAGTCATGGCTCAAGTCTTAAAACTAAGTAGAGGAACACCTCTGGTACTAAGGCTGCATTCATACTGTATATATATTAACTACAACTACATGTGAATAAAAACTTGACTTTAAGCAGAAGGACAAAGCTGTGTCTGATCTTACCTTCTCACCCTGAGCACCAGGAGGTCCAGGGACTCCAATAGCACCAGTCATACCACGAGCGCCATCTTTTCCGGGGCCGCCATCAGCTCCCTTGATACCAGCATCACCCTGAGAAGAGAGACATGTAATAAAGTTGATGTAGTTTTCCCACTCTTGCTTATTCACAAGAGCTGAATTATGTCTTTACTTTGTATTTTGCTGCTGAATAGAGAAACTGAAAGTAACTTTATTTACTTGCTCACATTTTATGAACTGCTTTTGACTCATTGTCCAGGGACATTAACATCCTGATCAAGCTATTACAGTGACCAGTAAATCGAAACTGTTTTTGTCATGATGAACACTGATAACCATATTGTATTGGTGTAATACTCACTCTCTCTCCCTTGACACCGGGGAGTCCAGCAGCTCCACGCTCACCGGGCATTCCCTGCATACCGGGGGCTCCCTGACCACCGGGGGCACCAGCGGCACCGGGCTCTCCCTGCACACAAACACAAAAACATAAATAACCATATAATTATCCATCAGCTGCAAGAGACCAATCCAGCTGACACAGATCACTGGAGGCCAACAAGTGAATCTACACTGGTTCTGTTGATGTTGATCTGTTTTGTGATGAAGGAGAGTGAATGTAAGAATAATAGTAAAGTGTAATTGGCAGGCTTTTGATCATAGACCCTTTTAAAATCTTGTTTTCATTATTTATAACTCTGCATACTATAACCTGTCCAATAGCTTTGGTTTTAAGGAAGTTACAGCTCAGAGAGTGCAGGTGTGTGTGACACATGTCATTTCTGAGGAGAAAATGTAACAAGTCATCTGCTACCATCAACAATTTGTCACTTGGTGGAAAGTCATTTGATGAATCTGTTTATTCTGGGCACCAAAATGCATTCTGACCATCTCAGCTTTAAATGGATATGAGAGGTGTTATTTATCCTAAAGGTAATCATACAGCTCATGCTCAGGATTCAGGATGACGCAGGGTGACTCATACTCTGAACTGTTACCTAATTAATGATATTATTAGAATATACTTGTGGTATACATGTTCATTTGCTCCTCAGGGTGTGAATAATGACTCACATGGCAAGTTATGATGTGAAGACAGAACATTTTTAATAAGATGGAGTGCTCTTACTTTAAGGGCCTGAAGGAATTTGTATGAGCCTGTTTTATTGTAGCTTTGCATTTGATACATATATTAATTATTAATACTTTTCCAGTGTTAACTTTAAATATTAATTGTCTGTGTTGATGTCAGTGGACTGCTTACATTGTCTTTAATTCTCTATTATTTCAAAAACTGGACTGGACTGAAAAGTGAGATTTCCTCATAATTTTTTTTCCCCTCTTACCTTAGGTCCATCGCTACCAGCAGGGCCAGGAGCACCACGGGCTCCAACTGGGCCAGTGATGCCAGGAGCACCACGCTCACCAGGGAAACCTCTGTCGCCCTAAAGGATAGAAGGGATGCATCAGTCAGACCATTGGAGGTAAAGACCAGAGGAACAATCAGATGATGACAATGTTTTGTGTCTGAAATGCAGAGGATACTCACTCTGGGTCCAGCTGGGCCAGGGGGTCCAGCCTCACCAGGAGCACCCTGAAGAAAAGGAAAGGGGAGAAAGGTTATCATGAATTCTGATTTACTGCATCAGTATTATATGCAATGAAGCAATCTCCCACACAGTGTATGTGCATTACATATACCAGACTATATCTGACTGCGTGAATAGCAACTAACATTTCCATTTGGCATTAAGGCCTAGTTTACAAGTAAAGGCAAGTCATAATTCCCCTGTGACTCTTACCTGCTCACCAGGCTTGCCAGTCTCACCAGTAGCACCTTGGGGTCCAGGAAGACCCTGCACGAATAATAAAGAAGAAAATCTACGGTTAATAAGAGGAATTGTGACAGAGATCACAAGAATAACATCAATAAATATATAACAATAACATCAACAAACTCAAAGAAAGACAGGGCTCAGGCTGCAGAGAAACCCACCTGGAATCCGGGAGGACCAACAGGTCCCTGCTCTCCCTTCTCTCCAGCAGGTCCCTGAACAGAGAGAAGCAAAGTGGATGATGAGATGAGATGATTAGATTAAGTTAATCCTGTAAAGTATATGACAAAATCCTGATGGCGAAATCAGTGATATAATAGGTGAGATACATACAGCGGCACCAGCAGGTCCAGGAGCACCAACGTCACCATCTTTGCCAGGGGCACCCTGTGAAAAAAAAACATCACCCAAACCAATCATCAGCTGTTGAGCTTTTTATGGGCATTCATTTTGATAGGAAACATATTGTACACCAGTTTACAGCATTTAATTTGTATAATTTGAAAATATACCAGCACTTACAACAGGGCCAGAGGCACCACCGGGGCCTCTCTCACCAGGCTTACCAGCATCACCCTGTTAAAAAGAACAAAGTCCACACTTACATCTGCTGATTAAAGATTTTGCATCAGTACTCCTGTTTGAATTCACCTGTATGGACCATAAGGATCATCTAAAACCTGATCTTCGTACAGCTTATTTTTGTTTATTAATAACAAGCATATTTTTATTTTATTTAACACCCTAAAGACTGTTCTTACCAGGGTAAATGTATGCACACATCATCTAGCATTTCTTGTATTTGAAAGGAAAATGAGTGTGGATGTTCTATTTACTCACAGCGGCTCCCTTGGGTCCGGGGAATCCCATAACTCCAGGAGGACCTCTTGCTCCAGCGGGGCCAGGGGGTCCAGGGCGGCCATCTTGTCCAGCAACACCCTTAAGATTGGGAAGAATGGTAAAATATTTAGAATATGCTCTCCAAGCATGACTAAAATGATATGTTCCATCATTAAGTCAATACTATGTGATACTGGTAGTGAGTCAGTACTTACAGCAGGTCCAGCTTTGCCGTCAGGGCCAGGGCTTCCAGGGCTACCAGTCATACCCTATGGAGAAAAGGCCACAAATGAATTCAAAACACATGTGATTCAATGAATATAAAGACAAACAACAGAGTTTTGTTCATGTTGCAATCTACAACAGCACTCACCTTGGATCCAGGTGCGCCAGGAGCACCAGGGCTTCCAGCCTCACCAGTGGCTCCCTGAGCTCCCATTGGTCCGGGGGAACCACGCTCACCAGGGGCTCCCTGTCATACAAGAGAAGAAGAATCAGGAGAAATCTCCAAAGGTGGTGATGGTGGATGATGCTTATGAACTGAATCATCAGTAGGTAAATCTTTGCTGATAGCTGTTATGGTTTTCTGATGTGTTTAAGTGTTTGGTCATGAGTAGAATACAGTCAGGCAAACTGGTTATATGGTAGGTTAGGATACATTAGGGGTCTAATCCACAATCAAGATCAGATTCATTTCTGACCTGGATGAGGACCTGTTTGATAGACTGACTAACTCACCTTGCCACCAGCAGCTCCATCAGCACCAGGGAAACCACGAGCACCAGGGGCACCCTAATGGGAAAACAGACACACCAACCATGTCACTAACTGTGGTGTAAGTACTAAATTCCAGGGATGAATCCCCCTGGGAATTTAACATATGGGAAATATGCACAATGCTTTAGGAGAACATTGATTATGGGATTTTACCATTGCTACTTCACTAATATGAGTGAAAGTAAAGTATTTATTATTTGAGCACAATGGGAAATTGATATGTGACATCATGGCCGTTCCTAATATTCTCTAAAGCAAATGGCCCATGATTTACAAGTGTGTTCTCCTCCTCAGATCAGTGGCAACTGCAATATCTGACACAAGTCTGATGTAGCTGAAGAGAAAGAGGGATTAACATACACGCTCTCCAGGAGGTCCACGGGGTCCAGCACCACCGGGCTCTCCACGGGCTCCTCTCTTTCCCTCCTCACCAGAGGGTCCAGGAAGTCCCTGAACTCCAGCGGGGCCCTGGAAAAGAAAGGAAAGTCGTTAAAAACTGAGGTCGTCCATGTCAGGTTATTTGCCAAAACTATCACACAGAATCTGTGTTAAATTAATGTAAGAATCATGTATATCTGAAACTTACAGGCTCTCCCTTGGCACCAGGCTCTCCCTTAGGACCAGAGGGGCCAATATCACCCTGTTGGCAGAAACACACATATTTTATGTAAGATGCCAGGTGATCCACGGTCTCTGTAACACTGAAGAACAACATGTGTTGAAACCAAAACTCAAATTTCACACAATCAGTTGTCTACTCACATTGTTACCCTTGGGACCAGGAGCACCAACACCTCCTTGAGCTCCAGCAGGACCACGAGCACCAGGGAAACCAGGAGCACCAGCAATACCAGCAGCACCCTATGGGATGGAAAAATCAGGGTGTCAGAATACTTCAAATGTAGGATTTAAGAGAAATAAATGTGATCAATGAATGTGTATGACACTTACAGGAGCACCCTTGTTACCAGGGGCACCATCAGTTCCAGGGGCACCCTAATGAGAGAGGAAAGACATAAAATATTTAGCATGAATAATTACCTTTTTTTAATTTTATGTTATTGAGTGTGAAAGACTGCTTACAGACAGTCTAGTATCTACTCACAGCAGGTCCAGCGGGTCCAGCAGGTCCTGGGTTACCAGGCTCACCACGGGCTCCCTGGGGTCCCTCAGATCCACGGCCTCCCTGAGGACCAGTCTCTCCCTGTTGAGGAAAGCAACAGTGTCTCAGAAATCTACTTTGATATTGTGAGTACCTTCATGAAAACCAAATACATTAAACAGCTTAATGAAACAGTCTATCTTAGGCCTGATAACACCAATATTGTTTATAATAGATATACAACTATACCACACTGTGAAGATAGGTGGAATATTGTCCTAGTTTATTGACACTAGTGGGAAATTATCTTTAAGTTAATTATTTTATCAAAATATTACAGCTTGTAATACAAATTTGAATATGGAGTATACAGGGTGAACAGAGACAAAATAGTCCTATTCTTAAAATAGCTCAGGTGTGTGTGACTTCATACCAGCTAAGAGCTACAGAATGTTAAAATAGATTGCAACAGGGAAGGGGGGGGGGGGGGCAACTGAGGTAAGGTGCCATTAGAGGTCTGCTGATGCCATCTGGTGGCTACAGTGTTCACCTGGGATATATGTATGATTGTGTCAAATATTTTGTTTTCAGTTTTACAACATGCTAACTAATGGCTGAATTTGGAGCATGGATGATGTATGATTAATTTGAATGTGCATTGGGAAGTTTCTCCAGTGATAATTCTCCTAATACTAAGGCCTCCTCCAGTTCAAATAGGGCAACAGGGCTTCATCTGTACAGTCAGTTAAGGTCCCCAGTTTTCCTGCTGATGAACAAAATCAGGGGGACGGTGAGAGAAAGTGAGTGAGAGGATACTAAGTTAAAATATTGTCATGTCACGACCAGTTGGCCATGGCTGTAAGGGCAACCCTTATTTGATGGATTAATGGCTGCAATTTTAAGGCTTCATGATGTACACCATAAAATAGTGTAACAGCAATAACCAGACAAGTTAGACATAGAGCAGGAAACCTGCACCTGATCTAAGGATAATAAACCTAGTGATCCAATTTAACAGCCTATTGTGATGGGACATGAAAAATGCCTTGAGTACTGGATGACGTACCTTAGCACCAGCACCACCGGGGAATCCAGGGGGACCAGCAGGTCCAGTGGGTCCCTGAAAAATACAGACACATGATGTTAACAGATCTGGATCCACAAAGACATCCAATAATTTGAGGGAAAGCAAACAATGAATTATTCCATATCATCCCATTTATAGCATCTGTTTGGTAGCAAACCAACAGTGCACTGAATCTTTTACTATAGCCTAACATACAGTTTTAAGCAGGTGCAATGGCCTGCATGAATTTCCAAGTGGCAAAAAACAGTGCAGAACAATAATACTTACAGGAGGTCCAGCAGCACCAGTGTTGCCATCATTACCACGAGCACCCTGCAGAGAGAGAGAGGAGAATGATCAAAGTGAGATTTGGAAAAAAATATCTGAGTCAAAATATGAAATAATCATCATCAGATCTAAACAAGGGTATGGGACTAAATATCATAAATAGACAGCAACATGGTCCAGTTTTTGTTTTTGACTAACAGTCACAGGTGTTTCAGTACACTGATAAGATTACTTACAGAAGGGCCAGGAGGTCCAGGGCGGCCTCTCTCACCAGGAAGACCACGAGCACCCTGGCAAAGACAAGAAACAGAGTGATATTAGCTTGACAGTGCTATGACATTTTACGTACCATCTTTTTTGTACATATGAATAGGATGAGACTTAAAGTGATGCATCTAATCTACACTATACAACAGCCTCTCTCCCTTGGAGTAATGTACATGTCAACAAGTTGATTGAAAACCTACCATGATGCCAGGGACACCGTTCTCACCAGGGGCACCGGGCTCTCCCTGTAGACAAATAGAGAAGAAAAAAAAGAGACCAGCATTAGAATAGCTGTAATATAGTGGTTCAAACTGAAATACTGGTGCAGTTTATGACCTCATTCCAGCAAGTGCATATCCTGCTATCTCACCTTAGGGCCAGCGGGTCCAGTGTCTCCCTTAGCTCCATCCAGACCGCTGAAACCCTGTGAACAAAAATCAGCAAGCGTCATCAGCTCAGCCACCGCTCATAATAACCAAAAAGGGTGATTTTGCTTTTCAATTGCTCATCCGAACTCACTCTGTGTCCCTTGATGCCGGGGAGTCCGGGGGTTCCGGGGAATCCACGAGCACCCTGCAGGAGGAAAACAAAAGATATGTCAATAGCTGATCTTTAAAAATGAACAATGCAAATGCCTCATGCATGATAATGATAATCTATAATAATATAATTCTTCTGCAAATAGAGAAGTACAGCCAGGGAATCATGTGCGTGCATCCTGATCGGCTTTCACAGGAATGCCAATATTGATATTTCATCTCCTGAACTTTGCACTCAATGGGAATCACTCACCTGAGGGCCAGCAGCTCCGCGCTCACCAGGGCGTCCAGCTTTGCCAGGCTCACCCTGTTGAAGACGCACAGAGGGGAGGTTAGCATGAGATGAGGGTGTGGAAAAATCACTAACTGTTGTATGTCTCGTTCAGACAATAAATAAGTTATATAAAAATCACTCAGGAAGGTTTATGACACATGATAAAAGGATAACGAGGACTAGGACAGCAGAGGGAAATATAATCATCAGTTAATATCTACTAAGTGTCTTTCTGCAGGTTATACATGAATATAACTGTACAACATCCCAGGATGTCCTCCTGAATATAGACAGGGAAGAAAATAATCAATAAGTCACTTACATCATCTCCGTTCTTTCCAGGGGGGCCAGCAGGACCACGGGCACCCATGGGACCCTAAAAATACCAATAAATGACTGGATTAGCACCAAATTAATGATGACTATTTGAAGTTTATGTCTGTTACTCTGGGTAAAGAACAGGGGGTGAGTGGTGAGTGCATTTATCGTCAACAAAGAGTGTGCAGATGTGTGTCAGAGGGTCAGCGATTACAACAGGAAGTGGAACAGAGAGTACAGGAAGTGGGAGCTGTAAGCTAATGAGATCTGGGAAACAGTGTGCAGTGTTGTGCCTCATTAATGTGGATGAAGCTGGCATTTTCTGCCCAACTCAACATCCTCATCATAGACGAACCAAGACATGTTTAGTAGAAGATTTTGTCTACTCACAGCAGCTCCAGGCTCACCAGGCTCACCAGGGGGTCCAGTGAAACCCTGAGGACCCTGAAAGACGAAAGAACGACAAAAGAAACAGTTCAATACAACATCTTCTTTCTTTTTTTATGTGATGACATTTTAGGGCCTATTATGAGCATATTTTCAAAATGAATCACTGAAGTGCCATTTCATCAATAAGGGAATACTTACAGATGAGCCAGAGGGGCCAGGAGGACCACGAGGACCCATAGGACCCTGTTTGTAAAGACATGAAAAAAAAAGCCTTTATATTGTATTCAATTGACTTCAAACTGAACAAAGACTGACCTAAATATACATGCGAGTAGCAGTATGAATCAGCATTACTGACAGTAATGTAAACATCTAAACCTGGGCTTTATTGCTGCAAATTTAGTGGTAAGTATATACTGAGAGAAAGCAATGCCTTCATACCATTGGGCCAATGACCTGGCCACCACCAGATTTGGAGGAGTCATAGCTCATTTGAGGAGAGAAGTTCTGTCAGGGGAGAAGAAAAAGAATTAGTCACTGAGCTTAAAGAAACAAGTGTGGCTCATAGTAACTCTGAATTACATCATATAATATAAAGAGTTCTATTTCAGGAGAAGGGTAAGTATTGCTAACAATAAACTCATGTAAGATCCTGTAGCACAGATGTAGAGGAAGTTTAACGTGTTAAAATTATGTAAATGCCTAGGGGAACGTTCAGGATAGATTAAACTGGTCAACACTTTTATATATATTATATATTATATTATATATCATTTATAATTCTGCATTTTCCCCAGATGTAAACCTGAGGACCAGGGAGCTGTCTGCACTCCCAGTGCTGAAATAAACATGGAGCAGATTTCCAAGTCATTTCTCTCTGTCATCAAGTCATCTTACCCTTCAAGTCTGTGTAAAAAGAGTGATTACAGACTGAAGTGATGCTGAATTGCAGAAGTAAGGGGCAGGCTTTGGGGGTGAGATTAAATCTATCTTGGACCACCATGAGATTTTAAGATGTATCTCATCTGACTCATGTCGTATACAAAACTTAATCCTAGATTCTGTGGATGCTCTGACTCAGTAACACTTACTCCGCCAAGGCCAGGGGGGCCAGGGGGGCCGGGAGGGCCAGGAAGGCCAGGCTGTCCAGGGATTCCGTCATTGCCAGGAGGACCAACTGGACCCTGCAGAAAAATCCAAGCAGACACGGTCAGTTGGCAATTTTCTTTACTAATCATTTCAATTTTCTAACTCATTTTTCAATTTGAGATTACAGCTCATAGGAAAACCAATGTAGATTAGAGCTAAACTCACACAGTTGACAAACAAATATAAAACTGTGTGCATGCTGTGATTGATATTACATATTTATTTTTCCATTCGTTTAACCTTGAAGATAGAAAGGTTGCAAAAAAGTTTTTAAAAAATAGATTTCAATTTCAAATTAACTTTACATGTTTCTTATTTGTTATTTATTTGCCTCATTATTTCTTAATTAATGTGTTATGTGACCTTTGAACTTTCAATGACCTGTTGACCTTGTGACCTAATTATTAAAGGTCATAAATGACAGTTACGTCATAGGAGCTTTGTCAACATTGAAATCAGTTTGCAGGGGCTCACTCAGAAAATACATGGTGGTGCCGTCTACATTTTGACATTTTTAGTCAGTAATTAGTGAAATGTGTGACAAAGTAAAAAATATCCTCAGAAGTGTTTTAACCACATGCAATGCAGCAAAGATGCATGATTTTTACTAAGCCAATATCATATCTTATGAACCCTACACAATGACCAACACAACATGGAAACACTAATTTGCCATTGTTGGGACAAATACATCTAACTAACAAAAAGATCTACAAAGACAAAGTAGTTTAAACATTATTTTTGTCCACAACAGTCAGTTTGTCCTTACAGCAACTATATACAATTCAAGTAAACTGGAACCTACCCTGTCTCCCTTGGGGCCAACGTCTCCCTTTGTTGGCTATGGAGAGACAGAAAAAGGGAGTTAGGCTACGCTGCAGCGTTTCATCCACACTGTAAAGACAAGTGCATCATCTAGAATACAAGCAGGCCTAGTTTAGTCTTGACAAACTAAACTAGGCCTTTCCAGCATCTCCAGAAAAAGATCATTATGAAGTTCAGACCTCACACCCTAAACACACACAATTTTCAGTAAGTTAAAAGGGCAAAATACCTCAGACACGTCTGGAACCAGGGGTCCTACAGAACCAGTGGAGAAAAAGAAAATGTCAACACCTCTTGAACATTCACACAGTCGTAATGTTGGACATTTACAAAATAAAGTTAAGTGGGGTTACGTTTAGTATTAACCAACAAGCTACAGCTATCTACAGCAGGTTTAGACCAAGAGTCAGTGCAGACTACAGCAGGAAATACAGTATTTCTTTATGATTGTGAATCAAACGTCTATTCAATTGAATCTAAATCAATTTTGTACTGAAGGTGGAAAATAAATGGGGTTGTTTTGGGAGACATGTGACATGTGTTGGCCCTGTTGCACCCTGCAGTGTCACTGCACAGGTAGGCATGTTGAGAAATTAAAAATTCCCTGCCAGACTTCACCAAAGAGCAGATATAATCCATCGTTACAGAGAAGGAATATTGAAATTGCAGTGAACAAAAGGTAGATCCAAAACGACTGAAAATCCTCAGGCAAGCAGGCTTAGGGCCTCACGTCCATTTGTGGCCAGAGAGCAAGCGGTTGTCAAGGATCAGGTGGGAGGCACTAGGTGGCGCCACAAAGCTAATTAACCACAGAAATGTTGAGGAGGATCAAGGCAGAGTACCATCAACATCGGGGCAGATAGGGCAGCACTCTCCGTCAGGAATGATGGGATCGGCGCAGTCGGATGTGTCCTCACAGATCACCTCGTCGCACATGACGGTTCCACTGTCACAGACGCAGATCTGGCAGGGCTCTGGTTTCCATACATCCTTGTCGTTGTACAACTGTCCGTCTAATGTGCAGCTGCCGAATGTGCCTGAGAGGAGAAAACTGAGGTGAGTTTGGTTACAGACAGAGCAAATATCCAAAAGGGAGTTGACGTCTAAGTAAGATAATCTATGGGAGCCAGATGTGCCCGGTAGATCTAAACCAGACACTGAACTGTGTTTGCAAAATAACTTAATATTTATGAAGAGAAGGAGAAAGTGCTGCTTCTAATGTAATAATAATTTAGCAGTTTCTCCATTGCTATGTAGTTCTTGCAATTCAGGCTGTGCATCAGTCAGCTCTGACCTCTGGCATGTGGCTCAGACCCTTTGACCTCTCTGTCCTTTAATCTCTGTCATCCATGCCACACTTGGGCTTCAGCTGGCAGTGCCCCAGTCATGGAAACAGGCTGTTAATGGGGTGAATTCTGAGAAAAAATCTGGTGTTTGGTGACTGATTTGTGAGCAGGAGTAGAGCTTCTGATGAAGTACAACATAAGTGACTGTCTATAGAGGCTTTAAATGATCTGGGCCTGTGTGACATCAGAGTGCAGGACGTGGTGCACAGCAGAACAAAGGTGCCATCACCGTCCAACTCTCCTGCTCAGATGCAGGGTTGAGATTTTCCCCTCAAAAACTGGGGTGGAAAATCACTCAGGGCCTGATCACATTTCAAGCTGGTGGATGCGTGGTTGGGCCTCTGAGGTGGGAGGACCGAGGTTTTAAGGATGGACGCGCAGTTCCAGTACCTGCCACGGAGCGGCGCTGTTAACCTACTAAACGAGGTCTTCCGCACCCTTCCCTGTATGGTGATTAATTGAAAAGTCTAGACCATTTCACTGACGACGTCAGGCTTAAGCGATTTTTCCATGGCCCCTTTTCAGCTAACCAAGTCCAGTTTTATACAAACAGGAAAAAATGTTGTTTAATTCGGCATGACATCCTCCTAAAGCTTAATCCTTATAACGCCTTCAAACGTCCCCACTGTCATATTTTAATCCCCAACAAACGTCTGTTTTCACACTTTTGATGCCTTCATGGTAAAGTTATTGACAAAACATCCAAGTATTCTATCCTAAAGGTTTTGGCACCTATTTGGCACAACGTTTCTAAAACTGATGAAAACTGCTTTCTAAAGAAAACATAATTAAGATTTCATCAAATGTTTTTGCCTTTTTTAAATTTCTCAGTGCTTGTGCTCTGCCTCAACTCTCTCTGAACCCAATGTCCTGTCACTGTGCATCAGAGATAAAGCGCAGCTGCTCTCCTCAGGTTTGCGCTCCAGCAGGAGGACGCACACTGAGCGTGTATCTGCACGTCAGTGAGAGCATCAAACAGTACAAGAAAAATCCAGTCTAGAATCTCCTATTCGCTTCCAGATCTCCATTAAGAGAGGGGGGGGGAAAAAGAAGAAGAAGAAGAAAGAAAACACCAAAACGCCTCACTGTGTTACAACTTTCCCCCATCTCTGCCCACTGGAGTCAGGTATCCCGCAGAGGACGATCAGTTCCAGCAAACTGCTCAGCATCCTTGCGGGCTATCCACATCCTGAGTGTGCCACAGTCCCAAAACAACTCAAATCAATGTCAAAGTGATACTTACTATCATCCTCGCCTTGAGCTCTCGCCAAAAGCACTGTTGCGCTGAGCAAAAGCGCTAACCGAATATCCACAAAGCTGAACATGTCTAAATATTAGACATGTAGATTCTTTGCGGCAAGGGGGGAATCCTCTTTTTCTCCTCAGACACCTCTCATACACGGTAGGGTCCGGTCTGTGTGTAACTCCAATCCAGACCCTAGCAGAAACTCCCTACTGCCTAAACAAATGAGTTAGCTTGGCTTTTATATGCCAAAACTTTTGGGGAGGTCCCGTGCGCACCAGATATCTTGTACATGTTCAAGTGGCAGAGTCCCTCCTTCATCAGAGAGAGGGGGCCGTCTTAAAACATGTCAAACAAGTTCACGTTTCAGCTCAAACGTGGATGATGAGGACACTCATCATTTACGCGCCGGCTCTCCACCGTCCCAGACGTGTTTTTTTAATCATCCTCTTGTTCTCCGTGGATTTTTCTTAATTGAGGCTTTTGTTGGGGGTGTTTCGTCTGAGACCTGTGTCGCTCTGCTGACTTTCAATCGTTCGGACACTGGATGATTTTATTTAATGCAGCTTAGTCACTGTTAATTAAGAATAGGGTTTGATTTCGTCTCTGCAGGACGTTGTTATATTTCACAGTTTATGTTACAGAGGAGGAGAGGGCTCAGGATTATGTCTGATGATCTTGCGCATTTTACGCACAGAGAGCAAACCAGACAGAGATTAAAATACTGTCAAGATCATCTGAAGCTCCAGTGTTGGAAGACTAAATCATATTCTAGCATGTACATTTATTCTTGGCAGGAAATCCCGTTAATGTTATTATAGGCACCAAAACTCCGAGATGTCTTATTTTTTAATTCTGGGCCTGTGCACTTTCTGAGTGTCAAGCACCTACAGGCAACTGCAGTTTTATCCCAGCATACTGTATGTACACACCTAATATACTGATGATTAAACATGATGTAACACACTGCATCCAGTTACAGTTTTGTTACCTGAAGTCATGATACAGTGTTTTCCAAAGCATTAACTTTCTAAGTTTCCCCTCATTATCATTAACAGTCAGAGCCCTCCCTCTATCATCTTTCATCTTTCTGATCAATGAATGACATGAAAATGATAAAGCTTTCATCTCTGTCCATCTTATAAAATTAAACAGTAATCTGAAAGTACACGGGACAGTGATTTTGAAAACATGGTACAACGACCTGTCTTAAAATCCACCTTTCCAAAAAGAGGCACGGCCGTCCCATGATGTTAGAGACTGGGAAAGAGGGAGGGAGGGAGAGAGGGAGAGAAAAGAAAGTCTGGCAGATCCACAAAGCAGTCTGGTTGCACTGTGGACACGTTGCAGCTTCTACAACTACAAGATGGCCCAATTCGACCTCTGAGTTTCTCTCATGCCTCATGCTTCAGTCTTCTTTTGACAACTTTCCTGTCTTCACTAGTCAGAATCAGTGAAGTGCACAAACAAAAGACATTTAAGAACCATGTATCAGGAGCATAAAAGCATGTTTGCCTGCTGATCCAGAAGTGGAAATAACCAAATCATTAAATATGTTTTCAGTTGTATGTACGCATGTGAGAGCAAAGGTGAATGGGAATGTTAGAATTCAGAAACACTTTATACCCACCCTGACAAAACTTCTTCCTGTGATGGATATCTTACAGTATCTGAAAACAAATGTGCTGATACAGCCCATACTAGTCATGTGATTTGTCAAAAAATGCATTTAGTATTAGCTTCATACTGACTGAAGAGAAAGCATGAAAGAAAATGCATGAAATGGTCATAACTAACACACACAGCAAAACTGTAAATAACTGGAAGAAAAAAATAAGAACACAATGGAAAAAAAAACATGAAGAATAGTAAATAGAAAATACTAGTGGAAGAAGAGTGCAGACTAGCTACTAGGTTACATACACACAGTCAGTGCTAAGGTCATCTAATGCACCAAGCTGCAAAGACCTGTCATCGTTCTATGATATGGTTCACCCACCTCCAGGGAAAATGATTTGTTTCCGGGAAGAAACTTGTGCGCTTAGTGATTTTGTTTGCACTGAGCAGGTATGTTGTTTAGCATCTGTTCTGTGCTAATGAAAGCAGTATGTCTGCTCCAACACCTGCCACACAGACAGACAGCTGCCAATCTTCATTCTCCTCACCCTCCAGTAAAGTGTTACAGCATGCCTTATGTCACGCATTTGTGTAACATTCATTTGTGTAATGCATACGGGCATGATGTGCATCTTTATATGCACAGTGCGACAAAAAAGTGATTTCAGTTGTGCCCAAGTGCACAGCAAGGAAGCTTCAAGACAAGACACACCCATCTGAGTGACTTTTATTTAGATGAGAAAGAGAAGGGTGAAAGGGGAATGGTTAAAGCTACAGAATATCACAGGTTTCAGGCTGTTGGAATGAAATGTAAATAGGGAAGTCCTGTTTGACAGGGTCCTGTTGTTTGTCTTGAGAGGAAACCCATTTGATAAGACTTGTGCCTGTGTGCTGCCTCTGTGATTTTAACTTAAAAAACACATTTTTCTCAGCACAGTAATGTGACTGCTGGTTATCCTAATGTGTGTAAGATGCAGTTTATATGAAGCTCTGATCGATAGTTGAGTCTTTCAGGCACTAACTTGCACATTCAGAGTGACTTTCCATGAGTGAAATGAAGCTGAAGCTCACAGGACAGTGTTTAAATAGAACTGGTAATTTTCTGGTGTTTGCCTTGGACTCAAGTTGCTGCAATCTATAATATATTTTTCTGTGGCGAGTCTCTCAGAGTTCAGACTGGTGGTTTGGGTGGAAGTGCTCAGAATCAGTTTATGGCGTTTTAGCTGCATTCAAATATCCTTGCACTGTGAAGCTACAGTACATGCTTTCTCACTGTGGCAGATAAGCTATTTAGCATATTTTAGCAGAGAAATGGCTGTCAGGTTGTCCTGCCAAGACAATCAGAAACTCCAACCAGAGTAGATAATGGCTAGAAATCCATCCTTGTGTTTTTCTTTATGTAACAAGAGAAGAAGGGAGTACAAAAATATCTGAAATAGAGCCACCAAGCTTTGCCGACTCAAGGGAGGAAATTCCATGTTTGTCATTGGCAGCTTTTGGAGGTATATGAGCCCAGGATGTAACAGGTTGTGGGAAAAGGTGTTTTCACATCCACTGCTATAGCTTTTTCATGACTTTCTTCCCATTAATTAGACAACTGTGACTGTTTTCCATTATTTAAGCCTAACAGGCTTCCACTGGGGATGCATTTATGAACAGAAACTGCATCTGTCTGATGGTGGAGGGATCGTTTGTTTTGGTAGAAGTGGCACAGGCCCTCAGGACAGGTCAACTCATGCAGCCCTTATTTCAAACAAGTACTGATGCTAATGGAGCTACAGGAACTCTCTAGGCAGTAAATGCAAACAGCAATACATTAATTAACCTCACATTTTAGAGGGGGAACATGTGCACAAGTAGGCGAACATCCAGCTTTAAGACCAGCCAGAGCTTACAAAGTAACAAAAAAAGAACTAAATTGTGCATTCCCCGGCAGGCCTCTGAGCTGTAGCCAGCAACACGTAGCATCTGCCTGGCTTTGTCCACGTGTTTCTACTTGTAGGACTCTGAGCCTTTGCTGCTCCAAATTCTAACAAAGCCAAAACCTCTCAGTCTCCCTCTCTCGCTTGTTTCTGTCACTTGGTGCCTGAAGGCCCGTGTTCCTCCACCCTACTTAAGGAGCCATGGGGCATTTAATTTGTTTGTTGCTTCTTTAAAACTATAATGTCTCCTTTAACTCACTGTCTGACTGGAAATTTTGCGATAAGGCCACTATTACTTGCTGTTAAACCCTTGTTCCAGGCCATTATGATGTTTGTTAATTATTTTCAATTATGGGTTTTTGCACAGACATTTCATTTCATGCTTTGTTTAGATGAAAGCCCATTGTAGGCCCACTTGCTCCAGACAAATTACAGGGTATGATAAAGAAAATTGTACAGTATCTCAAATAAAATCAGTCACTGTACAGTATATCTTTAAAATTTAAATGGCTGTTATCAAGCGTACTACCAAACTGTAATAGTGTTTATCTTAACAGTTTTCCAAAATTACATGTGCACATTTAGTAAATAAATAATCATGAGAAAAAATGAATGAGAAAAATTTCAGGCACCTTTATTTTGATACAGAAGAACCTCCAGCTCAATCCAGAAGTGCTCAACTACAGTAGATTTCTTAAGCAATAGTTAATGAATAATTTTAAGTTACCTATGTGGGTAGAGAGCATACTATCAGTCAATTCAGTTTTTCTATTCAGTAGAATTGATATGAATACTTATTTTGAGTTTGTGCTCTGGGCACATGAACACTGCTCTTTACATCACTACTGCTGCTCTGGCAATATCTGCAATGATCACCTGATAAGTTCATAGAATTTACACGCTTAACATTTATTTATCAGAAAAAAAAAATGTGTGTTCACTCATGCATGTGATTTAAAAATTAACAGAGAATAGAAAAAAAAATGTTGCTGTTGATGAGTCAAAGTCACTGACAGTTCATTGGCCTTTTTTAATAACAAAAAGTCTTATTAGTATCCCTCTGGTATCAGTATTGGTGGTTCCAGTTGTGGCACTGGTTTGACTTGGTATCAGATAGAAAACAAATTTTGCCTTGTTGCCCATTGCATTTGAAATCATTAAGTGTTCACGCCACACTACAGTATGTAAGATGTAGTGTATGTAACCAAAGTAGAGTGACTGCATTGTGGTTGTACACCTCCACCAACCAGTGAAGTCACAGGAAATAAGGTACAATCGCTCCTTTTCTTCCCTAGTTATGCGTTTGAATGATGGCCAGAAAAGTGTTTTTGAGGAACATTATGACGCCACAGTGAAGTTGAGTTTTGATGGTTGTGGATGTAAAATGTCATCATTACATTATTTTATCCTGTCAGACATTGGAGTGAAGTTTTGTCATAATTAACACATCAATTCTTGAGTTATGGCTGAAAATGTGTTTGTGAGGTCACAGTGACCTTTGCCCTTTACCTACCAAATTCTAATCTGTTCATCCTTGAATCCAAATGAAAGGTTGTGCCAAATGTGAAGAAATTTCTTCAAGGTGCTGATATACCACCAATTGGATGCTGTATGTGTTAGAGCACTTAGTATGTATGTAGGATAAGCACTGTATGAATGTGTGTTTGTGAATGGGTGAATGTAACCTGTGGTATGCAGCGCTTTGAGTGGTTGATATGACTATAAAAGTGCAGTTCATTACACTATATTTCTGGCCATGGCTGTCACCAGCACAGAGGCAAAAAAAAAAAAAAAAACAACAACAAAAAAAAAAACGTATCATAATTATTAGCATCATAATTCTCACTAAACATCTGGATGAAGTTACAAAACAGCCAACAGGCCATGTACAGTAGTGGGCTACAGTAAATGGCAAATAATGCATGCATTGCTTATCTCCTCTGATACACTAAGTGATAAACAATACACCAATGCTTTTGGAGACTGGGGTAATACTGTAGGCAACCTGCTGCTATGAAACTGCGTCACCACAACTCATCAAATAAAATCTGATATGAGTCAACTGCTTTGTCAACCTCAGGTCTCCAGCAGAGATCCTCATTCACAGTCAGGACTGCTAAACTCTGCCGTGTACGTGTACAGACGAGCAAATAACTAGTGTGACTACAACAGTCGCCTCCATGAAAATAAACCTCCCAGCTCTGGCCTAGACTCTGCAAGTTCATTCAAAGCCATAGCATGAGTACAGAAAAAAAGAGGGACTTCCACGCGGCGTTATGGGTAAATGCTCAATTACAGGGTGAATGTTTCAGCCCACTTCTGACTGTTACTTCAAGCAGCGCCCTATGTGAACTGCAATCATCTCATAAAGGACTGACTTTTGTCTTTTTAGTCTCCAGGCTGGGGTTAGTGCTTGCTGGCTGAGCACCACTCTCACCACTACAGTAGTCATTTAATTTGAAGACAGTCATTTTCTGCACTAGAAGGCAATGGACAGTTGGACTGCAAGTGTATGATACTGTATAGAGTCTATATGTGTATATGATAAATTTTAGAAGTTACAGTAGTTCCCGTTGATTCTTCTGTATCAGAAAGGGTAAAACTATAACATCAAGTATTATGAGTTAGCATCAAAGTTCATTTTTGACCTTGAGAACAGTAGTTTTACTGAATAATCTTTAGTTTTCAACCATCATAAAATGTAGTTGAAAGCTGGCTAGCTAGACATTTTGGGGAAAATGCTTATACTGTATGCTTCGCTCAGAGTTAGACAAAAAGACTGATGCCAATCTCATTTCTGTCTGTTAAGTATGAAGCTACAATCAGGATATGGTTAGCTTAGCTTAGCACAAGAACTGGGGGGAACAGCTAGCCTGGCTTTGTCCAAAGATAACACACTTAAATCTTTACACACTTTTGCAGGATAATGTGAGGATAATGTGAGGGACTACTTCTTGACCAGTCACAAAAGACTCTAGGTAGGCACATATTGTTAACCCTCAGCAGAGCCAGGCTAGCTGCTTCCCTCTGTTTCCAGCCTTTGTGCTAAGCTAAACTAACCTGCTAGCAGTAGCTTCATATCAGACCACTATTCTCATTTAATCGTTAATAATTGATTTCATGTACAAAGTCTCACAGTAAATGGTACAGTAAGGGAATAGTTTATGTATAAAGATGCATATAAAAGGTAAATGTCTCCTAAAATATTTTTGCTGTTTTTGAAACAGCTTAGCTGCTTAACAAACCCACTCTCTCCTGAGCTCCACCCTTCATGACACATCACCTCCCTTTTTGGGGCGTGAGAGAAAATGGTGGGGGTCCCAAACCCATACCCACCGTCGTGGTAACATATCCTTCATTGATCTAAATATCCAATGACAGTTAAATGTTAGAAGGTGAGATCACTGCTTTCTTCTTTACATCCACATGGCACAGGTTTTTTTCAGGTTCTGATAAGGAGTGTGTTACACTGTTATCTGTTGGCTTCACCTCTCTCTCAGAACACCAATTTGAGCAAAGGCCTTTTTTCCCCCTGTTTCTTGGTCTGGTTTTCTTCTTGTCTCTGCATCTGGTTTTCTCCACTGTCCCAGCCCCCATCCAAACTCCAGCTCTCCATCCCTCCCTCTTTCTCTCCCCTGCCTGCTCTCTTTTTCTCCCATCCCTCCGCTCCACCACCAGCGCAGACATCCAGTCAGACACAGAGTGGATGGAAAATATGACTGGATCCTTCCCTGACTTCAGATAATGTGCAACACTGCTGGCGAGCGTGGCACCACTAAAAACAGGGAAAGGCAGGGAGAGAGAGAGAAAGCGCATACTGGACACCGAGACGTTTATCTGACGGGCTGCTCTTAGTATCTCATAAAGAAAATCCTTTGGAGCAGAGAGTTTTCATTTTTGTGGTTAGTTTGTTCTTTTCAAGGACAAGTTTAATCTCTCTGAAATTTTAAAAGGATTATTTTGCAGCAATTACTTGCTAACTGCTCAGTGTGAAAAAGGAACAGCTGACAATATGTCCACAAATGATGTGCAGAAGCTCCAGAACAAATTACTCATCCCTAGACATACACTGACATTTTATCATAGTAGACAATCAGAGGAAACCCTCAGACTATCCCCTCATCCGACGACATTTATGTTGATTATTTACACGTTAGCACAACATCAGAGGCCGCAAGACAGATACCAAAGAGCCCCACTGGGCATGTGGGTGTCATATTTCCCTGCCACAATATCTCAAACTGTAGGAGGTCCTTTTGCAATGCAGGCAGAGGGAAGTTAAAACAATGATGTTGGGATGGAATATTCTATTCTGGATGGGAGACACACACACACACACACACACACACACACACACACACACACACACACAGACACAAAGGAAAAAGTGATACAAGTTTTCATCTGTATGTGTCTCCAAATAGGATACATATGTCAGGAACTATATTGAATCATCAACTCCAAATTACTTTTAGAAATGTGTGGTATATATGTATTTCACTGATGTGTTTTTCTGAAGAGAAATGTAACTAAAATGGTGATTTGGTGTCTAAAGTTAAAGTTTTCTTCCCATTCCTCTCTGAATGTGGTTTCCAGTTGACCTGCAGTCTCTTCAGATGGTTTGACGCCGGTCTTCCCCAACATCTGGGAAAGTTAGTCAGTGCTTTTATTACATTGTCTTGTCCTTTCATCCCTGGTTTTCCTCTTTTTGCTCCTTTGCTTTATCTGCACAGCAAATCAAATGCTTAGTAAAGGCTAAAGTTTTAGGATCATCCACTTTCTAAAGTATTCTGAACACTTTTTGTTGTCATTCTTATAATACTAACTATGTTTTGTAAAACTGTCTGAGTCATGCTGAGCACTTTGATTTCTCTTCTGTACCATCAGTAAACTTTTAAGTTATAGACAGCATCTAAGAGTCAAAATTTGAGGCTAAAGTCAGCCTCTGTTGCAAAGTGAGCTTGCAAGGAATGATTGGGGGGGAAATGAGCTCAGAAATCCCGTCTGGAAATGTCGTTACTCCAGCTGCTCTGCCGCCCCTCTGCAAGCACTCATAAATACTGCGGCCTACAGAGATGTTCACATGTGAGGAGAGCGGTGGGGAAAGTAGGAGGCACAGCTGAGTAAAAGAGAGGAGCGAGAGCAAGACAGAGCAAGAGAGACAAACAAAGAGAAGCGAGGGGAGGAAAAAAAGAGTGTGAAAGAGTAGGAGGAGGCACTGGATTCAAAGCAAAAGTGGGAGTTTTACTTTCCATATTCCATTATGTCTATAGAACTAACAGATAGAGAAAAAGGCTGAACAGACAGCAGGTAACCTCAAACTAAGGGAGACTGGAGATGGAAATAGGGAAGCCTGTAACTATGTGGGGAAAAAATTCCCATCTGTCGGATGACTCATACTCTCCCCTCAGCCTCAGAAACAAAAATTAACAACGTCCCAGTCTTACTGCAAAGGCAGTGATACCTCATGCCTCATTACCCAAAAATATTTGAATACATTCTTGATCTTTACATTTTTTTTTTTTTTAACATACATTCTTAAACTGTTTCTGGAGGCCCTGTCAGTCTGTCATGTGTATTACACCACAGTGCTCTTGTATTGAGACAAACTGTTGTTATCAAAATTTTTGGACTGAGTGGGTAAATATTAATAAAACCTGTTAATACTTCTGATTAAATAGTAAATAAATGACTGGCCTGTGCTACCTGTCCCAGGTCTTTACTGTGAGACAGTAAAATACAAGCTGGCATGTTATCACAGTCTTGGCAGTCTGCATCTTGTGTTTTCTCTCTTACTAACTTTCCCCAATACAGACTAGCAGAAGTTAAAAGCATTAGTCTACCTGGCAACAATGCTGTCCAAAGATGTGGTTATTTTGCTCTTTTGTGTCACTGCAGAGAAGGAGAAAGATAGCCGTACATAAAATCCAGCAACTTTCTTTGTGAAGGATTCAGCTCCTACTCACATGAAAGCATCGAAACATGTATTCAGCAGTGATTTTAACCTTTGTTGTTACACACAATGACAAACAAGTTCTCCACTCAATTCATAAAATATATTACTGTATCACTTGTGTAGTTAAAACTCTGACATTTATATAGTCAAATTGCATGATGTCGTTTCATTTTATCAGCTCCTCTATTTCAGACACTCCAACCACTTAAACAAGTATGTAAGTATATGTACTTCTAAACACAAACAGTCATTTAATCTTCATCTCACTAGCACAGGGTAAATTTTCTGGGAGATACAGGGGACCAAAGTTACTTTTCTTTTCAGTCCTACAAAGTAAAAGGCTGTTGCGTTCAATTACACATTTAGTTTCATTAATTCTCAAGCCAGAATTGTTTGCTTCCTTAGGGGTTGGACGACGAGACTGTTTACATGTTCATCTCTCTGTGTTGTTAGCTTTTGATACCTGTAGCCTAGCTTAGTGCAGGGGCTGGAAGCAGGGGGGATCAGTAGCTAGCCCTACCTCTGCCAAAGATGCTTTCCATCAGCTCCAAGTTATATTTTGTGAATTTAACGTGGGTAGAAATGCGACTTTGATTTCTTTATTGAACAGCAACAAGAGGACGAGTCTGCAAACAACATCTCTGAAGTACTGTCCTCACCGCGAAGTTAACGGGTAAATTACTCTCGGATATTTTGGCTAGCAAGCTAGGTAACCAGAAGCTGGTTTTCTTCTGTGTTTTACTGCTTTGGCGTAGACTCCTTCCCCTTGGGTTCAGTATTTAAACTAAACTTTGGCTAAACCAAACACACCCATCTTCTGTATCAGCTTTGTTGCTTACTATTATCACGAAGGAAACTGACACGGGTGAAAGTGAGCAGCAACAATCAAAAGTGAAGATAAAATATGCAGTGTAAAAACGATAAATAAAACAACAGTATGTATGTACGTAAACAGTACCATCCTGCACATTACAAGTTGAATTTTAACGACAGTTGTCTAATAAAGAGCAGGTGTGCCAGTCGTCATTTTATATGAAGATATACAGTCTTTCAGTAGCTCCAGGAATTATAGGGAGTCTAAAGCACTTCCCTGTAATGAGCATCATGCAATTGTAGGCTGAAAGAAGGGAGTAAATGTTTTAAAAGGTGAGCCTGCTGCAACTTCCTCGACCAGCCTCTTTACTTTGCACAGTATCTTGTATCATCCATCTCTCACTAAGACAGCAAATAAGTATATTTCTCCAAATTTTTTTATGTTTATCTAAAATCATACTCAGCTATGCATACCCTTGTACACTGCAGGTGATAATGATAGTAATTCATATTAGACCCAGGTATTCAGCCATTAGACCCTCACCAGGGCAGATCCTCATATATGGCTTTATTATTATGAATGATAATAATACTTGCAAGTGTGCAAAGCCCTCCCTTCTTCAGTTGTTGTTTTAAGAAATGCACAAGACATAATGGAGAGGTAGACTTGTTTTCTGCCTCACAGAGACTTAGTTAAAAAGGTTGGCATCAGCTTTATATTTGTGTGTTAATTAAAGTGCACAGAGCTACCTTTTCTCTACATTTCTCCATTTTGAGCCTGCTTAAATGTTTCACTTCACTCTAGAGGACACACCGATCTAGCAGTCATATTCATCTGTGCACCATATGTGATATCACATGTAAATGTAGCTGTATGGAGAGGAGCAAAAGCTGCGAGCTTCTGAAAATGCTAAACCACTTTCATACTCAGAAAGAGTCATGTATTAGTTGGAAGAGTAAAAAACACTGGCTAGAATGTAAATTATTAGATAAAGATTTCCTCATTATCTGAATATTGAACAAACCGTGCATGTCTTGTGTTTGCAGTATTTCTAATGGAACATGTGTCTCATCCTTTTAAAAGGCTGTGAATCACTTTTACCTGATGGCAATCTCAGTAAAGGGCAAAATGCCTCTCTTCACACTCTGCCAATGTTGTTTTCTCAAGGCCCCCAGCTCCCAGCGCTTGACATTACATCAGGACACGGCAGTGACGGATGAAAAGATGCCTCTTAGCTTGGGCTTGCAGGACTCCCACCAGGGCAGAGCAGGAAACCGCAGGATTAAGGCTGAGGTAAACGACACTCTGTGTGTTTGTGTATGTTATTTATGTGAGAGTAATTTGTGTTTTTAAGGTTGAGATGCGACAGACTGGTGGGGAGGTTGCTTAGATAAAGTAATCTATTATGAATTATTCCCACATCAGGAACTCACCTTGCTTACTGCTTCTGTAGCACTTTCTCAGAGTCTCAGTCATCCTGATAGGTGAGCAGGTGTGGGTGAACTGTTATAGTTAGACCTCTGTTTTATTTGTCAGCGACATCGACAGTCATCACTGGAGGAATTGTGTTTTCCGGTTTTCCATCCGTCCATTCCCGTTCCCAAATTTTGCACAAATGTTCACCTAGACTGAAGGATGACGTGATTAGATTTTGGTGGTCAAAGGTCACTGTGACACACACAAAACACTCTCTTGGCCATAACTCAAGAATTCATGTGCTAATTATAAGAAATTTGAACACAAATGTCTGATTGGATGAAATGATGAAGTGATGATATTTTATACACAACAGGCGAAAGGTCAACTTCACTGTGACATCATAATACTCTGCAAAAACATTTTTTCTGGTAATAATTCGACACCCTATAACTCAGAAACTGGAGGAGGGATTGTGACCATATTTTCTGAAAACTTGACCTGGTTAGAGAGGCGTACAACGGTAATTCCTAGCTTGAATTCTCTATATTTGTATGCATTTTGAGCCATGCATGTAAAACTGGGAGTGGTGGGAATTTTTATCTAATGATCTGAATTTCTTTGTCAGTAGTGAAGTTAGCATGATCATCAGTTCATTAATTGGAGCATGTAGTACTGTAGTTTCATTGCATTTTCCACTTTTTAAAGGAACTGATCCCATAGAAAATATATGATTTGAGCAAAGCTTAGTCACCATTCAGCAAAACGACTGCATGCTGACACATAGGAAAGGAATCCACAAGTTGCTCAGACTCTAGATCGATAGGAAAAATTGTAAAATGCCTCAAACATCCACAGTGTCGGTTGAATCATCTGAACAATGTTGCAGCCTTTTTCTGTCTGAATAATGATGGATGGATGGAATTTGTACTAAGGTTTTCTTAAAACCATTTTCGCACCCATCTCAGCTTTGTAATTAATTATTCTTCTGTGCTGCCTTTGGAAAGTTCTGTCTGTTTTGAAAAGAGGAAACACTAGTGGGAAATGTCACTTCTGAGCATGTGCAGTAGATCTCTCAGTGCTCCCTTAGATCGAGCTCTCAGTCCAGCCCGAAGTTTGCTGAGTACTTCAGAACAGTTGAGAAAAAAAAAGTGACCTCAGTACAAAAGAATGCAATGTGGTCTGTTCTCCCTCCCCTAACATCCAGCACAGGCAAAAAAGACTTCTCTTAACCCACTGTTTAGCAGAGGGAGTGTATATGGCTTGAGCCATTTAAACGGCCACATAGCCGCCCTGTGCTCCCTCCTTACTCTTCTTCCTCCCTCATGTTCAACTCCTCTTTTCATGGGGAGGATGCGAGTAAAGTTGCCACGTTAAACGCTCTCTCTCTCTTTCCTTTTGCAACTGTTCTCACTTTGCAAAGAGATCTTTAAGAAAACAAATAAAGTTGTTGCTGGCAAACATCCTTGTCATATACAATAAAAGCCATGGTTGCTTAGTTATTATAGCTCGCAACGACATATAAAAGCTTTGCCTGCACTCTTGTACATGTACATGTTTTCTGTCCAGGGGCTGTGAGAATACCATTTATTTGAATCAAATAAACATATTCTGATCTTACTTACTGATAGCAGTTTTTTAACTTCCTTTTTGCCAGGCCTTGCCTCTCTTTTTTAATGGCTTGTGTACAATTGCATGCAGTGGTGAGAGTTATCCTTGCCAATCTTGTTCCTTGCCTATTTTGCCTGTTCCCTTTTGTGTTTTACAGCAATGGAGTGGATAAATTGAGAGCAAGCTGAGTCAGTAGAGTTGACTGACTTTGACTTAAAAATGTGGTTGTAGCAAATATATGAGAGACACAAAGAGAGGATGATAGAATTCCAAATGATTGCCCCCTTTACCAAGTTGAAGTTATATTTGTGACTGTATGTCGTCATTTGTGTTTTTGTGCAACCTAAGGTCCCAGCTCTACAAGAAATGAATCTCGTCCTGATTGTTGTTGTGGTATTAGTGTATCTGATTTTGCTGCGTTGAGCTTCTACAGTGGAGGCCTAAGGAGAAGAGATTTCATGCCTGACGAGGTATCCTGGTGCCAGCCACATGTTCAGAAACCACGGCTGCTGGAGGAGGAGTTTAGATTTATGCTCGCCTCCTGTGTCACCCTGAAAATGTGGGGCTAACAGCTTTCAGATGTTGGTCATGGAGGAAGTATGGAGGATGGTGGTGGTGGGACTGGAGGGGTGTGTGTTTGGATTGTGCTTTGCAAAGTATAGTAATGATCTATTCTAATGTAGGCATTTTGAATCCACTGAAAGTAGCTGCAAGGCGACGGCACATTTGCAGTGTTGAGAACCGAGTGCAGTGTGGCAGCTATGACAGTATGTCAGTCATACATTGTGCTGTGTAAAGTGAAAATTTCCTTGCCCTCAGTGACATTTGATTCCTTCTTGCTAGATTTAATACTTGTCATGTCATTTCTACTCTTCTATAGCCATGTCAGCAGGTCTGTGAGTCTGTACTAGGAGACAGCAGTTGAACTAATTGCTAATGTCCGCATGCTAACGTGCTCACAATGACAAGGCTAGCATGCTGATGTTAAGCAGGTAAAATGTCTGGTCATTGAACGTCCAGTCAAAATTGTATTGTATTGTGGATTGTACCATTCCCTTTGTTAGGGTAAGTGAAGTTTGACCTGCTGGTGGCACTACATAAAAAGTCAGTGAATCACCAAAGTCATTAAAATTCAACCTCTTGGTACCTTGAACATCTGTATAAAATTTAAGAGAAATTCATCTCACAGTTGCTGAGATATTACAGGACTGGACCAAAGTGGTGGACTGAAATATGATGCATATTTTCTCACCTGTTTCTATATCAAAAGCTAATCAAGAAATCAGCCACTGACTTTGGCCTGGGTGCCTGTCAGAGTCAAGTGATAAATACTTTGTGACAGCTCAAGTAATGCTTCCTCCCATTATTCATACTTAGTGACAGTGAGGGCTCAGGCCATTCCCACCCTGTGCTATCATTAAAACACAGCACTGTAATTTTTTGCTCCATTCTATGCACCTGCACATGTATGCAGTTACGTTGCATGGACACCTGGATAGCTTGGAAACCAGGTGAGCTTGCTGATCTGCACGCAGATTCTCCCATTTTAACTATGCAGTGTGGCAACTGGAATTTTAATAGAGTCTGCATTATTCCCTGCAATTCTGCATTTAACTGCTTCTGTTAAAATGTAAAATAAAGACAAAATAGTCTTCCTTGGCACCCCAGCTTCCTGACATGGTCTGCCTCCTCAAGTAACAATTTCTAATCATTCAGCTGTTCCCGAAACATTTGTTGTAGTGATCGATTGAGTCTAAATAAGCCTTGTCTTTGAGCTGTCTTATGCTGCAATTGGAAGTTTCTATATTCTCTTATCCTATCCTAGATTGATCTTCAACACCACAATTACATGAATTAAAATGCAATAAAACTCATTATCTTCAGATGAGTAAGTCACGGATGAGAGGGCAGTAAGCAAGTCTCACAGTGACTGAGTGCCAGGCTTTTAGCATTGCACTGAGACTTGAGCTCAATAAACTCTCATCCTAAAATAAATGCAAAATTAGAGGGTTATAGAGTGGAGAAAAAAAGGCCACTGGGCTTGGTTCTTGGCCCCACGCACTCAGCCGCTGTGCAGTTTTCTTTCCTGTCTCCTATTATTCCTGGTCTTCTGCCTGGATGAGTCAAGAGAGGGAGAGAGTCTCAAGAAAAGAAGAAGGGAGAGAAGGAGAAAGAGAGGGTGGAGGGGGAGGTAAAACAGAGACAGACAGACAAAGAGGCAGGAGAAAGACAGAGAAGATGGCAGGGAGAGGTGGAGGGAAAGGAACAGACTACAATGTCTCCTTCAGTGTTTAAAAGACAGGATTTGAATGACAGTAAATGTAGAAAACTTGGGAGGTGTTCAAGTGCAGCCATTTTGTGAGAATTCTTGTTTTGATCCACACTAACATTTAAAAATGTGTTTTAAAAGCTCAGCTCAGTGTGTAACAAATGCTTGTCTACAAGCAGTTTTTGGACACCAAATTCCAGGTCTGATGAAGAATTTTATTCTGCTTGTCATGGGACAAAACAGTTAATTCTGATTTATGGTCCAATCTAAGCAAAATGTGCAGCAGAATCCATTCATTTCAGTGGAATTGCCATGATGGGTGGTTTCTTTGTGTTGGTACTGGAAAATGGAGGAAGCTAGCTAGTTGTGTTGGACCCATAACTTTTGTTTAACCCTCCTCTGTCAGAGTATAAAGTGATCCACAGGAGAGAAATGGTTTGAAGACAACTAAGAAACAAGAGTCAATCACACAAATATGTGCGAACTGTGTGAACTCATTGTCCCATTGGTGACCATGCTAATGAGAGTGCAAACTGACAGCAAACTTACTAGATTGGAGAGCTTTAGTAACTCTTAAGAGATCTATTGTGAATGAGTTTGACAAGTGTTAGCATGTGCCCAGCCCTGACAGATAGATCCAAGATGGAAACTGTGGGCTCCCATTTTATAGTTGCTGTTGATATTAATTGGGATCTCCATGATCCATAGAAACCAGAAGTCATTTGACAGACTGGAAATATGGCAAACATAAAGAGAACCAATTTTTCTTGTCCCTCACCTAAACATAGATTTGTTCCATCCCACGCTGGATATGATCACAG
Organism: Lates calcarifer; assembly: GCF_001640805.2. Taxonomy (NCBI): domain Eukaryota; kingdom Metazoa; phylum Chordata; class Actinopteri; family Centropomidae; genus Lates; species Lates calcarifer. Next base: position 4,938,443 of record NC_066855.1, on the reverse strand, counting down.
GATATGAACACAGATAAAGAAATCCTCCTAAAATTTTTCCAAACACTGGGCTCTTCTGCTCCTCTACGCTGTCTTCTGATTAATTTCTTTTCCAGTCACATTCTTGTAAAATGTGTTTTAATGGCTGTGCCATGAATGTGTCCAAAGAGTGACAAAACCAGATGTTTTTGGACGCTGGTGCTGCAACCTGAGCGAACATAGTCTCTGCAGCAGCCAACTGTTTGATCGATATTCAAACTGAAACAAGTGTCTGGTTGGAAATCTTCCTCAGTGAAGACTAATGTGCAATATTCTGTGTGTGCTCTTCACAGTTTTATAAATTTAGCTTTAACTCTGCGCTTTTTGAACACATCACATCTGTTATCTTTTACTGTATCATAAAAATGTATTTTAGAACCTTGGCCATCGTAAGGCTACATCAAAGACCAGCTTGTTTGTTTGAAGGCAAAAAGACGATTTTACATGAGTGCTTATTAGAGTAAGTTGAGATTCATATGCCAGGGCCCTCACAGTGGCAAGTCCACTGTTAAAAAAGGCTCTTGTTGCCATCATTATTTACTAACTGAGAAGATCAAGGGCTTTTTAATCGAGGTGTTTCAGCACCCCTGGGTGTTTTACAATAGCTCTAGTGCTTCTGTTGTTTAACTAGGAGCCAGAAACCAGTTTGTGGCCCTTGCAAAATGTACAGTAGGGGGCTGAGGGTCTCAAAGGCCCCTATTGAGGGCTGCATTGTGATGTTTTATGGTAATGGAACATTAGCATGGAAAGGTGCCACCCCTTTCTTCATTGTTGTTGCACAACTAGGCTTTTACTGTATCCATGATGCTATATGATAGACGAGCCATCTTCTTTAACAGAAATGTTGGTATGTTCAATGTGATGAATTTATGTTACATTTTTGGCGTAACATATGGTGAAATGGATAGGCATAAAGATTTCTGGAAACCTGACAAGCTTAACAAACCAGAAAATTGCAGGCTCATATTACCTGTGCAAGATGTGGAATCTTGAAGTAATTTCTTTCTTAGATTATTCAGAAGCTTCATTTATATTTGGCAGTTGTCTTGAGGGCAGTCACTTATGTGTCAGAGGGCATAATTGCCATTGTGTGCAATTTTGTCATGAACGGGCAACCTCAAAGACTCTCTGATTGAAAAGCTTGTTGCCATTCACCACCTCCTTAAACCAGCAATTGTGTGGGCAAGCACTTGCCTTTTTACACATGAAGACATGGAGCAACATCAGCTTTTCAGCCATCATGTCTGTATCTACCTAATATAAATCTTATATTCACCTTCTCTCTAACTCTGTTTTGGTCTCCACCAATTCCTGATGAAATATCTCTCTCTTTAGTATCTAAATGCGGCATTGTGTTCACCAGCTAGTTGTTAACTTTGTCTGAAAAGAAACCTGCCTGCTGCTGCTAGAAAAGCTATGAGACATAAACTGGTACATTTCTACTAATTTCTATAGTTGTGTGATCATTCATTCAGTGTCACCAAATAAATACTGTATGAGGTGTCCTTTGTTGAGATATAGCTGACAAGATTGCTGATGAATAAGACCGAGGTGGTGCGGCAATTAGTCAACCGATCAATTAGTCAATCAACAGACAAATGAGTTGGTGACTATTTTTGAAAATGCCAAACATTCAGTGGTTTCAGTTCAATCAAATGTGAGACTTTGCTGCTTCTTATTCACCTTGCTTCATCGTAAATGGAAAATCGTTGGGTTTTGGACTGTTGAGAAGAACAAAACAAGGCATTTGAAGATGTAATTAGGAGCCTGAGAAACTGGTTATTTTTCACTGTTTCCTGACGTTTTATCGATTAAACCATTGAGTACCTAATTGAGAAAATAATCAGAAGATTAAACTATAATGAAAGCAGTTGTTCGTTGCAACTCTAACTGAATTTAACATAAGTGTTAACTGACATCCATGTTTAAGCTAGAGCAGGACTCTGACTAAGTGAATGTAAACTGACTGGCATTAAATCTAAGTAGAATAATGTTTATGGTCTTTGCTACCTGTGCCAAAAGCACTGATTGTTGCCATGGGGCTTTGCTGGTAATTCAGCAGTTTAAGCTCAAGCCAGGATCAGGCTCCCTGGTAATAGGGCTCCATAAAGCTGCCTGCTTCCCCTCAGCTAATGGATAGCATACGGCAGGTAGAGGGGTAAGGGTACCAAAGGTGGGGTGGCAGGTTTTACACAGTTTCAGATAGGAGGAGTTGTTGTGCTCTTAGTCAAACCATGGATGTGTAAACCCTGACCCCCTGCCTGTCACAAGCCTCTAGAGAGAGGGGGCTGCAGGTCCATATGTGGAACACAGACAGCTGGTAATTAAGCTTTATGAGATGCTGACGTGACTGTGTCCTTATAACCAGGTGTATTGTTTAGCTACCTATTGTATAAGACAAACTCTGACAGTGAAAAGCAGCTCTGTAGTTCAGTATTTTCAGAGTGTGTCCTATCAAACCAGATCCAAACATGAGAAGTTAAAGTCTAAACGCCTTCTGTCGGTGATCAAGAGAAACACAATTTATGTGATGCTGGCAGCTGATCACGTTAAGGGGGAGGGGTGCCCTCATTCAACTGGACAACACCTTAAAGGCTAGATGCACTCTACAAGAATTTGACCAGATTTAGCTCCAGTGAGGCCGTCCCACATGAAGCTGGGTTAAGATTCCACGTCACAGCTAAGATGGAGCACATTGGTGTCAAAGTTTTGACTTTGATGCAAGTTTGGCACTTTCTACTGAGAAATCTGACTGAGATTGTTAAATTTTGTGATTTTCATACTACCTTTGTTTGTATTTTCTGCAGATAACAACTGATTTGTGAGCTTGGGATACGTTAGATAAAGATTTAGGCTGATGTTGAAGTGAATTTATGGGGTGATTTTATTGCATTTCATTGCAAGTTTTTTTGAGATGTTACAGGTGTCAGATACTGAGATCATCCATCTGTAAACGTTGTACATTGTAGTAAAGCCTGAGTGTTTCAGCTGGGACACAGACTTTGTGACTCTTGGAGGAAATACCATGGAAGACATAGAGAAAAGAAGAGAACAGACGCTCTGAGCCAAAGGGGTTAGGGATGGTAAGACAAAACAGCAGCTTTTAAGGTCTCCACGTCACATGTTTAACTACAATAAGCACTGGTAGAAAGTCTAGGGTGCGTTGGGAGTGGGCGGGTGGGGGTAATGGATGCTCAGGCTCTGATTGGCTACAGCCGGTTGCCCATATTTAGATTAGTGTCATGTCCCTCCCTGGTTTGTGTTCAGCTGTGCTTTGGAATGAAAGGCAAGATGTCTGGTTGCTCTCTCGTTCCACATCACATCATGGAAACTCACTGAGAGCTCGTTCACTGGCTCTGAAATGCACCTTTCTTTTTCCTGGCTTTTGATTGGTGATGTAGATAGAAATCAAAGCATTTATCTGTAACAATTTAAGGGTCTGTTTTTCCTTGTAGCCCCAGAAAGTCAAGTGGTAAGACAAAGACTGGGTAATAGTGACAAAATCTGGGGGTTAGCAGTTCTAGCGTCTGATTACAAAGAAGGCATTAGTCCCCAGTTGTCTATTAACAGACTGGGACGAAAGACTCAGCCCTGTATTTCCTCCATCTTTACTTTTGCTCTCCAAAGATCACTGCTTAGATACAGATATGTTAAAATGAAACGAGACAACCAAGAACAGACAGACTCGGCATGCCTTGCTGGCCACCACTGGCCATTTGTCAACCCTGACGTTCTATGTCATTGTGTTTGCTTCCCATATTATCTTTTTTTTCCTCTCTGTCCACGTTTGCAAGCAAAAGAGTTTAAAAAAAAGAAGAGGAGGAGGTGCTCCTCTTCGCCTGTATCAACTTTTCATTTCCCAGGCCTGCCACATCAACAAAGGGAGTATACTTGGCTGAGGCGCAAAGAGGAGGAACAAAAACAGTGTCAAGACAGAAAATGTAGAATCGACCACAGAGGGGGGGAAAAGGAAAGTAAGGGAAGGGAGGAAGCAGTCCATGGCAAAACTGAATTTGTATGGTGATGGTGGATGAATATGCATTTATTCCACCCTCTGACACAGTTAACACTACTCATAGTCCCAGTTACTAGTGTTGATGCTGCCACTGTTAAAGCTAAATTATGTGTGCAGAGCTGCAGTATGTCTTAGATTATACCTTTTTGAAAATTGATATGAAATTAAAGAATCTTAATCCAAAAAGAAGAGCAGAGCTCTACAGTGTTTTTTGATGAAGGAAACATTTTTGTGAGGCAAGGTCTGAATGGAATGACTCATCTTTGCAGTGCACCAAATATCTGACTTCATTTGAAACAGATGGTCTTAGTTAAAGCACATTGTCAAGTTCAGGAAAGAAATTGATGGTCCTGTAACACTTAATAATAATCTGCTACAAATTAATTTCTGAATGTGTGGGATGTGTTACGTCCCTATCCCACATCCACCTACATACTGTTCAGTGGGTGCCTGGCTAGGATGTTAGAGGAAATGTGGGTATATCAGGTTATCAAGGAGGCAACTCCCAATGTCAGGATCACTTCAATGTGTGACTAGTGGTTACAGAGGTGAGACTTTTCATTAGGTTTAATGGTTATTCTTAACCTGATAATGACAGCGGCCACCCACATTTAAGACAGGATCCACAGCTTCCTGCCCTTTTAAACTGCTCTTACTCTAATGACTGCACTTAAGCTGCAGAGCCACCTGGGTTATTGTTAGGCATAGGAACAAAATTTGCTTTTAGTATTCCCTTTTTTAAATTCTGTTTTCTAGAAAACCAGAAATAGACATAGGTCACAGATGACAAAAACTGCTAATTTACATGTTAAAAGCCTGTAACCCCTGAGATTGCAGAGGATCTAAACCTCCAGAACTGGACTCCTCTCAGCCCACTACCTCTCCTTCAACATGTCGAGACACTCGAACAGTCTGCATTCCTACTCCAGAACAGTTTTTCCTGGAGCTCAGCCGCTTAACAAGACACCATTACCAAACACAATCTGCTTTCCGTATCATGTGCAATAGAAAAAGTGATGTAATTTAAAAGTATCTGTCTGGATGTTGCTGTCTGTGCCCCCCTTTTTGGGCTCACCTTGCAGTTGTGGAACCGTGAGAATTTATTTACCAAAAAAATGGACAGGAAGTAGCTCAAGTTTTGATTGTCTATTCTTATTCTCTTTCACTTTGTCTGCCACATCCTCACTCTCCACCTCTGCAGACACATTTCGCTCTCTCTCCCGTTTAATTTTTTTGTCCTGTCTCTACCTGTCTTGCGCATTGCTGAAGTTCTTCATTTCTCTTCACCCCCACCCTCCCCCCTCTGCTTCCCCTTAAACACCCCTCAGCAGTGGGAGGGAGAGAAGCACCCAGTCTTAAAAGAGTAGCCACCCTGGGGCGACACAAGAGTTCATGAGGTGGGAGTGCAGACCGTGTGTCAGACTCCACCTTCTCCCACCCGCTAAACCCAGCCCCAGTCCCATCCCTGCCTCTCCTCGCCTTGCCCATAGAAATGTCTTTTCACACAAATCGTACAATTTGTCTTTTGTCTGTCAAATTCATGGAGGTTGTTTTTGTTTATGTGAAGCAGACGCAGCATCGGTTCTAGAGATTGTCATTCCTTGTGCAGTGCAGTGGAGTGTAGTGTCTTGTGCAGAGGTTTTTACTGTCACAATTCACAGCAGTAAAGTTTAAGAAAAGATTATAGCCCTGAGATACTCCTCCCACTTTTAGCCAGGATTGCTTTTGTTCCAAATTTTCCAAACTTTTTTGTTCCATATTCATGAAATCTGATATCACAACTTTAGGGAAAGCTCTTTTTTTTACATTTACATGCTTAAAACACAGGTAACAGTCTGTGAGTGATTTTTTTCGTGTAGATGATGACAGGAACAGAATAGTTTGGATAAATGAGGAAAAGGGGAACATCTTTTTGTTCTGTCCCTGCACATGAGTTCAATTCTTGAAGCATCTGGAATCACTTAAAATTTGTACTGCTGACTGCATTATGCTCAGCTCTGACTGCGCTGTGACTTCAGCTTCAGAAACAAAACCTTAAGGAGGAAAAATGAAAACAGTCCTGAAACAGTCTGTTATGAGGATAAAAAGTTGTTTAGTTCATCACAGAAAAAAAAACTGTTTTTAGTTTCATAAAAATTTTCACACAGTCATTCTAATTGCATTTTTATTCTGAGTAATATACACCAAAAAGCTTAAATCAACTCAAACTGGCTTACTGTGACAGGCAGATAATCTAACTCTTTCAAATGTCGCATGCAAATAGTGTGTAACACCATATATTCACTAAATGACACATTTTGTGTTTTGACTTGTAGGTGTTCCCGTGCTTCCAGAGACAGTCGCAGAACAGAGTTAAGACAAAATGAAGCACCCAATAAAACTAAATTTGTTAGTACTAATGGTAATCCAAATAATCTATAACAAATATGTTGGTCAGCTATCCTGATGGATAATTTTTGTCCACGACTAAGCCCAATTTTGTGTGTAGACATTCTGCAAATTCAGTTTAAAATCTGTGAATTTTATAGCCCTAAAAGATGTGCAGTAGTTAGGGCAATTATTTCATTTCACTAGTGGTAAGTTACTAACAATACTTTACTAAAATACATTACTTAAATTCCATTTTGTGTTAGTCTACTCATACTTCACCATTTTCTGTTTCTATTTTGTGCAACTTTACAATTTTACTTCATTACATTGCTGAGGAAGATATTGTATAGGGCTAACAAAAAAAAGAATGCATAGCAAAAAAATTAATCAGAAATTTTTGAATTTGCTCCATCATAACAAACGACAGCATGACAATGCTACTTACACACTAATGCATTGACAACCTTTACACTCTGCAAATGTCTAGTTTCTAATATAGGTATGTTTTATTTTTGATATTTGATTACTTTTACTGATAAAAAAGTCTATACTTTAGCTGGCCTCTTGAATACAGGATGTTTACTTGTACTTAAGAATTTTATTCTGAGTTTTTGTTTAATTAAGTATCTGAAGACAAAGTAAACCTAACTCCTGGTCCACTTTCTACCTTTTTACAAGGTTTCAGCTTCTATATCAGCCAATGATATTTGCTAATGAAGTCAACCTTGAGATACAGTTGCAACGTCAACCGTTCTATTTCCAAGTGTATGCATGAACTTCTACTCTCAACTTTTTCACCACTGGTTCGTATTGGCATTCATAAACTGCTGTCTTGCCTATTGTGGTCAATAGTGCTAGGATAATCCTCATTCTTTGTCTTCTGTGTGTGTGTGTAAAGAGAGAGAGAGAGAGAAAGTGATTCCTGCACTCCTGCTTTTTTCCTCCAGTAGCTTTAGGGCAGTGCAAGCCTTAACAAGTAGGCTACCTCTTTTATATCTCCTGTAGCTGTGTATATTCCAAACACACACACACACACACACACACACACACACACACACACACACACACACACCCACACACCCACCTCAGCTAGCTATACACTCTCTATAACATGAGTATTCCTCACTTCTCAGATGGTTTCTTTGCTTTATGCTAATCCATGTTTTATATAGTCGTTATTAGTATTTTTTATTCTTATGAACATGAGGAGACAAAATAAAACATTTGAGGACATCACCAAAGCCTTTGGAAACTGTAATGGGCATTTTTCACCCTTTTCTGATGTGTTATAAATCCAAACAACTAATCTATTAATCAAGACATAGGCATCCTAGATGAGTTATAATGTAAAGAAAAAAGCCATCAAATGCAGTGAAAGTGAGAAAATGTAATATGCCAAATATGTGCACAAAAAAGGGTTCGACTGGCAACTTTCTTTGTAGAAAAGAAACTCTCAGATCAGAAGGCAAAAGGTGGAGTCTGTCATTCAGTCTGTCCTACTGATGTCTTTGTCTGTGGTGCAGTAGTTTCAGTGGGAGAGTTTAATCACACTCCTGCTAGAAGACCAAACATTTGAGTTCAGAGAGGATGAATCACCAGCCAGAGCATTTCGTCAGTAACGATGACCTCCAGTCTTTCCTCATTCTTTGTCTCATAGTATGTCTGTATTAGAGACGACAGAGCTGAAAGTGACTAGTTAAAGTGTATACGTAGGTTGTATCATCAGCTATAATGAATATCCAATATTTTCCACCTTCAACACTTCAGATGTGGTCTAAACTGAGAGGTCACTCTGCCATCGTGGTGTCAGTGCAGAAGTAAAAACATGTAGGTACGACCCCTCTGGGATCATCACACTGTGAGGCCTTGTCCTCAGACCTGGAGCCAGTGAGCAGAGGCCAGAGAAAACAGCCCCTCCCAACGGGAGAGCAAAACCTACCCTTGAGAATTCACAGGAGATCACAACCAAGGAATTGGTATCTGTCAGCTGGAGACCAGAGCTGAGAGGCAACAGATGACATCCCAGACTGTGCCCGTGTGTTTGTTTTTGTCAGAGAAAACAGTAGTTAGTGATAAAAAGGGGAAAGTGGAAAATCTAATACAAAGCATCAAATAAATGATAATAGTGATGATAAAGGATATTAGAATCCACAAAAGAATGAGTATGCCACCCTCTGGCCAAATGTTTCTCATATCTGTGCTAAGTAGAAAAGTAAACAGTTGGTGTGTGAAGATCAAGATCTAAGCATTTCTCAGCAAACTGTGTAACACTTTGCAACATGTGGAAAAAACACGTGGCAAAACTGGGCTCTAGAGGATTGATTGAAAAGTTTTATAAAGTAAAGAAAATGCATGGCAAATGAGCCATTTCATTGCATCTTTTTGCTTATGAATTTTTGTTGAGGTAGATCATGTTAAAATCACTCTCCTATAATCTGTATTCCTAGATGTAATTAGCTGTATCTTTTGGTTTAAAACAAACAAACAAAAAAAAAAAAAAAAAAAAAAAAAAAAAAACCATCATCAAGTTAAGTCAGGTTTATTTATACAGTCCAGAATTGCAACTTTGTCCCAGAGGGGTTTTACAATCCACGCAGCTTTTAACGCCTTCTATCCACAGAGTCTTGATTCGGATAAGTGACACATAAAAACTACAGCGCACTGTGTCCAAGCCATGTGTTGAGGAGTCATCTCCTTATGAGTGTTGGCAGGGAACACACCCACAGAAGAGCCCCCTCTAGTGCATACTGTCTGCTGCATTAGGCTCACCCCAACTTCACATGCTGGCTCACCATGTAAACACAGAGCAGAAAGAGCAGTGATGACGAAGGCGGATGCGTTACTGCGATGAGGATTACTCAGTGGAGGGTGGGCTTATTCGATTGGGGAAGGTGGAGGTGGTGGTGGGTGGGAGAACTTCCAAGACTAAATGGTGAAATGCGACACTCTGGATCATGTCTGAAGCATCCGCTGGAAGGAGGAGCTGCAGTCACATAGTGCAGATGGGTGTTAAAGAGTGAAGAGATTAACTCTTTCATTCAGCACATTCACCACTGGATCATCATTATTAATATAGCGCTGGCTTCCTCTTCTTAAATGCACAATTCTCTCAGTATTAACATCTTGTCCCCTGTAGTTATTTATATTTAACATTCCCAAATTCTTGCCCTGGCAGTCGTCTAACACTGTCAGTACTGGATTAAAGCCAGAGATTCTTATCCTTAGCTATTTATTCCACTGCTCTGAAACACTGTATTATGATCACATAATATAGTGTTGTGGCTTTGCGGTTTAGCAGGTGGTGATTACTTTTGTTTTCTCCATAACAATGGGTTTCTCCCTCGCGCTCACTTTCACTGCACTCCTTCAAGTAAATGGACAGAAATACTGAGGGAGAGGTGGGATCTAAATGCCATTTTTTGGATCTGCAAAGACAACCTGGATGTCAAAGGTCAGCTGTTTGTTGTAGCTAAGTGCAGAAGTGGAGCAGCTTGATTGTAGCTCCAGACTGAGTGACTACCTATGACTCTAAATATTCTTTTTTCTGGGCCCTCCTGTTCCTGCCTCCTGTCCTCTTCTCTCTCGCTCTCTCTCATCCAAACTCTTAACATGCAACATAATTTATAATCAAATGTGAAGAACAGCCTCAAAGGAAATATTATGAACAGTTGAAAAGGGAAAGCAGAGGCCTGCCAAGATAGATTCCTTGGTCCTACTTAAGTTGGTAGACTCAGAGGAAGCAATTTTGATAGCAGTTCTTCAAGGTGGCAGCATGATGAATGTAAATCTACAGGACATGAGGGTGTAGCAAAGATGGGAAGTGCACTAGCATGATGTTGATTTCACCTCTGAAATTATGGCTGGTTGAGACCAAGTGAATACTGGACTTAACATTAATCAGATGGCCAGAAACACGACTCCAAATCAGTGATCGTGTTGCTCCAGGACACAATTGACAAGCTGTAACTTCTGAATATCAGGCATTTTTGCTTTAAAAATGACTAACAATTAACTACTTATCAACTTAATTTGTGTGCTCATTTATACATTCGCACATAATGATGGGATTTACTAGGTAGAGTAGATAGAATGCAGAACTAACGTACACATAATGTAGAGCTGCTGGTCCGACGCAGACATGTGGACCTGAGCAAACCAGCTCTGTTTCATATTGTAGAAAGAAGAGGAGAGAGTTGGGGAGGCTGCCATTTTCTTTGGATTTTCCATTTAGCTCAACAGAAAGTTGGCCTAAAGCAGCAGTTTTTCACCGATATTGGAGGAGAGGTCTGTTATCTGCAGAGCAGGAAAACAGCGACAGTTTGATTTGGTTAAATCCCAAGAAACAAGACAAGAAGAAATCTTTTTTTCTCTTTCCTTTTGCAAACATGAATCTGTATCTGCTAGAAACCAATCTGTGGTGAAATTTAAAGTTGGTTTGAAAGTTGTCACCCATCAGGGGCATTAAACATCACCAAAAGATGTTAGTGAAGTAGGAGTGAGACTCAAAAATGGCTGGTGTTGTTTTTTATCACCTGCTCACGCCAGTAAGCCCAGTCTGATCCTGGGTGCTATCTTCAGACTGGGTCTTCCTCTCTTCTGGGTCGTCTGAAACTTTCTTATGAGAGTCTTCAGATTGGTAGCAGCTGTGGCTGTTGGCTGGGTTCAAGCTGTGGGAGGCTGCAGCAGTTCAATGGGGAGGAGCTCCAACATCTGGAAAAGACGGAAAGCTGGCTGAAACGCAGAGACAAGAGCCCAGCAACATGAGTGCTCTCTGAGCCAATCCTGCTGCTTCAATGTTAGCGACTTTACTGTTTGCTTTGTGTAAATAAAAGCTTTCAGGTGGCAGTGTTGATGGGGTGGTATTGAACCACAACCTCTGCAGAATTAAGTTCATTTAAAAGTGTCCATCTGTTTGTTGGAGAGTGTGAGACAGAGCGGTCGACAGAGTGGAAAGAGTGGACTGCTGTTGTTGAGATCCGACCCCGTGGGCCTCTCCTGATGTAAGAGCATGTCTAAACATGTGGGAGCTGCCTGTTGGAGGAAAAAGGAGGAAGGGGGTTGAGGTTTTTGCTTGGGCTGGTCAAGGAAAACTCATATTCCCCTTCAGATCTGCCTATTTGAGGGGACGTGACTTGCTATCAAAAATAGGGATATCTCTCTCAGTAAAATAACATTTATTCTTCATTTTCTGCTCTCTGTACATACTCAGAACAATATTTTGTCACTGGAGAGAGACAAAGCACTAAGCATTTTAAAATGGTGGTGGTCTCTTATTATTTTAAAGTACCAAAACAGAACAGGTATTAAACCTCAGCAAGCTCAAGTGCCAGCTATAGTCTGGTGGGAGATTGGTAATTGAGATGATAATGGATAACAATAAAAGTAATAATTTATAGATGAGTAACAAGCTGTCAATGTGAACAATTCCTAGGAAGCTCAATGTTGATGTATATCCATCTTTGATATAAATACTTTGTCTCCTTTATCTTTCTGTAATTCATCAGAATGAGCCAACCACTGGACAGTTTGACCACTTAACCTTCAGGATAAACACTGCATGGAATCTGGACCAGTATCAATGTATCACCACCTTTTTGATATTTAATTAAAAAGTGAGTAAGTCAGTCCTAATAATCACAAGGTTATAAACCTAAGCACTTATACTGTAGGAGGAAGACAAATATATCTCTTAGAATCTGAATCTGCAACCCAAATGTTGTTCTTAACAAATATCTTTTTACTAATCTGTAAGGAACTGATTAATAAGTCATTAACCATTAATAATGCCATTTTACTTACTTATAAACACTTGTATGTAGTAGGTATGTGTTCTATTCTAAGTAGCACTAAACACATTACAGTTGAGGGTAATAGGAGTGTCATTAGTTTTGCAATTGTTTGATCATCAACCAAAGTATTTGGACAAATTAATATTTAGACCAAATGTTGGTGGTAAATTAAAAGTCAGAAGATCATCAAAGTTACAGTTCATCATGTGGGGAACACAAATGTCAAGAGCAAATTTAATGCCAATCCATCCAATAGTTGTTGAGGCATTTCACAAAAGAAAAAAAAATGTGAACCCCATGATGGTGCTAGATGATAAGTTTAGGAATAACCAAATATGACTCTGGGGACCATGAATATATGAACAAAATTCAGTAGCAGTGCATCCAATAGTTGTTGAGATACTTCAGCTTGGACCAAAGTGGTAGAGCAACCAAACCAACCATCCCTAGAGCCACGCCGCCAGCATGGCTGAAACCAGTGGGTTTTATTTAATCTTTACTCACAGTGTAGTTAAACTGCTTTAGGTGGGTCTGTTTATAGCTTTGTGAGTCAGTCAGAGCACAGCACAGAAAAGTAAGAGTTTCTGTAGATGTCTCTTTTATTTCTGGTGAAGTAGTGGTGCTTTATCATACCATGGTAATTATACGTTATGGTCTACTGAACTTCCAGCCAGCAAAGTCAGTATAATTAACTTCTCTCGCTCCCATTTTGCTCCTCAATCTTTGAGCTTGCCTTGCCTTGCCTCTTTTTATTCTTAAGTATTGGTAAAAAAAAAAAGGTAACAGTAGCAAACATGTACACTACACTAAGCAGCAGCAGTGACAGAGGGAGCTTTCCCTGGGTTTGTACAGCAGAGGGATGGAGGTTAACAGAGTGAGAGAGGCACTGGCATCCCACTGGCTGCCTGGACAGAAGGGGCATTCTTCTCCTCGGATCCCCCCGGTCGTCTACTACAGGCCACAGTTTGTCAGCCAATCTGTCCACCGTTTACTGAGGAAATGTTCACTTAGTGCAGGAAGTCTGAGGTTTCCCCCCATGCGTTTGATTTCAGAAGTTACCCAAATAACACCAGGGTTATAAGCCAGGTCAGAACAACATAGGTGGGAACTTAAGCCACAGGGGTTTTACAAAATTAGTTCACCAGTAAGTGATATATAAATGGTTAGTAAAAATAGTCACTCAGTACACTTGATGCTATAATATGATTACTCTTGGTAAATTAATGATATCATTTGTAATATTTGATTTTGTAGTATGATCATATCTATAAAGTTAGGCTCCTAGTGATTATGATATGTTTTATTAACGATTTCATGTTGGCAGTTAATAGCATTGTTAAGAGAGGGAATCTTGGAATTTGGTTTATCAAGTTTATTGAACATGTACAATGAAAAATGCAAATATAAATTTTGAACAAAGCAGAAACTAAAAAGGAATGTTCCACATTAAGAAAATAATCTGTGCATACATCTCAAAAACAGGCATTAGATAATCTTTAAAAATCTTTTTTTATTTTATTTATTTTTATTATTTATTTTAGAAAACTGTACTAATGATTAGGCATTTGTTGATACTTCTTAGTTTCAGAATAAATTGGCATAACATGAGTTGAAACACCATAATACAATAAAATTGTTCCACAATATAGCAGAATTGAAGATCATGATATACTTAAATACAAATGTAAAAAACAGAGCAACAGTATTTCACAAAGATCAGTAAATAAGATAATAAAATAAAAGCTTTTTGCCCATGATCATAATGAGAAAACTGCAAGCTTATATTAATATTATAATTTTAAAGATACCCAAGTTCGTAGTAGGCTAAACATATAATTTCCTAGAAGATGCTGCAGAGTTACAGTGCGGTATTCAGTTTAGAAAATGCTGCAATTCATTTACTACTAACTCACTACTAACTTTATGAAGTTACCCTCCTAAAACCAACCTGTAAAACGTACTGAGAAGATGCTGCAGCAACAATCCCACTAAAAACAAAAACAAAAAACAAAAAATTTGACAATATATTTCTAGTCTTGTTTTACAACTCCCATGTGAACGAACCATTCTAATCTAGATTATTGTTTCCAGTGCTCCATGTTAACCCATGCTACACATAGTTCATTTTACACGTTAAGATAATTCATGACTAGCACAGGCAACAACCCTAAAAGCAAAAATCTGAACAAGTAGCAGTTCTAAATGTAAATGGGAGCTAAATATGTTGCAAAAATACAGATTTTTAATGAGTGAACCAGTTGTCTGTATACTGGTTGCTCAAGACCAGGCAGTTTAGTATGTTAGCATAGACCATCAGACTTAATGATCTACCAGGAACACATGGATTATTCTGGTTCTCAAGATAAAGTTAATCAAAAGACTCAATTTGTGTGATGCCTTTAGCTCAGAAATTTTAAAAACTAATAATTTCTTTGCTATTTGTGAATTTATGTAATTAGATTTTTTTGTTTGGGGGACAAAAAAGGACATCACATCTGTTCCTTGTAACCACCACAAAAGTGCACCATGGGCGTAAGTATGCATAGACATAATATTAGTCACATAGAGCAGAATTGGAATACAGTGGTGGTGTGTTCCTCTGAGCTTTTAACAACAATCAAGGGTCCTGTTGCACCAGGTTTGTGCAGTTTCATTAATGTCCTGCAGGGGAAGTGCACTCACTACGCGCTCACTGCAGTTTCTTCTTAGCCAGCTGGGCCAGCTCTCTGGCTTTCCTCCTCTTCAGCTTCTTCTTGAGGATGAGCAAGTCGATGTAGACAATGTGATCTAACACAGTGGAGGCGCAGAGGAGTCCACCATGTAGAGCTCCTGCTATCCCACAGCTAAACACGTCTTGGCCTAGAACAGTGAGACACAACTTGCTGGATGAGACAAGACTACCTAGAATCTGCACTCAGATTCTTGTCTGAGTTTCCCTCTAGATCATGATTCCTCCGCTAGTTATAAAGTAATAAGTTATAAAATAATAGTTTCTTCTGTGTTGTGGCTTTCTTACATTTGTGTTCATTCTACCTCAAGTAAATCAATCCAAGGGCTTGTTGAGACATTTCTATGCCTGTGACACCTCCAATCACAAAACACAAAGGGCTTACCGGGCCTGCAGAAAATTTTAATGTAAAATCCTTGACCAATTTTCATACCTGAGATATAGAGGTTTTTCACGGGGGTGTTGCACCTGTTCCTCGCCACAGCCTCAGCATGGAAACGGTCCAGGTTGTGCTCAGCGGAGTACATGGCTCCACGCTGGGCACCCAGGTAGTGCATGTTGGTCAGTGGGGTTGCCACATCCTGGAAAACCAGCTGGGAAACAAGTCACATACAGGTTATATTGGAGTCCGTATTTAAACACATGAAAAAAGCATGGACAAACCACAGTAAATGTAAAATGTTAGTATATGTCCACAGACAACTGACACACAAAAAATCTACCTTGTCTTTGATTTTAGGGAACAAAGTGCAGGCCCAGTCAAAGAGGTTGTTAGCAAATCTCATTTTGTAGTCGTGGTATTCGTCACCCCTTTTGCGTACAACTGTGTCCTTCCATTCCTCAAACCACTCGTACTTCACCATGGTCAGTATTGTCATGCAAGATTTTCCTGAGATGGTGAAAAAAAACAAGACATCCCATTTAATCTGTGTAGACCCTCAAATGTGTTATTTTATGTCAGATTGTATCTAAATTGACAAAGATAAGACAGTATTCTAGTAGTACTATAGCTTGAAAACATGTTTTGTTTGTGTACAACCTTTCAATCTTTAATTTAGCCCATTCTTTCTTTTCAGCATAATGTCTGTTAGTACTGTTATTGTGGAAACAGTAGTGGGGTTTTGTTTGTACCAGGGTGTCTTATTTTGGCCTCTGGGTCTTTGGAAGATGGCATTGTAATGAACATCATGGGAATGTTGTCCGGTGCTTCCTCTTTGCTCAATGCAAAGAAGTCTTCCATCCTTTAAAAAAAAAGAAACATAAAATTTAGATGATCATCTGAAGTCAGAGATTTTTCAGCAGTGTTGCTGAATATAAAAAACCAGACTGATCCTCTACTCCATCTAGAGGGTGATAAAGGAATTCTTAACTTGAATGTTGAATAACTCACATAATGTACAACATGTTTCTTTATTCAAAATGTTCAAGGAATCTTCAGCAACATTTTTTTTCTTCTGGAAAAGATAAAAGCTGACCCAAAAGAAAAATTATAAAGGTGTTAATGTTCCCGGTAGCAAGCCTGCACTGAGGAGTCAGTTTTGCCTCTGTGAATTAATTGCATTGACACTGCTTATACAACAGTACCCCCTTGTGGTTACTAAATGCCCGTGTTCAGTGGGGTCATTGTTCTGCATACTTACGACTTGTCCATATCATTGTTTTTGAACAGCCAGAAGTTAGTGGACACGAGGCCCAGCTCCTCCTCAGTTCCATCAAAGCCAGAGAAGACCAAGAATGATCCTCTGCCGTGTTTCATCATGTTCAGTCTCTCCTGAATATCTGTAATAGCAGAGAGTATAAATCACCTTGCAGCAATTTTTACTGAAGAACAGATAATATGTTTGAGAATCTGTCCATTTAGGTAAAAAGGATTAATTCTGTTGCCCACCGTGTTTGACTTGAATCTCAGGTGGAAGAAGTTTCTGGAAGGTGGTGAAGATGCCACAGTTTGAGACGACCACAGGCGCATGAACCTCCACTTCCTCCTGACCTTTCCTCACTTTCACACCTGTCACATGGCACGGGAAAAGAAGCCTTCAGTCAGTTACCTGGAGAGCATTTAGCCTTTTATCAGGTGCAAAATGAGCTGGATTCAGTTCCTCACCATAAGCTGCCCCCTTCTCGTTAACCAGGATCTGGGAGACCGGGGCTCTGACCAAGCAGTTTCCTCCATATTTCTGAATGGTGCGAATGATGTGGAATGCGATTTCACTGGCGCCACCTTTAGGGTAGTAGGCACCGCGTTTGTAGTGGTGAACCAGGAGGGCATTGATCAGAATGCTGGAGTCCTTTGGAGGCACACCTTAATAAAAACAGAGTAAGGGAAACTTAGTTTAATTGTCTTGCTCCAAGTTTACTCATCCAATGTCATATTATTTAACTTACTGGGTCTATGTCACATCTTGTAATAATAACTAGATCTAATATGAATTCTCTGTCAATTTCAATTGAACCACTGTGAGCATAGAAATTATCAGCACACTGATATGTTTCCCATTGTTTTGGCTCCTTATTGCAGTGGTAGATGGATGTGAGCTGAAACAGTGATTATGACTTTGAGTGTTAATTTTAAGGTGTCTGCATCCATTTCAAATTCAGTGTGTTGAAGTACACATCTAAAACAATAACAAAACTGTACTTTGGGTGAAGCTTGCTTTCTGTTATAGTAATATTTTTGCAGACCCACCATAGAAAAGGTAAGAGAAGATGACGTGGAGATCCTTGTTGCTGGTCAGGGTGTTCACCAAATCTGTTGCACATGTGCCAGAAAGGCGGAAAACTGGGGAGACGAGGTTTGCGATGCCCGACTTCAGCAGGAATAAAGACACCCACTGAGGGATCAGCTTTAAAGTGGCCAGGTAGTGTGTCTTCTTAGCTGAGACCTGTTGGAATATGGAAGAAGTTTAAAAGGGTTTTTAAATGTACAGTTTACACTTTGATCAGACTGAAACGTGTGTCCACTTTCCCTTAGCACCTTCATTATTTTGAAGAATGTCTCAATGGCCTCGGTTTCATCAGGGAATTGCTTCATCAGATGGGCTTTCATCTCAGTTTTACCAGAGAATATGGTGTACTCTCGCTTCTCATCGCCCAGGCCGATCTGGATGGTATCAAAATGTTGATTTAGCTCCTGGAATTCCAGCTGCCCCTCAGAGAGCTGGTCAAAGATGATGCGCAGCAGACTGTTCTCATGGAGCTGACCAATGTAGTGAAGCCCTGGAGAAGAAAGAGTGAGACAGAAACACAGTGCAAAGTTATGTTCTGTATATTCTGAAGGTGCAGTGGCATTTATATCTTCACATCAGGGGAAGAAATACTCTTCACAACATCCACATTGAATTTCCATGTTCATTGTTGTGCCTTTTGAGGTCCTGATCTATAGAAATTCACAGAACAAAAATGTCTCATGGAGACCTCATGAAAATGTATCCTCTCAATCAGTGCAGTCCAAGTATTAACCACAACAACTGAGTGGCAAAGTCAAAGTGGAAGTGCCTGCAGTTCCTTTATGACTGGGTAATGTTGACTCTAAATGTGCCCAAAAAGGTTCGCTTGTAATACAGAGTTTTTCTTTTTTCTTCCATCAAGCTCTTGTTGTAACTGTTCAAAAGAAAGGAAGCATGTTCAAGCCGAAACATTTTGTAGTCCTTATGACCCTATCATATGACAGTTGGATTGTTTGGACTTAGACTGTTGATTGGTTCAACAAGTGAAGCGAAGTTAAGACCAAGTGAATGTGTCTTTTCTTCTTCCAACCTACCGTTGGTTGGACAAATTCAGCGATCTGAAGATGTCACATTGAGCTTTTGAGCATTTTATTAAATAATCTGCACATTGTTGGATAATGGAAATAGTGATTGGCCTTAATTTGGTTGTCCCAACTTGAATCTTAGAAAGCCATTCTATGTGTTCATTTTGAGGAACTGTCAGACGGTGTTGCACACAGTTGGTAGTACAGAAACATTACTTACTACTGCCCTTTATCAGGTTAAACCTTGTACACACTCACCAAACTGCTGTGGTGTGCTGCTAGATATTGTAGGCCCCCTGATAACAGGTCACGCAGACTCTGAATCAGTAAATATCTGTTACAGTGAACAGATTGTTCACCTCATTCATATTGAAGACCTGCTATTGTTGTTTTAACCAAAACATTAATTTGCAACAAATCACAGACATTAGTCCCATTCAAGTTTAAAAAACATCATACAGCCTCTTTAAAAGATTAGTAAATGAAGGTGCTAATTGCATACTTCACAAGTCTTCTTACCAACATCAAACTCAAAGCCTTTCTCTATGTAGGTGTGGCAGCAGCCCCCTGCCTGGTCGTGTTGTTCCAGCACCAGGACTCTCTTCCCTGCTTTGGCCAATGTAGCTCCAGCTGACAGACCACCAATACCACTACCAATGACAATGACGTCCAGATTCTGGGGCACCTTGTCAAGACTGAAACCTGGATAGGGACACACAGATGTTAAGATGGTAAGATTGATCCTTCTTCTTTTTTTAATTGTAAATGTTATCACCACCAACTGCTGAAACTGAGACATCAAAATGTGTTACACAATTGGGTTATATAATCCAGTCTGAAGGTTGCACTGAACACCTCTCCTGTCATAAATACATGGCTGTTGAACTATTTCCTGTATCTATGTTCTCATGTCGGCAAAAAGCAGTAGATTAGACTGTTAAAATAATCTTCGCTTCATTATCTAATTAAGATATAACACAGACATGAAAAGCAGTTACTGTACGTTTGGTAATCTAAACTCCGAGTTATGACACAGTAAACACATGATTTAGATAAAACTGCATCAGCACAGCTCACAGTGAATATCATTTTTAAAAGCATTTTACGGAGCTTACTTTTAAATACTTTGAGCTTTCAGCTGTAAGTAGTTTAGCTCTAGCTTTATTTATAACAGTTCCCAAGACTCATGGAATTTGTGTCAGTGGAGCGTTTTAGTGTTTAAAAGACCATATTGAGCATAATTTGGAAGTTTTAAATATCATAATACAGATAGAGAGAACACCTTATTATATTATGGTGTAGTTCATCTCTTAGGATAATGGTAACACTTGACCCTATTGCATTTGTAAGCAGCATATAAATATGTAATAAATGATTCATTAGTCACTATGATGTTGTTGTAAGCAGCTATAAGGATATTTTAAATCTTCATTAATTTATAGTATTGTTAACAATTAGAATTTATAATATGCTTACATTATACTTTCTGATTACATGTTAATGAATAGCACTTGTGAATGCTAAATAGGGGCACTTAAAGTAAGGTGTTACCACAGAAATATATATGACTTAGTTTAACATTAGCTTAGCATAAAAACTGGAGACAGAGAAACCAGTAGACATTCTCAGTGCAAAGGTAAAGAAAATCCACCTACCAGCACCTGTACAGCTCACTAATTAGCATGTTATATCATTTGTACAAACAAGAAGTGTAACAGTTAACACCAGGAACAAAACCTCCTGTAAACTTCATCTGAATTTCATCAGAAATATTCACAAAATCAAAACATATGTGAAATGAGTATAAATGTAGTTTTCAATTGAAGACTCTTTTTCATGGCATGCACTTTTTACTTATATGTCATAGGATGAAAAGTACAAGTGTAACTAATAGACATTCCAGTTACAGTAACCTGGTACTGTATTGGGCATGTTGGCTTACTGGGACACAGAAATTGAATGGCTCATCATTAATGTTATTAGTTACACATCTTTGCTTTTTCAACTATGACATAACAACATGTTTGCAGTGGAAAAAGGTCTATATTTTGATTATGTCAATAGTAACAATAGTTTTTGCTCTTTTTTGGCAGAATTGGTGCTTTGGTAAGGGAGATAATTTTGAAGTCAGCATTCAACAATTTTCAACGTCAGTAATTTTACCTTGCTTGATGACTTTGTCCCGCTTCTTCTGATCAAACTCACGAGGTCCAGGAGGTCTCACTGACTCCAGAGAGAAAGGGCTCGGTTTCCCAAACAGGTACCAGTAGGTGCCACCGGCCCATATAATCAACCAGACCAAGAAAATCAAGAGCCACATTGTGGAGATGTTCAGATCACTGTGGATGGTCTTCAGCAGAGTTTTCACAGCAGCAGCTCTTCTGAACACTGCTCCTCTCACAAGGTTCCTTTTATTGTTACGCTGAGTGTCAAAGGTCCAGAGAAGAGGGGCAGGAGTTTGATACATAACTCTATTGGTGTTATGACAAGTTATAAAGATAAAGTGGTGAAAGACCTATTTTTCTCTTATGATAACGGTGCATAGATCACAGTAATGATGTGCCAGCTGACAGACAGTTGCATAGATGTCACCAAGAAATACCGTCATTTTATATATACACTGAATATTTGAAGGGTATTCATATTTTCAGATATATCATATTATATTTATTATTTATTATATTTCACTTGTTTTTAAAGAAAAAATTCTTAAACCACTCATAGAAGCACTGTTCTATAAACTGTGTAAGGAATTTGAATAATATTTGAAAGTCACTGGCTATAAAGTAGGCTTAACAAATAGTTAATTTTGCCCAAGCAGACGACTAGAATTCACACTATGGTTGTAGTCTAAATCATTGCAAAGAGTTTATAGAAAACTTACATAGATTAGATATATTCTCAATTACTGGATTATCATTTATCTGATAAGGCAATTAAGATAAAGAATAAGCTGTGGACAAGTCATTCTAGACTTTGTGTACAGCGTCTACTTTTATGTCTTTACAACAGTACAGCTGAACAAAATCACTGAGTTTCAGCATTTCAGGTCCTATAAGGACAAAGTTGGTGTCCTTGAGGACCTTTTCAAAGACACAAGACATTTCAGTGTCTAGATCATTAAAAAAACAATAATCAATTGTTCAATTGAAACAATAGTCTATATTCCCAAATATAGATTTCTTCTGAAAGAGGATAACAAACATAAATCCAAGGTCTTGTGATCGATGTGATGACAGAGTTTTCTTAACCTACTATCATTTCATGTAATCCATGTATGGACTTTGCACTGACGTTATACACTTATTCAGTTGACTTTGAGCTATTTAATCTGCAGCTACAGATAACATGAACCACAACAAAGCAACAAGCTGTTAATGTTAGACCCAGTGAATATGAAATTCAATGTACATAACACTTGAAACTGGACTCATGGAAGATATTTTGACTTTTCATACTGTAACAGATGAAGCAGTTGTCTAACTAATAACTTGAATTGGTGGTAAACTTGCTACTCCTGAAGTCATTCCATCAAGCCATTAGTAATGTTTTATTTATATAAGTGATAGCAGATAGCATGATAGCCACCATGAGAGAAGTTTTTGAAGTTTCTTGGTGTTCAGCCACAAAAACAATAAAATGAATAAGCCCAAGCCTATATAGATTTTATTTTTTAATCCACTGATCTTACCAATTAAATATATTTAGATTATTTTAATCAATTAATAGACTTAGACTTGACTTTATTGATCCCTTTGGGATGACTCCTTCAGGGAAATTAAATAATGGGCCAATAATTACAGTTATTTATAATGTTATTATACAAGGCGGCACGGTGGTGCAGTGGTTAGCGCTGTCCCCTCACAGCAAGAAGGTTCCGGGTTTTCTGTGTGGAGTTCACATGTTCTCCCAGTGCCTGTGTGGGTTCTCTCCGGGTACTCGGGCTTCCTCCCACAGTCCAAAGGTTAATTGGTGACTCTAAGTTGTCCATAGGTGTGAATGTGGGTGCGAATGGTTGTTTGTCTATATAGGTTGGCCCTGAGATGGACTGGCGATCTGTCCAGGGTGTCCACCCTGCCTCTCATCCAATGTCAGCTGGGATAGGCTCCAGCCCCGCTGTGACCCTTAATGGATAAGCGGTATAGATAATGAATGAATGAATGAATGCATGTTATTATACATGACCAATGTCATTATCTTCATTTATAGTTTTATCAACAATTGTTTAAGCATTGTTATTTTGCGTGTTTAAGGTATGTTATTTTGCGTGTCTGTAGAACCTCAGACAGATGAAAATTATTGCGTTCTGATGTGTAATCTGTTCTCACCAGCTCCAGTGCTACAATGTCCTTTGCCCTGATAAATAGCCATAAGTAGGTCACTATATTATTGGAAAGAGGTTAAGTTGTGTAGAGCTGATGTGTGCTGCCTAAAGTATCTGGATTTCAAAGTTTAATGCAGCATGCATTGCCTTTTGTGTATATGTAGTATTACAGTCAAAAGCATATTCATAGCAATAGTTATGTTGCAAATGTTAAACAAGTGATTTGTATTTGTTGTTGCCCAGGTTGAAAATGACACTAATTGGATGGAGAGCTTGAAATGGAAGCCGGGATTGAAGCAGCAGGAATAAGCTTAAAGACTTTGATACAGGAAGCAGCTCTGTGTCAACAGGCCCGAGTGACTGACTGCAAGGAAATCCTATTAAGAATTAGACTAAGCAGTAGCTGCACAACTCCTGTGACTTTGCCCTGTTTTGTGTGGTAACACAGGTGAGTGTCTTGTTGATTTATACTGATCTACAGTCAGATGTTGGACAAAACAAAAATATAGTTTGTACTAAATCCTATTTAATATCAAACAACATAATAAAATGAGATGAAAGTGCAGTAGTAGTGCAATAAAAGTGAGTTCTACTAATGAATATCAATAATCAGAGCAGACAGATCAGTTCAAAGCTTTGTACAGCTATTTGCATTTAATTACAAATTGACAAACATTTTCGCATGAACAGATACACACAGTAATCCAGTGATGGAAAATGGTCTCTCTCCTGGTAGCAGTACCACAACAGATCTTATTTTTCTTTCTACTGTACATTTTATCCACAATAATTCTACAGGAATTTTGCAGCGATGCGACCAGCTCCCATAAAAAACGATCCGACTTTTCCCTAGATGCACATGTGCTATGTTATTATGCAGCCTCCCTTGTCTCCCTTGTAGGGGTTCTTGTCATCTGGAACGCCCTTGATCAGCGGATCATTTGGTAGCATTCCCTCAACAAAAGTAATCGTATCTGCACAGTTTGCACTCACCTGTTGTTCAGAGGAAAGACAGAAACAAATTTGTGCAAAGATCATACAATATTTATATGAATATTTATTTTTTTCCACTTCATTTTAAGACAAGACAGGGTTTTAAATATAATATTGCACAGGTTTTTCACAACTGAAAAAATATGAAAAAACAGAGCGAGACATTGTTTACTTACTGGTGTTCTAGGTGTGTTAACTTCCTTCTTCAATTGTTCCAACTCCATTTTCAAGATTTCCTTATCTGACATATCCCGAGCCATCCTGGCTGTAAGGAGAGATTGAGATCCTTGTTTTGAAATATGGTAAATATTACAACAAATGCCTAAAATGTCCTCCTGTGAAAGTGCTATAATATGTAGTCTTCAGGTAAATGTCATTCCTATTTGTATTAAAATCTTTCCTTTGACAAAATAAATATAAATCCATGATAAATTTTTACCTGTTGAATGGCAGGGTCTCCAACAATCTGAGAAATGTGTTGGCTCCTAAGAGCTGCCTTCTCTTCAAGTGCTGTCGCGTCTTCACACTGACTGATCCGTGCTGTCCCACTGCTCTTCATCCCAGCTGATCCCAGGCTGCTGGCTTTTGGTAGAGGTCGCCACAGGATTGGGCCTGATGTCATCAATCCCCTGTGATGAGATTAAACCATCAGGTGCCGTAACCCCTGAACAGGAAGGAGGAAGGAAAGAACGCACAGATCCTTATAGATCTGCAGACAACATGAAGAGAAAGTGAGTCACTGAAAATGAAACAATATATGTGTGAACATGATATCATCTCTTATTGACTATAAACTGTGGGTCACATTCCAAAATACAAGATAGTGAGGTCGGTTTAATATCTAGATTGCTTCTTGGTTACTTTTTATTAATATTATATCAGCAGATAATCAAAGCATTTAAGATATTTCAACTGTTAGAATTGTCTTTAGACCTTGCAAATGTATATATTAAGTGAAAAAGAGCATTAGCTCTTAATATTAGAGTTGGGCTCATTTTTTGTTTATATTGTACATCATGAGCACAGGGACTTGCACCAAGAGGAAGGAGGCAAAGTCTTCATCACTGATTTGATTATATACTTTAATCTTTCAGTTTATCCGATCAGTAGCTCTTAGTCATTCAACGTCATTCTGATTAAGAAGTTGTGGACTCAAACTATGAAAAACTATTTATAATGCAGGACTGATGCTAATGTTTGTTTTTGTTCAAGGTCTGGTTGCATTTTTTTTTAACAGACACTGCTTTATTCATTTTTAGGATTTTTTTTGGTAGTTTTTACAACTGCATATATACACATTGTGTTCTGTTTAGCACTTGAGCTAGTTTTCACTTGATACCGAGTGAGTTAGTTTGTTTCTTTCAATGCAATCTGAAGCTTTTTTGTCTCTGAAAACAGGCTGATTTCATTAAAATGGTTTGGTAAATCTGGACCCAAAACCTGCACTTTCATTAAAAGTAATAAAAATGTAGCTGGAGTGCCTCAATCTGGAACAAACAAGAAAGAACTGTCTCCATCCAAATTGAAGTTTTTTAACAGGTTTTAGGAAACCAGTTCCACTATTCTGTGCCTATTACCTTCACCTGACATTTCATATGAAACATGACAAGCTACTGATCCTTAACTAAACCTTCAGCAGGACTCACAGTAAGCCATTTTCATGATCTGGGTTAGTCTCATCCACTCAAGATTAACCTCAGACACGTCACTGTGGATTAACAGCAGCATAGAGATACTCCTGATCATTATGGAGTCCTAACAGTTACACTACACTGCAGCTATTCACAGGAAAATGCCTTGATGATACAGATGAGTGATACTTTTTTCTGTTTTTAAGGCATTTAAATTCACATTAGCGATGAAATTATGAATTGATTAAAAATGTTAAATTAAACAGCAATAATTGTTTGTATAACTACAGCACTATATTTATTCATATAAAACAGTCATAATTATAACTTATTGACAATTAATACTTATAATCATTATAGAGAATTTTAGAATATATATTCCTAATTTTTAACAAATTTAACAAGATTTGTATATCTTTACCAGAATAAGTTTTCTGACATTGTGATGAAGGTTTTGAAGTTGTCATGTATGGACAGAAGAGAGGAGTATATACAAATATTATCTTCAGGTATATACAGATGGGGCCCAAGACTTCAAAACAAGGGGTTTCAGTCTTACAGAATTAATATCTATAATTTGGGCATTACAGTGGATTGAGGAAGGGAAGCTGAGTTATGCAGTCTTATGCTCAAATTCGGCCTCAGTCCTGATGACACTTAGGAATGCAAGTTAGGATCCCAGTCAGACCTACTGGTAAAGCTGTTGGCTACATTATTTAGGACTGAGCAGGCTGGAGGTTCAGTGGGGTCCTAAGTTCATTGCTGCAACAGGATAACTGATATCTGATCCCAACCTAACAGTGGCAGCAATGACCATAAGTGAGACTCCAGCCTGCCAAAGACTCAGGAAGAAGAATCAGAGTCATTGATACACAGCTGGGGAGCATGAAGTGATTCTCCACATGGAATATGTAATCACAGGCTCTTAAATGTTTACCATTTGCTTTGTTTACAGATCAAACCAAAAAATCATGAGAAGCTGTTATCGAGTACCAAAGTTGTTGTGGATAAGGAAGAAAATGCAAGAAATTCACAGAAAAACACCAGGAAAAATGGCTTCCGACCTTCACCTGTGTTTGGGAGGAGTGCAGTCGAATAGACCTAATGCTGATGTGTGCAGAGACCACCTCATTAAAGGTAGTGTAACTCATGTGGCTATGTTTCCGTAGCAACTGTTGTTCCGTAGCGTAACAGTTTCCTTTGGCTACTTTGTCAAGTTAAAATTACTGTTTTTTTCTTTACTGTGTTGGAGTTTGTACCCCTGTAACTAGACGATCAACAAAGACACACAGATGGTGCACTGGCCTTGCTGTATCCCCATGAGTCAGCCAAGAACCCAAAGCTAGAGGACCTCACTGAGATGTTACACAATCAACAAGGTAAATGAATCATGTTAGCAAGTATCTTAGATTATAGTTGGATAAGGCAGATGTGATTCTGGCAACAGCAACAAAATTCTGACATTTGTGTGATATTATATATATGACATCATTAGATGATTAATACTGAAACATCAGTGTGTTAGCAGCATGTTACTGTTGTAGCTGCTGCAGGTGGAGTTTGAACTCTATATACACTACATACTATCTACTACAGTATACAGTTTTATATAAAGGGACACCAGATAAATCTGAGGGATCATTAGATTAACAGTCTAGAGAGGAAAATAGAAAAAACAATGTCCTGCTTCACAAATATCTATTATCTATCATATCAACTATCTATCTATGGAAGAACTTCTTTATTGTGCAAGGACCCTGCGATTCCATGGATGAAGTGGTGACATCTGCTAGCTAGCATTTTCATAACCTGGGAAAAAAAAGGGGGGGGGGAGCTTATTTAAGTCAGATTTTACACACAACTAAAAACCTGATTGTCCATTCATTCACTGGTGACATGTTGACTGAGTGTTTTAATCAATTTTAACACAAAATGTACATATTTTGAAATTTTACGTTTTTGAGGAATCTTTTTTTTAATTTTGTTTTTTTGTTACCCAGAATGTCAGTTCAAAACTGAATCGCTGAATGTCCACTTATTGTAAAATAGTAAGGTCAAGTAGCAGCCACAGGCACATTTTCCTCTAATGACCTCTAACATTTTGCTGTAATGATCTATTTTGTCCTGTAGATGGCGATGTCGAACCTTTTTTTACCGTTAGTCCAGCCCACTTCGACCTGTGAACCAATGGGAGGACGACTTTACCCTGACAAAGAACGCCTTTTCAAAGTAAGAGTTTCACGAGTAATAGTTTGAGTTAAAGATTGTTCCTTTTCAACATGTAAAGAGATGCGTACTTTTATTTCGACACCTGCAGGTACTTTGGCCGGATGTCGAATCAGTATCTGGTTTGTCGTTAGGGCATAG
Source organism: Lates calcarifer (assembly GCF_001640805.2). NCBI lineage: Eukaryota > Metazoa > Chordata > Actinopteri > Centropomidae > Lates > Lates calcarifer. Next base: position 4,910,457 of record NC_066855.1, on the reverse strand, counting down.
GCGATAACTGAGCAGCAGCCATGGCAGCTCCCAGCAGGAAGCAGGTTTTAAAGTTTATAAGCCAGTTAGGAGCGTTTATTTTGACCCGGTTTGGGTTTTGGAACTGCTTCTGTATGTTGATGCTGTTTGCCGAGCGAGCGGACTCAAAAAGGTAAAACGAGTGGGCAAATGGAGCACTTTGAAGCTAACGTTAGCTAACGAGATAACTCATTTAACTTAACTTAGCATCAAACATGTACACATAAATTTCATTTTCAAGATGGTAAGGCAAATATTTTACAGTTTTTACACTTACTGTTGAAGCGTAAACCTGTCAAATCACTAATGGGGGTTGATTTTCAGCAATTTAACGAAGTCTCATGCAGAAGGTTACAGCCATATGGAATTGTTTAAATTAAGGCAGCAATATTTTTCCTGGTCTGTAATTTTCTATCGGCCAGCGGACAGTCTGTAATTTTCTTGTCTAATCGTAGTTTCAATCGCTTATGTACCCTGGGTGTGTATTGTCTTAGTCTGCGGTGGGCTGGTCTTGTTTAGACAACCACACCCCTCTGAATTATCCTGTAGCCACAGCAGCTGAAAGTTTGACATGTTGTAGATGTGAACCCTCATTATATAACACAGAAGCATATTTTCATGCTAATACCATTATTTATTTAAGCAGTACAATTGACGACAAGATTGAGTTGTTGTTTACCGGCACTATTGTTAATGTATTTTTTGGGCTAAATGAGTAATGCAACAACAGCTAATAGATAATAATAAACTGTATTAAAAATGATGAGTAGTTGCAGCCATAGTGCAAAATTGGTTCAAGTATATGGTCATTTCAGCAGAAGCGGTGCATTTCACTGTAGTGTAAGGCTTGCACCAATACTACGCAAAGTATGGTGCAAACAATATATTACAAATGAGTAAACTCTTTTCACTGTCATCTCCAGGAAGCCAGACATCCATGTACCATACCTGTATGTGGATATGGGGGCTGCAGTGCTCTGTGCCAGCTTCATGTCATTTGGGGTGAAGAGGAGGTGGTTTGCAATGGCTGCTGCCATACAACTGGTCATCAGCACTTACGCATCCTACGTTGGGGAGCAGGTGCACTATGGGGACTGGCTTAAAGTGAGTCACCTTCTGTGATACACAATAAGAAATAGAAAGTTGTCTACAGGGCTGAACTAAACTATAAACTACTATTTTTCTATTGATTATATTTAGGAAGACATAATGATCTTTGATTATCTTTAGTATTCAGTATTGATTTAAGTTGCACCTTAATATGAAGTAAGATGAAAAAATCTGGGTCACACACGAAGAGACAAATTGTATCTAGGCCACCACTACAAGTTTCAAAGTAGATCTGTTAGAGAATGAATTTGTGGTAGAAACTTTCCTCAGATTGCAACCATGTCCTGCAGGTCCGAATGTATTCCAGAGCACTGGGTATTATTGGAGGCTTTCTGGTTCTGGCTAGCGGGGCGGGGGAGGTGTACAGACAGAAACCTCGCAGCAGATCCCTGCAGTCTACTGGACAGGTTTTCCTGGGAGTCTATCTCATCTGCATGGTAAGACCTGTGTCAGTTTTATAGATCATCTGTCTTTGGATAAGCTCAGTAACATATTCTGAAAGCCACAATGAGACCAATTGAGGCAAAGCCTCTTCATATGGTTATTTGAAATGTTGCGGTACCTCTTTCTTCCCACTAGGTGTACTCCCTCCAACACAGCAAAGAGGACAGGCAGGCCTATCTGAACCACATCGCTGGGGGAGAGATCACTCTGATGCTGCTGGAGGTGCTGTTTGGGGTGCTGGCTTTGGCCTTCCTCTCTGGCTGCTACATCCGCCTGGCCGCTCAGATCCTGGCCACCGTCCTTCCTCTGGTGATCCTGCTCATTGATGGAAACCTGGGCTACTGGCACCACACTCGCAAGGTTGAGTTCTGGAACCAGATGAAGCTGATTGGACATAACATCGGCATCTTTGGCACTGCGCTGATCCTAGCCACTGATGGCTGAACACTCCCTCGGGAACCCTCACAGACAACTTTGACAAACCGAGGCGTCTGCGCAGGATGAGATTGTTGGCCTTTACTGTTTCGTCACCGCCCGACTTTGTACTCAAAGCCGCTGTGGCACAGTGACCTCTCAGGATTCAAACTCTCCAAGCTGAGACGGTTGGATGTATTGTAAGCCATGTTGATTGTCTTTGCCTACCAGTTGATAACTTTACTTATGCAAGAAAAAACCAGAGTTTCCTTTTTTCAATTTAATAATTTATTTGGATTCATGTTTACATTGTTATCTCTGTTATGCTCTGAAACACGACACTGAGCATTGGTACTGTAAAAATACCTTGTACTCCCAAAATTCTAGTCTTAATAGTTTGATAAAGTTTTATAGTATACAGTTTAAATATTTTACAAATAAAGGGAAACTGTAATTAACATGTGGTATTGCTTATGAAGAGGGATGGCTATGGTTCTGACCATTTGTTAAGACACTATATTTGTTGCATTGCTTTTAACTGGTGCATTCACAATAATGTAAGTTTTCATTAGATTCAATAAGCACAGCTCTTTTATCACCTGTGTGAAAACTGTTCACATTTTTATACAAAATAATGTGAAATAACAATTTAGTTACATGATGGTGTGTAAGATGCTGCAGATTGTTGTCCAAGTTTTAGCATTTTCATCATTAAAACTGAGTTCTTTTCTTTCACTGAATAGTGCAAACTTTAGTTATACTGCAGTAATATTTATTTTGATACCATTTACCACCTCAGCTTTCAATGAGAATAAACAGTGTTGCACGTGATGAAAAGATGAAATGTAACTAATGTGTCTTGGACTAAATTGGATTCATAATGGAGAGCCTGTTAGACTGTGATGCAGCAGTATGTTTTGTTAAATATTAAATTAAATAGAAATATGAAATGTTTTATCTTTATCTGTTACATGTATCTCAGCATGAAGAAAATGTCTAAGGCAAGTTATTCAAAATTACTTTGACAAAAAAGTATGATTGTACTCTCAGTAGTGAAGTACATCTAGCTAAAACTAATGCAGTCTAACACTGCTGTAAATCCTTCCTCCATTAAATTTATAATGTTCAGCTGTAGTTTCAGTTTGTGGTGTTGCGGAATTGTATTACATTATAGAGAGAGGCGTCTCTGTCTTTTAGCCCACCATCTTTAAAACTGTTTTAACAAAAACTGAACACTATAAACCTTACTGTAAATACGGTAGTGTTTATAGTAGGGGTGATGAATTAGACTCCAATAGTTTTAGCTAGTCAGCCAAGTAAATAACTTATCCTCTTATCTTTGTCTCCTCTCTGTGTTTTACAAAAGGTATTCTGCACTTGTTTATCTTTCCTGTCCCTCCTTTTTGCTACAGTGGGTTGCCATACAAAACACCATTAAAAACTTTAAAGGATCTAAATATAGAATGAAACATGATATTGTGTGGTAAACTACAGGCTATTGTGTAACAGCACTGAATGCCAGCCTCACCTCAGCCCCAGAACACCTGTCCATGAATAAAACATATCATTTTTCTAGTCTCTGTGACTCTGTATCACTTACGGCTTGCTTGTTCTTGCGATTGTGTTCTGCTTTGACGAGGGCGCCAATCACAGCGAGCATCACGGTGATGGTTATGACGAGCACTGATGCTGTCTCGGCCACACACAGCTGGCTGTCCAGCGAGGCCAGGGAACTCCCGGCTTGGTGAGGAGGAGCGTGACACACGATGTCTCTGTAGTCCTCCACGTGCAGATGTCGAACGTGGTGGATCTTTCTGAAGACGCGTTGCAGCTCACAGTCGCAGGTCCAGGGGTTCAGGGACATCTGAAGGTGGGTGCTGGTGGTCTGGAGCTCCAGGAGGGTCTTGAACCTGATGTGCTGCAGCTGGTTTCCCTGAAGACCAAGCAGAGTGAGTCTCCGCAAAGGAGCCAGAGCCTCTGTCTCAATCACTGAGATGTTGTTGTGGCCGAGCAGCAGCACCTCCAGGCTTTGCTGCCTGCTCAACAGGCCGTCTTTGAGCACATTGAGCCTGTTTGCCTCCAGGCTGAGGAGGCTCAGTCGAGACAGGCTGTTGAAAGCCCTGACATCCATCGTCCGGATGCGGTTGTAGCTGAGGTCCAGTTTCTTCAGGTTCTCGAACTCTCCCAGTGAGGTGGAGTCCAGGTGCTGCAGCAGGTTGTGGTCCAGCCGGAGCTCCAGGAGGGAGGACAGACCCTGAGAGAAGTCCTGAGGGATCCACCGTAGCCGGTTAAAACTCAAATCCAGCCTCTCCAGGAACTGCAGTGATGACAGAGACTGAAATGCAGAAAAAGGAAAAGCTGTTTAAAAGTACTGTGTGGAAAACAACATGTAACTAAGTACATTTACTCAAAAACAGTACAATTCAGAGGTACCTCTACTTAAATATTACCATTATATGCCGCTATATACGTCTACTTGACTACATATCAAAGGTGATTATGGTACTTTTTACTCCTCTACATTTATTTAGCAGAAGAGCTGAGATCATTAATTAAGCAAAAATCAAATCAGCCACAATTTTTATCAATCAAAAATGTCAAACCTTTTGCTTGTTTTAGCTCCTCAGTTGTGACGATTTACTGCTTTTCTCTCTTTTATCTCATTTTAATTTGAAGATCTTTGGTTTTGGATTTTTGATGTGACAAAAACATGACAAAAATGTGAAGATGGAGCTTTGGGCTCTGAGAACATGAGTAATTTTATAGAGGAAACATTAAATCAATTAACTGAGAAAAAGAATCCCATTAATCAATATTGAAAATAATCATTAGCTATATATTACATATATATGATGTAAAATATTGTGGTTTTAAGATGAAACTACCAGAACTACCTACAGAAGCTCACACATCAGTGCACCAGTAATAATGATATAATACAAAAATAAATAATAATGTAACACTTGTTGTTGTAACACTACTTTTGTTATTTTAAGTAAATTCACAAAGTGTAAAATGTAGAATAAGCACGAGAAAACACACAGTTCAAATATCTTGGTACCTGTGGCTGCAGAGTTTGGATGCTGTTGTTGGACATCAGGAGGATCCTGAGTGACCACAGCCCCACGAAGGATCTGGTGCGCACCACCATCAGCTTGTTCCCACTCAGGTCCAGCAGCCAGGTGTCATGGGGGACGCTGGGAGGGACCCGTAGCAGCTCACGAGACCTGCAGTCCACCAGGTCGGAGGACTCGTAGCACAGGCAGGAGCTGGGACACAGCTTGAAGCCCAACGCCGCGTTCAGGAGGAGAGGCAGCAGAGGCATCGCACCCAGCTTTGTGCGGCGACTGGAGGACATCTTTTGTTTACTTCACAGTCTGCTCACCTCCTGCTAAAAGGCATGGTTACCCTCTTTATGTTATTTCCCCCGGAGCAGTGCGTGAAAAAACCAAGAGAACCTGTTTTAATGGAGTGATACAGATGTTATTTCAGTAAATTCTCTATGAGCAGACATTGAGTATTCCTGATTAAGAGAGGGATTATGAGCTTAAACAGATAATCACAAAACATTACCATATCTGGGGAACAAACCTGGTCTGTTTTGGACCCTTTCCTAGAATAAGGATTTACATCTGCTCCTGTATGTTGACACATGAAGCTTTTTTGGGAATGAAAGATGTAACATTATCCTGGTGTTTCAGTATCAAATTGCATTTTCATAACTTAATTTCTTGTTACCTGTTATGGTAAAGATGACACTGGTCTTAAAAAGTAATTATATGATGTAAAAGCCACTTTCGACAGTTCCTGACCTAAAAATTGAATCAGAAAATCTTTTGTAAATTCAAAATGAATTGAATAGTACAGGCTACAACACTCATGATGTCAAAACCACAGGATGCTTCCCACAACTATTATCTGTGCAGCACTGCAGGTCACCAGGGAAAAATAATGACTGCTTTTATAGAAGTGTTTAAGTCATTTTCTGAGCAAAATTCTACTTTTCTTTGAAAATAAACAAAATCCTGTTTGTTGTTTGGACAAAACAAGACATGTGAATGTGTCGGCTTTTGAGATTAGCATTTTCACTATCCTCTGACATTTGATAAACCAAACAATTCACAAATTAGTCAAGAATAAAATCAGATTAACCGATAATGAAAATACCATCAAGAGAAGCACACAATTTATCAGTGCACTATCATCTACCATTAAAACACATCAGCCTACCTGAGACTGAGCTGTATTTCCACCCAAAAACATAGAAATCACTGCTCTTCTGAAAGTATTTCCCACACAAGTCCGAGTGCAGCTCCATGAGCTTTAAATGACACTACATATTTGCTCTCAGTGCTCTTTGTTGCCCAGAGGACTGCAGGAAATGTCAACACACAGCTTTGCAGAAACCAGAGGCTTAAAACATTTAAATAATTAATTTGAAACAGTGATGGCGTCAGTTCCCTGTAATTACATGGCTGCATCACAATAAGGCTACCAAACAATCTCTGAAAAGAAACCGGAGCGTTGGCCATAAAAAACTGACCTGACCTGACCTGACTGGCAAAGGTCAGGACAACAGCAACAGCAATGTTTTCAAGCAAACCACAAATATGACAGTGACCCAAGCCCAGTTAAATGTCTGCCGAATTAAAATCATCTTTTGTGAGCCCTTCAAAAAGTTGTTGAAAATTACAGTATTACAGTCAGAATTTTTGTTACTTTTATTTTAGAAAATGTCCTTTAAAGTGTGGCGTTTCAAGTCACATTTTGTTTAAAATACAGAAAATACAGACAGTAGAACATGGATACAGCAAAAAAGGAAACAATGACAGAAAATAAAGCTAACAAGCCTTTCTGACTGCTCTAGTTTTCTCTTTTTGAAATGGAACTGAAGGCAAAGGAAGGAGGGCGGAAAAAAGAAAAGGCTTCAGGGACAGGAGGGGAGGAGTGGGGGCAGAATGAGACAAGTTAGTTAAGGAAACTATGGTTGCTTTATGGTTCATGTTTAAATTATTCTTTATAAAGTCTAATTTAAGATTTAATCTTTCCTCTTTCTTTTTTGTCTTTTTCATTTTAATGGTATTTTGATCTTCTGGATCCAGGGCCCTCAGCGCTCCTCCTTGTGGTCTCAGAATGAGGACAAGGAATGCTGACTTAGTCAGGCAGTGGGAACAAAACCACCCGCGTCGCCTTCCCCCGGCCGACCCACACTGCCAACTCAAGAAGATAAAGTGGAGTCCTTCTGTGTTTGCTGTGCTTGTGAACGTTGCATGGACTTCTGACTTTCCACGTCTCTAAAATGTTTCTCAACCTGCGGGAGTAAAACGACATTTATGAACAATCGACATCAATTCTGTGAAAAATCTAAACATCTGTCTCAACAAGAATCACTTGAGCTTTCAAATACACCACCTAGGGCTGCCCATTAAACTTTGTTGATGCAAATTAGCAGTGAAGGAGCCAATTTACGGTTTGTTACTGGCTGTTTTACAAACGCTGTCTCAAAACAATCACACAAAACACAAACTATGTTACTAATATATTCTGAAAATGTGGGATACTTCATACAGGAATCAGCAAATACATAAACAGGGCTGCAATGATAGGTCGATTAATCGATTAGGTGATTAGTAAAAAATTAAGCAACCAATTTTGTTTCTTTCAGCTTCTTAAATGTGAGAACTTGATGCTTTTATGCATCATACATGACAGTAAACTGAACTGCTGTGGAGTTCTGAAAACATCACCTTGATTAATCGACAATGAAAATAACCCTCAGTTAAATTGTATTACATCTCGTCTCCCTCTCTGATGACTTGCAAAGAATGCAAATAATAACCATGTTTTCTCAGTTTTTAGGTCTAAACTAAGCCAATTATCTCTGCTCAAAAGAGTGGGTGAATTTAAAAATCATAGTGCGGGTGTGCAACTTGTTACCAAGTGGCGAGGACGGAGGAACTCATCATAATGGAGTGAGGGTGGATGTCAGTGAATCTCCCTCGGTGGTGGATTTAATTTAATTTAATTTAATCTTTCCTCTGCTTTTAGGTGTTGGCAGGGAGATCACTCTACCTTTTCCATTTCTATATTTAACCACCTGTTGTAGTGACTAAATGCATGTGTAGGTACAATACAATTAATGATTAATCTGCAAACTAACCCATAAGTGATGTAGTTTTCAGGAAATTTGGTACAAATATAAAGCATACTTACTATTTTGCGTACATGACTTAAAGCGCTTCCCTCTTTGCCTTTGCAGTTCTCAACCTGGTAAGGCGGTGAGATTACGACGTCGTCCATCACAATAATGTTCTTCTCCTGCCATTTACAGTCTTTGATGCTGCAAAGAAAAGTTAACATCATCTTATCTGCAGCTGGGAAAATGTTGGTTTGTGAAGCAATGGCTGCAAGTGTTCAACACCAACATTTATTTCCCTCTCTGGTGGACGTCCAAACACAGTATCTGGACTATTTCTATGTCAAACATGTTGGAGAGATGAATGTGGAAAAACTGCTTAGTTAAGCATTGAGGATATTTGTCATGTGTGGTGTACGTGGTGAAAATGGAACTATATGTAACAATATTCTGGTTTCATTTTTCATATTAAATGTGGTCATTGGGGAAAAGAAACAATGCTAAAAAAATATTCAGAGCTGATTCCAAAATTCTTTGTGTTTACTGTTAAATTTTAGAGCTTTGGGACATGAAATAGGATTTTACATGACCCTGAAATACCTGACTGATTACACAAAAAATCAGCTGTGATGGCAATTCCCCTAAAAGAAATAACACTCATTAAATCATGGTGTAACCACTGACTGTCACGCCCCCACAGGTGTCCGATGACACGGTGATCCTGGGCTCAATTAGGGTCGGATCAGATATCGGAGACTAAATCTGATCCCATCAAATACGTCACATAACGTAACATGGATGAGACACAAAGCGACTTTAATTTTTACAGTGATATAGGACATGCAGGAAATTGTGCGTCATGTTTTGTTTGTCAGCCAGTGAGCTCAGCAGAAGCTTTGTTATTCGAGTTATTTGACCATCACAAGAAAGAAAAACGAGATGCTGCTCTTTGACTGCAAGATATTTTATGAGTATTAAAAAGCAAAACTTAGATGTATAAAGAAAGCAATGCACGAAAGATATCGAAAACTATTAAAACTGGTCTGGAACCAGCTCTTTTCAGTGAAAATCTGACACCAAACTGTGTGCTGAATATGTTCTTCTCACTGGACTGATACAGCTCCAAACAAGACAAGTTAATAGTCTTGCTTCCACTGGCTCACTCACCAAGACTCACAGGTGCTTTCTCATTACATCCAGCACACAATGCCCAAAACAAAAATGAATTAGTGCAATAAAATGTCCAGAAGGAGGAATGATGTCTGGATTTTGATTTTGTCTGTGGGAGTGTAAGGAGTGAAAGGGAGGGTAGGGACTAGTATCAGGTCAGGCTTCAAAAAAGGCACAATTTGTCACTGTCACAAAAAAAGGGGAACGTAATGAAGGGAACAGGCTTTACACTGTATATTGTAAACACCCTGTAGACAAGACTTCTTTGAGAAAATGCACCGCCCCCAACTAGAATATTTTCTGAGTTACTGTCACTTTAAAAAGCAGCAGTGTTTCTGCTGAGCACTTGGTTTTGTTTTAAGAGATTTCTCCACAAGTTTTCTTTTGAGTTTTTGTTTAGACTTTCAGTTTAAAAACTTCACAGTTTTCACGGAGGGCTTCACAAATCCATCCAGTTCCTACAAACCAAAACCAGGACCTGAGTCAGGCCATGTACAAATTATATTCAGTCTGACTGGGCACAGTCCTGCTTTGTAGTGTCAGGTTCAGGTGTGAAGCCCTTTACGGTGAGCTAAACCAATGACGGATTGCATAAATTACTTCATCTGATATTCAACATACTTGTCAGACACTATGAACTGACGCGTCTGATCTTCACTGTAGAAGACTTTGTCTCTACTGACCTGATCAGAAGCTGAACAACAGTATGAATTTCTTACGTTTTGTGAATAGTCTGGAATAGCTGTTGGCCCTCCACAGAAACCCCAGCACTGATTGCATAGGCTTGGGACAGCTTGTCCTCCTTTTCTGTCCGTGCTCGATTGGCAAGCTGTAAAGAGTTGAACAGAACAAAAGGATTTCTTACCATCAAGCATCACTGGCTTTGACAACTTTCAACTAGGACATAGGACAATTTCAATCATCTGTTGTGTTGTGGTTAGGGATTCAAAGAGTTATCATTCAATTTTTTGCTCCATAGGCGAGACTCTAGACATGGACTTGGTTAATTGAGCTTTATTAAATAACAGGTAATCATGGAGCTTCATTTATATTTACACACTATTTACTTTATATAACAAATGTTAACTGTGCATCTATACTCAGTAAGTTTTTCTGTTGTTGTTGCTGTATCCTTAGGAGTCTGGATTTCCAGGCTTGTCACGGGCTGACAAGGCCAGTCTCATTTCACAGGATCCTCAAGATGCAATGAGAAATGCAGCCTTATTTTGCTTAAGGGTATACAGTTACCAGCATACCCCATCTGAGCCTCATTATACCTCAGTTATACCACTGAGGGTGGCCAACTGTTTTTTTTTTTTTTTTTTGTTCAGTTGACCTTGATCAAGGAAATATCACATGACATCAGTGTATTTAGTAAATATTTATATCCACATAATCACCAGTCACTGGTAAATTCAGAACTTGAGTGTGACTTATGAAAAGAAAGTGCAAGATGGAAATTTAACTTATAGACTTATGAGTTGTCCTTCATGTGTTGAGTTGACAAGTCACAACCACCATAGCTGCTAGCTATTGGAGAAAAAACTGCCTGATGCAATGTTATCACTTTAAAGCTGATGAGGATCACCTGAATGCACCATTAGTTTTGCCCTCTGTGAGAGTGTGCCACCTCATTTTGAGCAGAGACTCAGCTCAACTCAGGCCTTCAATCCGGTGAAGGAGAAGCCTTTGCGGGCTGCATCTTTTGGAAATTAAGCCCTTATTTGAGTCACAACTGAGACTAAATGACAAGCTTTCAGTTAAATATGGATTCAAGCCTAACTTCACATTCACTTGTGGTATATAAGTTTTGATTTATGTAGAGCTTAAATTTATAATTTCCATCACACTCAATATCATCAATGGCAGCACAAGCCAACACACAAAGAACATAAAGTAAATGGACTCACCTTGCTAACATTCAGTGATGCTAGTGGGGGTGGAGTCTCAGTGCGGTCATTTATTATGTCCACATCGGAAACATAGGCTAAGTTGATCAGGATGACGTCGTTGAGGTTTGGCTTACCGCTGGAGGAAGCACATTCTTTGAAAGAACTCAAGTCAAGGCGCACAACTTCAGGACAACACATCACAACACAAAATAACTATTGAACACCATGAGTTAGACTGCACAGAGAAGCCTATGATACAGGGAACTGTGGCTGACTGACACAGACAGTGAAAGGTAGTGCCAGTTACAGCATGAGACTACCAAAGGCAGTGCTGCCACCTATAGTAACTACGGATGAATGAATGAATGAAGACTTGTTGGAAATGTGTTTAACTATGCTTGGATTCTGCACATACACAAAGCATCAAAGCAAGAGTTCACTTTCTATAATTTTGAATGCCTTCCTTTGCTAAAAAGTGCACTAAATCAAATGGCTTTTGAGTTAATTGCCCAATGGCAGTCTTCCAAACTTTGCATTCATCTCAATAAATCCTGGCTTTAATCCTTTTATGAAGTGCCTGATTGATAAACTAAACTGATCCATGCGTTTGGGATTTTGAATTGCCCCAGGCCCCTGTTGGATTGAGCCCCTCGTTATTTTCCGAGATTAAAATTTTGAGAGAAAAATCAGTAAAATTCTTAACTTACATACACTCACACATATGGGAAAAGTAAAAGGAAAATGTTGTTCATCTTAGCATAAACCTGCAGTTTTTCCTGAAACCCTGACAGCTTGGGGCCTCAGGGCATCGCCCTCTCATGCCCTGTCAGTAATACAGACACGGCTTCTCAGATTTGTTACTGTGATTCTGCTGCACAACTGGGTTTTCACATATTTTAAACCAATCTGTGACATAGTGAAGACATCAACTCTCTAATTGCTCTTTAATTTTTAGGTAATTTGATCCAAAAAAAAAAAAAAAAAAAAAAAAAAAAAAAAAAGACACAAGCTAAGACAGGATTAGACCTGTTATGACAGTGACTGCATGCCCTTACATTTTGACCTGAGTGGTAAAAATAAACCGCTCAAATTCTCATTGTCAAGTGTAATTTTCCATACAAACTGGTCTGATTTTAGTTTCATTTTCAGCTAGACTATATCAAAGAAAGCACAGTGTAAATGTGCAAGCTCTTCTAGTGCATAGCCTAACTTAGTAAAAAATAATTTGCCTCCTAAGTTACTTATATACCACCCAAGATAAATTAAATTGTCAAAAGGTTCAGACACACTACAGGCCTGTGATGCAAAGAACACTGTCAGACCCCCACACTGTATTAAGTTCACTGATTTGGTGTCTCGACCCCACATTGTGGCCTCTTCATTTTAGGATTTAAATCAGTGCTGGTCATGAGGTGGTGGTCCAGCATACCATCTAAATGATGTTCGTAATACTCACACACACCCTATGAATGGGTGTAGACACATTCACCAGCGACCTAGCGTTAGTCACAATGAACTCATGATGCCACCTGAATCGTGTTGAAATGAAACTGATAATTCAAGCCATGATCACGCTACAATTACAATATCACTTGAATCGGATGAGACGGGAGGGAAAGCTCAGTTGATAAGCTTTCGAATGCTAACACCGTTATATGAGCTAGTAGCGGCAGTGTGTGGCTGACCGAAACGTAGCATGTTAGCCGGGCTAACAGCAGCCTGACTGTAGCGTGGAAGGGGGGCTCGGGCGTCCATTCATCCCTTGCTTTCAGAAATAACCGTTAGCATCTCCAAGTAAAGACATCACAAACTATGAGAAGGTAAAATCGTGAACACAAGACACTGCGAGGGGCACTGAATGTCAGTTAGCTTGCTAACTAGCAACGGTTTGTGCCTGTTGAGAGCACACAGCCATGATGCCTTACCAGGATCCCTTGCCAGATAGTGATCCATGTTGAGGTCTGGCAATACAATGAGTGGATTCAAAACACATGCACCTCCTAGCAGATAACGCGAAGCCATGAAATGACCCGGCAACAGCGATAAGACCATCAACATATACGTGATGGATGGGCAGCTACCTCTCAAATGAAAATATTTTAAAACGGTTAAAGATGTGTAACTCAGCTCAGCACCAATTACGCCTGCGCGGATCACTATTTGACATATTTTCGGTTACCCTACAGGCCCTTGCAGCCAGGCAGGCCAGCTAGCCATCCGCAGCTCGAAACAAACAAAGGATACTCAGAGTTAACATCTTGGACTGGTAGTCAAACGCGACCACTTCTCCTTGCACACGTTGGCCCAAGCAGGTGAGGCAAGAGACATGGCTCCCGACGCTGAAATACTCCCCCGGTCCAGGAGCCGCCATCTTCTCCGCCAGGAAACCGGAGCGCCTGCCTTACGTAAAACGACGCGATGTCGTATAGTGACGCGACCTGGGCGTGTCGAAGTACGTCGGGTTGTGGTCATTTATCCAAATATTTGACTTATATTCACTCTATTTAAATTACGACCCATCCTTATTTTTTGCCAAATGCTGTATTTGTGGATTGAATGTGATATTATTTCATCAATCACAATGAAAAGTTGTGGCTTTGTCCCTCATTCAAACCCAACCGCTCTCCAATCAGAGTGCTCCCCCTAGGGAGCATAGGACAGTACTGCGGAATTCGTTGCATCACATCCACAAGCATAAAACAATCAGGATTGCATTTTAATTTTCCATCTACATACCTAAGTAAATGCATTGGGAGAGGACGTAGGAATGGAAACGGTTTACACCCAAGGCATTTGGATCGCCGAGACCCTCCAACAGAGGACGAGGAGTCAGGAAAAATTCTGGCTGGTTGTCACTCATATAGGAGATCCTAAAGCAGCCTTCCTGCTCCTCTTTCCTTTCACGTATTTCATCAGCAAACGAGCTGGAGTGGCAGTACTTTGGGTAGCTGCTATATCGGAGTGGTTAAACTTGGTGTTTAAATGGTAAGACAGCCAAAAACTGTTTCAAACAGGGCTTTTAATGTGTAGCGTTTACCCCCCCGACCACTTAACTTATATCTGTAAAACGTTACAGTGTAGCTAGCTAAGCTTCCTTCTCACATTAAAACCCGCCAGTGTATATATATAATTATTCTTTTATTCTAATATTATTAACAACAATGAAGTCAGACACAGTTTCATATTTTATTCTGTTGACGTAGCAGCTTCCGGGATAGCAAATACAGTCAGTCCAACCTTATATATTGTCCGATTACAAACAGACATCAGCGGAACCATTTTTATATACTGTGCAGTCTAGCTATATTTGTATGGATGGCTCAACCAGATATAAGAAAAAGGAAGAGAGAGGAAAATTGATTGAAAATTTGTTACTTATTACAACAGTATATTGAGAATGGTGATCATATTTATTTACTTTCTTTTTAAATAAAAGGATCAAAAGAACTGAACTTGTGGGTGAGGGGAAGGCATATATTCCAGATTTTAAACAATATTCAGTGGATTATCTGTTTATTATGCATAACTGCTACTGCCATGAGTACAATGGATTGAGGAGGCATTAAACAGTTAGAAGTTAAAGAAAAGTTTAGGACATACAAGAGTTAAAGTAAGATTATAAATGAATAGAATAAATTATTGTTTGAGATAGGAGACGATCAAACAGTAACAGTTTAAACATTAAGTACCAACACTACAATGACCATGGTACAGTCACTGGCAGCAGATATGTCATTTATTGTATTGTATGTATATATTTTTTTCTAGGATGCTCTTTGGAGAAAGGCCGTTCTGGTGGATAGGTGAATCACATTTATTTGTCAACAGACAGCCCCAGGTTCATCAGTTTTCCTCCACCTGTGAAACCGGGCCAGGTGAAAAGTCCTCAAAGAAAAAAAAATATCAATCACAGATCGTACACTTACTTAATTGTACAGTCGAAGCTCTAAAGCTGGTGTCTGTCTCTCAGGCAGTCCGTCAGGACATGCAATGGTGACAGCAGCAGTCTGGTGGGTTGTGGTGTCCTCACTGGGATCATCTCTGTACTCTCGCACTCACAGGTATGTCCCCTTTAAAGATAAACAAATATGCTGTTTTGACTTTGAAAACAGAGGAAATCATTAAAAAAAATGTTTTTCTTTGTGCCTCCAGTGTGGTGTTATCAGCTGTTCCCTACCTGCTCTATGTGGTGTTGCTGGTGGCCGTTGGAATCTCCAGGATCTTCATCCTCGCCCACTTCCCTCACCAGGTCGTTGCTGGTTCCATTACAGGTCTGTATGCAGTATCATGTGCAAGCTTAAATATAGATCATGGGTGTATATCATCATATAATGGGAGATTATTTGTGTTAGCAGTAAGAGTTCAGAAACATACGGTATGTTTTTTGCATTGCAAATTGGAACTGATTGAATTGTTCCTGTCAGGTTTCATTCTGGGGATTGTCCTGAGCCGCAGAGTACCAGAAGGTCGCCCCCTGCTGTTCTTCTTCAGCTTCAGCATCGGTCTGCTGCTCAGTGCTCTGATGCTGCATGCTGGATTACAGCAGCTGGGAATCGACTTGTCCTGGTGAGTCTCTATACTATATTCATGTGTATTGGTGACTCTTTTCAATGCACAATAAGCTCTGAGAGGTGAGGTTGGAGAAAGTTTTCCTACCTTGACTGGACATGTTCTGTTCCACAGGTCTATTGCTTTGGCTAAGAAATGGTGCAGCCGCTCTGAATGGATTCGTTTGGATACAGCTCCGTTCTCCTCTCTGACACGAGATTGTGGAGCCCTTCTTGGTTTGGGGCTAGCCCAGTACTGGAAGCCTGGAGGATGGTCTCTGCCTTGGGCTCCAAGGGCTTTATCGCTGGCTATTTCGTCCATGGGACTATACCACGTGAATCGTCTGCCACTCCCGATCCGCCCACAAGGCCTTTTCTACAGCCTCTTCTTTGTCAAATTTGTGATAGTTCCTCAGATTGTCATGGTGCTTGTACCTGGACTGGTTCATCTTTTCACACACAAAAAGAAGAAAGACTAGACACTGTTTTCTGTCAATGCGACAGGTGTTTTTCACACCTCTGAGGACTATAGCTTTTCTTTCTTCTTCTTCTTTCAGAATAGTTCCCTTAAACATTTCAGTCATCTATTTGATGTATTTCATGGGTACTGTTGTGGGCAAAGTCTCTAGTAAATCACTCCATTTTTTTTTATAAATCTTAGAATACACTGGCATTTGTTTTTGTTCAGTCTGTGACTTAATGTTTTTTTCTTTTGGTGAGATTACATGGGCCTTTAATGAGGGGAATGTATCAGATTTTTTTGTGAGATCATAATGAGTTTTTTTTGTCGGAAAAGTACAGTTTTGAGGTACTGTGCAACAAAAATATTACATATGATTTGAGTTTTTTTTTTTTTTTTTTAGCACAAACTAGCTGTCAATCATTGTACTCACTTTATTGACAATGTTTTGGTCCTCAGACCTTCATCAGGTAATAGATTAGGTATAATCAGATGACCAAAACGCCAATAAAGTGAGGTTGGATAGTCGACACCGAGCTGATTTCTTTGTTTGTTCATAATCATGAGTTTTGATCCTACAAACCTTTCAGTAAGATCTTCTGATGTCTATAGATCTTATAATAATTGTTTCCAAAAAAAGTTAAAGTAGTGTAACTTAGCACATTAAACTGGTGTTCATGCTCGGGTTAAAAGGTCAGCAGATATATGATGATGTGATTACATGAACATTTTACAATATAATGCAAATCCCATGCAACAAAACCATTAATTGAAACATCAAAACACCTGACTGCAGTTTCCCTCAACATTTTAGCATCTTTTGCCTCATTGTTTTGATTCAGTCTTTCCACTCTCAGCAGCATCATTTTCAGATGCAACAGACTGCTGTTTACAGTGGGGAAGCTCCAGAAGCCCACTGTACACCACCAGCTCAGCACCAAACAACAGATAGACAAGGTTAGTGACTAGCTGGCCAACTAGCTATCATAGTGAAGCAGTTTTGCAGCGAAAGTGCTAGATATTTCCATCAGGAGCTGGCGAGCAGACCAGAGCTAAAAGAGAGTGAATACTGGACTGAGATTTGCTGGGTGACATTGAAATATGTCTGCTGGATGTGTAAATAGGCTACTGTTACTAACAAGTCCTCCATAAAGTCTTTATAAAGTGATATCAGTGTCACGTTTACAGTTTGTTCTGGTTTAAACATTGTAAGTGTAGGTTACAAATGTTTTATATTTTTGCAAGGTCATTGTATTAGATTTCATTTTATTGTATATTTTATCACTGTGTCGACACACTGATGTTAAACGTGGTTATGTGGACCAAAATCATCCAAAATAAATAAATTACATTTCTATGTTAAAAACATATCATGAGTAAAATAAATAATTGACATGCAGGGCCTGTTTCAGTTGGTAACCATTTATAAATATGCTCCTTTTTTTCCTAATACATAGGTTTGACTGTACAGATTACAATCAGTTATCATGAGATAAAAACACATTCTTTTTATTGTTTTTAATTAAACTTTTTATCACAGCGATCTGAAAGCTCACATTTACAGACAAGAGAACTCTGCTCAGCAAGCAAATACATTAAAATAAAATAAAAGAACCTTTCCCTTTTGTCTGGTGAGGTTTAAGGAAAATGATAAGGATAGTTCAGGGATAGCAGTCTCCTTATCTTGATCCAAACACTGTATCACACACCAGAGTCAGGACACTGCTATACATGTTTCCGCTTGAGCTCATGGAAAGAATAGAACATGCATCAGACTATTTACAGCAAACTAATATACACAGACAGCTTGAAACCATACACCCTCAAATATCCTCAACTTAGAAGTCTTGTTTAAATTAAGTATAGGTACAGTTTATACCTTCATCTGTGTAAAGATAAGTAGGGCATCTCTCTGGTAGCAGGTGAAACTGAGGATGAGCAGAAGACAGTCAGGAACAACTGTCTTTCTTTAGATATTTTTTATCTAGAACCAAAATAAAATGTTACAGACAAACGGTCTATAACTTTTTGCACATATACAAATAACTTGAATATTCTCATTATTCCACTTTCTCAGTCCCCAAATATGGAGTTTCTGGAAACCTTTTTTTAAAATCTTTTTCCTTTTTTCTTTTTTTGTTGCAGTAGATTCGACTTATTTTCAAGATGGTGTGCAGGACCAGTGCATTAGACTGGCTTATTTGGATTTTGAGGACTTTGACGGATATTTTTTTTTAGATGAATACTTAAACATGACTGGCCTCTTGAAACAGACTTGCTTAACTAACAAACCCGAGCTGGACGGAGTGGAATATCTGAGCCAGTATATATACAACTTGTGCTAGAAAGTCTATACATCTTCACCAGTTTAAAAACATTTGTTTGCTCTTCATGTTGTCATTCATCACTGCTTTGTAAATCATATAATAATAGTGTCTATGATAGTCTGGTATCACTGGCCAGAGGTCTGACCCATCACACACCCACTTTCTCCAAATTCAACAATCATAACAACACAGTTAAGTAAAATACATAAAGTGCACCCTTAGTTAAGAACTTAACAGGCATTTTTAGTGCAGAGGTGGCGGAATAAAAATGCATTATGGGTAAAAAGAAACAGCACAAAATAATGCAGGAGAAAGGGAAACGTCTGTAACAGTGGTCGTGTATGCATTTGCTTGCTTTTAGTCGCTGAGCACTATCCATGTTAACCCATCACTAGCATATGTTCTGTACGTTCTACTATCTCTACGAACATACAGTGTCGTTACATACCGAGGAGGGACAGAGGCGAACTTTGATACTCATGTGCCACATGATAAAATCATGCACCACAGGATTTTTTATTCATCCTTTCATCACTGTCACTCAGATAAAGATGACTGAACATTTCTGTAGCCAAAGGTTCAAACTAGAAACACATTTATTGCACTCAAGGCCTATTTTTTGTCTTAACACAGCAATCTGTCCTCAATACAAGATTTATGAATTCAAAAAATCATGAGCTTGTATAAAACTATAGCAACTGATGCTTTGCTTGTTTATATAAGCAGATGGTTAAGCAAGTATTCAAAGATGTTTACTGACAGAGAAAAAGGGGGGTTTGCAGCCTTGACACCTGGTTTAACGTCACACTGAGGCATATCATGAGGAATGTGACACGGAAATGACACTAAAAAGAAATACAGAAAATTGGAATTTATTAATCTGAACCTCAGATATGAGGCAAAGTGACTTGTTCCAAAAATGATTTAATCAATGGAAAATGTAGATGTAATTGTGAGTGTGCGTCAGTGTGCAATTGTTGGATTTTCATTTTCACACGAGCATTTTGATATCAGCTTGAAGTTTAAAAGGTGTAAACATGCACTTTCTGATTCTATATATGTGTTTATTAAAGCACAGCTGAAACAATTTGTTGATTAATTAACTGACAGATAATTAATTGCCGAATATTTTGATTGATTGATCATTTCAGTCATTTTTCGAGCAAAAATCAGACTCACTGGCTCTGGCTTCTCCAATTTGAGGAGTCACTGCTTTTCCTATATTATATCACTGTAAACTGCATATGTGAAAATATCGTCTTGGATGCATAAAAACGATACTTACTGAGCATATTTTACCAGTATATTATATTTCACAGAAAAAATGAGTAATCGAAAAAGAATTGGTAGATTAATGGATAATGAAGATACAGTGATCGTTAGTTGCAGCCCTAGTTTACATCATTGAGGACATATTGCAGTATAAAAAGTATTCTCTTGCATTATACCACAACTTTCTTTATTTTGACATACTAGAGGTAATAATATCATTCAAAGTTGGTCTGTGTCCCTCCTTCCTCACCCTGGTTGGTTTTCCACGTCCATATGACTAGCAGTGGGACACAAAGGCAGGGTTAACAGAATACAATTCAAACGCAAACTGTGTTTTGTTTGATTTCTATGTACAATATATAACTTAATTATAAATATTGTCATTTTTCTCTAAGTACTGAGTTGTTGAGCCATTTGTATTTTCTGAGCAATGTACAGTATTGAACATATAATATTGTATTACATAGAATAGAGCCTACTAGCAACCTTGGTTAAGAGCACACTTTGAAAGAACAGAAGATGGATACAGAGTCCACGAGTAGAGTCCAATGATTAGTACTTTCACTCTTACAGTCCCACCTGTTGTGTTCACTTGTGGGAACTTTGTGCCACACAATGTTTTGGAAGTGCACTGGTCTTTGATTTAGTATGAGATCAGAACTTAGGACCCTCCTGTTATCCTACCTGTGTGCAGAATATGATAATGAAATAATCGCTTCACTGTTAGTTATGTTTTTCATATAAGATAATGTCTAATACCCTAAGCGTGTGTGCCGGCTGTGTAGTTTACTCTCTGACTGGATCTGTCTCTCAAGAGTTCTTTAAGACAAGTCTGTCCATGTCACATATACAAGGGTCAGCAGCATCTGCTGTTGAGCTAACTATTTTTCTCCTCTGACTCCCACTGACAAGCCCAGTCCAACCAACCAGTCACAGACAGGCCATCACACATTTGACTCCACGAATGGTCTCTTTGGTTTGATGGGGGAGGTGGGGCCTTGGGTGCGGGAGTCACGCGAGAGCTGGCGGTACATGTTGTCCTGGTAGGCCTGTGCCACGGGCAGAGTCCTCGCCACCTTCACATCCGGGTAGGTGGGCACCTGGCTGACCCGCTCCAGGATGTCCCCACTGCCACGGGAGCCGTTGGCCAGTTTGCCAAGAGAGGGGGGCTGGGTCTGGGAGTAGAAGTCCTCCTCCAACAGGTGTCCATTTTGGGCATTGTTGGTCTTGTTGTAGTAGGCGATATTGCCCAGTGAGGCAGGGGGGCTGTAGGTGGAGCCTTGCTGGACCAGCTGGCCAGGCGAGGTGGGGCTAATGGCTGAGTCCATGGACGTCATGGCCCTGGACCGTGAGGGCTGATGCAGGTACTGCTGAGTCCGCGCCGTCTTGTCTATGATGCCCATGAAGGGCGTGTTCCGAGAGCGGGTGGTCTCGCCCTGATACAGCCCCCCACCGCCCTGCGAGGGAGAGATGGGAGAAATGTCATCACAGGTGCGCTCATATGTGGCTTGCAGGGGGATCTCCATCTGCTGAATGGAGGAGGAAGGCCTGAAACCTGGCGCTAAATTCGAGGTGGATCCAGTTGAGATGTTGTTGCTGGAAGGGGAGAACCTAAGGCCTACGCTCTGAGAATGGATGAGAGGCCTGGGGGTGGGCACATGCTGCTTCATCTCAGTAGTATTGGCACTGACAGGGCGTCTCACCATATGGGGGATCTCAGGAGAGCCCAGCTGGCAGGGGGGCATGGCATTGGCACGCTCCAGAACATGCTCAGAGACTGGGTAGTAGGCGGCTGACTGGCTGCGGCTTATCTGAGGTGTCTGGCTGTAACGGATGCCCCCCGGGCCCCCGCTGCTGGCGCGGTAGGCAGAGGAGGGGCGCTGGGGTAGCTCATCCTTCAACAGGCTGGACTCCATAACCCCTCCTCGGCCGCCGTGCTGACAGAGGGCCCCAGAGCTGAGGCTGGCTTGGACCTGGGGCATGGACCGTCCATCCAGGGAGGGCTGGTACACAAGCCGGCTCTCCACATCCACCGAACCCCCTTGGTAGCGACCACCCATGGAGTGGCCCATCTGGCCACCGTAGCTGCTGTTGCCCATCACAGTTGCTGGGCTGGTTTGTGCGGACTATTTGGGCTATTGAAGGCTGGAGACGAAGGCCTTGGGCTTGGTGGTGCTGGGAGGACAAAGAGGGCTGTGAGCTCAGCTGGAATGAACGCTGGCTGCTCATCTTAGAGAGGGGAGATTTGGGCCGGCCAGGGAGCTGCTCTGTCTGATAGCGCACAGGTGACCCGGACTGGGACCTGTACAGACAAACACTCTCTACTGGCGGACTGGCTCTGTACTGAGCAGCTCGTCGTAAAGGCGATGGCGGTGGGCTCTGGTGATCCATTCCCTGACCCCCGGTACCCATAGGAGGCGGGCTGAAGCGGTAAGATGGCTGATGCACTGGGGAGGTGTGAGGCGGGCTGTGTCGGTAGTGGGAGTTTTGATGTGTTGGGGATAAAGAGGGCGATGTGGGCTGGTATGTCCCACGTGTTGGAGAGGACATGGAGGAGGAGGTGGGGTGATACTCATAGGGCTGGCCCATGGGGGAACCTCCGGCTAAATAGATCTGATCTGGATGTGTGGGGGAGAGCGGTGGGCTCTGAATGATGGGAAGGCTGGAGGGATTGGTGAGAGACTCAGGTGGGGGCAGACCCATAGACATCGCCTCCAGCTCCTGCTCCAGGTAGTCCTCATCCTCAAACAGGTCCTGGACAGGCTCCATGTCCTCCAGTCGGGGCTCTGGGGGAGGGGGGAGAGGCATGGACAGGGACAGGGACTCCTCCTCTTCTGGGGGAGGCGTAGGAGGTGGGGAGGGAGGAGGCTCCAGTTCTAGGTCCTGCTGCTGGTGCTCCTCCTGGCTGAGCTGGCGACACTCCTCCTCCACCCTCTGGAGCAGCCGCTGGATCTCTCGATTGTTGGGGCACTGCTTTATGGCTTCATTCAAGTCCTCTAAGGCTTCAGGAAATTGTCTGGAAATCAAAAAAAGATAGTTACTGTTACAAATGTTCAGAACAGTATGGAAGGGCGTATGGGAATTATCTGAGGCATTTCACTCAGACTGTGATGTGCGGGGGGATAAAAGGAACATACCTGCTGCTACGCTTGGCGCGTGCCCTGGCATAGTATGCTTCATATGATTTTGGTTTCAGTTCAAGTGCCTTTGTAGCGAATTCCTCAGCCATCCCAAAGTCCTGGAGAGATCGAGCAGAGAACACCACTGAACAACACCCAAAACATGTGCTGGCCATATGTCTAACTGAATGTACTCTGGTAAATCCCTTAGTGTGACACTTTGGCATTTTCCACCAGACACTGTTGCTGATCTTCCGCCGACTTACGTTCATTTTCCTCCGACATCGGGACAGGTTGAGGAAGAGCGATACTTTGAGTTCCCTGAATGTCTTGAGGTCCTCGCTGAAGCCTTCGCGTGGAAACTTTTTGAGGGCGTACTGATAGCGCTGCGCTGCCTCCTTCACCTTCCCCTTCTGTTGGAAAAACAGAAAAGAGCCTGGTGATCCTTCAGTCACAGTGACATAAAGAACTAATCTGTAAACCTTCGAGATATAAACCAGAACAGATATACAATACTGAGTTCATTCTTAAAGAAGGGAGGCTTGTTTTCATTGTTGGTTATCCTATAAGGCCTTACATATGAGAACTTGTAAGGAGAAACCATTGAGTTTTTTATTGACTGTAAAATAGACAAAGAGTTTATTTTGCTTTGGAAATTCTAATACAGATACTCAGACATACTGAATGCATGCATGCATCCAAATTTGTTACATTTCTTCCTTTTCCATAACAGTCTGCATAAAATGGAATATAATTTATATCCTGTGACCCGAAATGAAAACCATATTTCTAACAGTATCAGATCACATCAGCCCTTGTATCTTTATCTTAAAAATTTTAGATTTATCCCATCACAGATTATCTATAATTCACACTATGAAATCTGAGCTGCAGAGCGCAAAGCCCGTTCTCTGACCTTGTAGAAGCTGTCCCCCTCCTCGATGAGTTTGCTGAGTAAGATGATCATGATGTCGGGTTTGGAGGTGGCCATGGCCCACGTGGCTGGACCTGGGTAACACAGGGAAGGAGCAGATGAAAAGAGAAACAAAAACACAATGTGAGAAAGACACACAGTAATAAGCAGAGGAAGAGGAAGGAAGGAGCGACTGGGAGTCACACCACACACGACAATAATAACAAGGATGAGGACAACAGCCAAAATGGGGGAATGGATGAGAAAAAGACAGGCAATCCACTGCAGAGAAAAGATTACAAAAATCTGCTCTGAAAACCCGGAGAACACTGTGACCTCGCTATGGGACATCAGACCTGGGTCAAAACACTATTTGCCAATAATTATGAGCCTTTTTTAATCCTGCTGGGAGTCACAGAGGGCTGGCAGTTTTCCTAATTGGAGTGCAGAGTGAGAACATTTTGAATTTTTCTCCAACGGTTGATTAAAATGAACTTTAGCCAATTATCTGCAAATATGTTTTGGCCCAGGCAAACCCAGTGTACATGTAAATTACAAAAAAACAAAAACACTGTCATGTCTTTCTATTGAGACACATTTTCTTGTCTTGTCAAGAAGTGCAGATGTACAGTAATTCTTTGTAGTACTGACTAATTCAGGGATGTGCTCAAGAGCAGCAGAAAAGCAGGAAAACACTAATCTCCCAGCAAAAACAAACGGGAGTTGTGTATTTAAAGAAGAAAAGAAAAAGAAGACACTTGATCCCTGCAGACTGTTTTATGACTTTAAAAAAATCAAACACAATCCCTTGACTGGAACTGATGTGTATGTTCTGTATCTGCGCAACAGCAATCCTTGACACATGTACACACACCACAGAGATGAAAAGAAGGGGTGGTGGTGGTGGTGGGAGGGGGGGGGGTCTTGCACAAGGAGACACGGGGCAGGTACGATAAACAAAAGAGGCAAGCAGGAGGGATATAACAGAGCTCTGCAGGCGCTAGCTGTCCTCTGAGCTGGTGGTGGTGGCGGTGGTGGTGGTGGCGGTGAGGGTAGGAATGCTGCCAACTGGCCTAGCTGACACTGAGGAATCGTCTGGAGGATGAACGATGCACAGTACAGTGGTTTATCACCTCAGTCTGTGGTGGCGGTGGTACAGAGGAGTTACAGATACATGCATTTTCTGCTAAATCACTACCACGCAAGTGTTACTGAGGGCTTTCCGTCATGCATCTGTGGGATGGAAGGTCAACACCTCGATACGACGTCACAGGCTGGAGGCCGGGCATGCTGTCATTAACCACTTGAATGTTAGCATCTACCTCTAGGGCAATCCCGACTGCATCACTGTCAGTGCTAATACCTTTGCATGTTATTATTTGTCAGTTTGAGAAGGTTTTGGTAGCTAAGCTCGCCTGCCGACACTTAGGACGACACAGACAACACAGAGAGAGGAGATAGAGCTGTCAAAATGCCTGGTGGGGTGAGAAGTCGACAGCCTTGGCTTTACCTCGGGGCCGACTGGGCAGCGTCTGACATCCTGGGGCCGGAGAGAGAGGCGGGGGATAAGGGCAAGAGTGGGGTGGGGGTGGGGGTGAGGGAGTGGGGTGGGGGAGGAGGAGGAGGAGGAGGAAGGAGGTCATGAGCAAGGGAAAGGAGCGTAAGTGGGAGGGCAGAGGAAGGAGTGGGGGGGAGGGGGGCCAGAATTGCCAGAGAAAACAGGGGTGTGGGAGTGCGTAGGAGCGAGAGGAAAGAAAGAGAGAGAAACAGCAGGAGGGTGAAAGAGAGGTGATGGCGGTGGTGGTGGTGGAGGAGGAGGAAAAGTGAGAAAAGGAACACAAAAAAGCAGCAGTGAGAAGCGGAGATAAGTGCCTCGGCAAAATAATAATAATAAAAAAGGAAACATAGATACCGAAAAGAAACACCGCAAGCGCTAATAACAACCTGTCTCTGAGCAACCGCGGGAAGGGAAAAAAAGAGAGAGAGAGAGGATGTGATTGAGAGAGAAACAAGGAGATATCATGAGCGATAGAGACAAACAGCGGCACTGAGAGAACATGACAGAGAGAGAGAGAGAGAGAGAGAGAGAGAGAGAAAGCAAAACAGAACAGCAGCAACAGTAGTACAATAAAAAGAACACACACATCAGAGCCATAAATAGCTGAGGAGAAGCAGCACGGTGTGGCAGTAGGGGGGCGGATGACATACAGTAGCAGGAAGTGGTTTAAGCTACATGGAGACACAGATCTGAATCCATGGCTTATTGCAGTAAAATGCTACAGTGCTGTATAATGACCAGCGGGAAATGCGTATTAAAAAGGGAGTGTGTTTACATCCTTGGATTCTCCCTTCATAGACTCTCATGCAGCTCATGCTTGAACTCCAATGCATGACCTTTTCAACCAAAATACAATCTCAAATTGTATCTCATTTCTCGGCAGGCAAATAACCTTTTATTATGGTGCTATAGGACAACGATGCTGCACTTAGAAGAGGTCCTTTGTTCGCTAAATGGTAGGCTCTTTAGTCTGTCAGCCCGCACTTACCTATCTTGGCTCCTTTCTTGAGCAGGGCGACCACCACCGACGTGTTTCTGCAGCCCACCGCCCTGTCAAGAGGACGCATCCCGCTGTAGTCTACATGCTCTATCATGGCACCGTGGTCAACCAAGAACTGGACCTGAAGAGACAAAGGACTGCGGTGAGAAAAGCTGGGGGAACTTTTAAAGAACAATCAGTGTGAAAACACACGCACATCTATCTTGTCCAGGTGCAAAGAGTCCAAAAACTGTACCTGTGAATTATATCTCTCACCTGCTCCAACGCTCCAGTGAGAATTTCTTCTTAATTACATAAAGAAAAGACAATATTTCAAACCCAAATTGGCTCTTTGTCGGGAACAGAGGGATCAAAACAGACTCAGGTGTGTATTGCTGGAAAAACACACTCAGTTGTACCCATAGTTGTGGTTACAGCCAGCTGGATGACTGCATATATTCAAGAAATGTTATACAATACATGTATTGTATATGGATGAGCCATTTAGGATTTAGAACTCTTAAAGAAGTACTATCCCAGAGCCCAAGGTGTCTTTGTTTTGTTCAACCAACAGTCCAAAACTCAAAGATATTCAATTTATTCACACAGAGGTCAAAGAGGATAAGTAACTATTTACACTTGAGAAGCTGCAGATTGGTTTTCTGTTACCACACCCATTGGTCAAGTTATTGTTTCAGATCGAGTTTTCTTAACACCCATGTATATCATACTGTTTATCATATTTTCCCATTTTATTTTGTGTGTGCAGAGCGTTTGGATATTGATGTTGTCATGTCTTGGTATATTTTCAATTATATTTGAAAAAAAAAAAAAAATTAAGGGATGATATAAATGTATCATCCTGGTGTGACCTGAGATTCCAGCATTCATGTTGTGTTCAAATGTGTTTAATTTTTAGAAATTCCCAAAGCAGAAAGGATTCTCCAAAATCAGGGACACGTAAGATATAGAGGATGATGGATGAACAGATGAACAGATAACAAACGAACAGAGGGAAATAATCACCAGTCCTCAGCTGACTGCATGATACAAAACACTAAATTAGTGACATGTCTTCAAGGCCCCAGTGATGAAAATTAATAGAGATAAAAGCTGAGATTTTATTAATATGAAACCAAAGTTTCAGTTCCAATTCCCAAATTTCTTTTTTTGGTATCTTGCTTTGAGGAATATGAGTGTGTTTTTCTATAAAAACCCTTTTTTTATATATAACAAGACTGAATGTCTAAACACAAGCTGCCTCACAAAAACTACATAAACTGGCAAAATTATGACTTTAATAAGCAGAGTACATTTCCGTTGGTACCAAAAGCACATGGAAACTTTCTCTCTAATTACCACTTCAGAGTCGCCATAGAAAGCCGCCAGGTCGAGGGGCGTACGTCCATTCTTGTCTGCATGGTCGGTGGCAGCTCCACTCTCCACCAGGCAGCGGACAACAGGTAAATGGCCTTTCAGACAAGCCCAGCTCAGAGCGGTCAGACCCTCCTTATCCATCAGAGACAGAGAGGCTCCTGAGGAAACAAACCGCTGCAGTGAGACACAGCAAACTATCTTTCTTTCCTTTTATACCACCAAGTATGCTACGTCTGTGCTTGCATGGTTATTAGTTTTGCCTGTTTCTAACTAAGTCCTATATTCATTTTAATGGATTTTTAAAATCTGTTGCTGATTTAATTTGCCTGTAATTACTGTAAACATAAACTGAAAACTGTAATTGCCTTAATTTTTATTAGTGCAGTCGCTGTGTGTTTTTTGTATAGAGAGACTAAAGGGTTTAGACGAGATGAAAATTAAATATTTAAACAGGAATTGCTATCAGAAAACATTGATTGGAGTTAAGAAGGCATGTCTCAGCAGACAAATTTCTGTCTCATCAAATCTCAGTATCCTTATCCACTGCCATTTTGATTTACATTGCCACAGATGCTGTAAACAAAAAAAAGACAAAATGGTTGCACATAATCATTCCCTCAGCTCTTAACTTATTGAACATCAGTTGAGACATTTTGTATGCTCATTTTAATACAGGCACTTTGGAAAATCCTCCTATTTATGTATGCATTTGTGTTTACAATGTTCTATTTGTATTATGGGTTTTGCATGAAAATGCCCATCAGGCAAATGAATAATTAAATTAACTGAGTTACAATTATTCTAAACAGAAGCTTTTAATTTTTTTTTTTTTTAGATATGATAAATTACCTTGAGCTAATAAAAACTCCACAGTCCCCAGGTGTCCCTCTGAGGCAGCCATCATCAGAGGGGTACGACCCTGTTTGTCAGCCAGGTTGACATCTGCCCCATGTGTGAGGAGGAGATCCACGATCTGAAATACAGCAGCCATGTCGTCATATTACAGCAACTGGATGGATCACTTTTGGAATAAGAAAAGTTCAGTCTTGCCGGACCTTTTCAAATCATGTCATCCCATGTGAGGGGAAGAGATCAGGCAGACAACTTACCTGCCAGTGTCCCTGTCGGACGGCGCTGAACAGCGGGACGATGCCACGTCTGTTGGGCTGGGCCACGGCTGCGCCCTGCTCCAGCAACAGACGACAAACCTCCAGCTTCCCTCGACCAGAGGCTGCAGTCAGAGCTGGACGCGCACACGAACACACAATCAGGGAAGAGAGGACGGTAAGCAGGGTAAATGTAGTGGGTAGAAATTAGATTTTTACTTCATCTAAGCGCATCTAAATGACTTTTGAACAAACAAGATGAAGTGAGCACCTATTAAGTAGAGGTTGACATTAGATTCCAAGGCTCGGGGGTAGATTTTGGGAGCAGTGATGCCTGTTTTCCTGTCAATGTGTGGTTCCTCTTACTTTAAACCATACCCCTAACCACTTATCTCCTTCTCCTGAGCCTTGGAATAAAATGTTTACCATCAGGTAAAATCTGTAATAACTGACTTTTTGGCTACTTGCTGTCAGCGGAAATTATCTATACACAAAAGATTGCATATGATCACATTTGAAATGATCCACTGGTTAAACAGCAACATTATTATTAATTTACAGTCACTTCTGTGTCCACCTGATAAATATAAGTCCATATATGTGTCCACTACTAACTATCATTTAGCTTTGCTTTTGGCCTCTACTAACTCCTGAGAGAAGAATCTTCTTTCGCTGCTAAATGCTCCACTATGATCACCAGCTAGTCTCTAACTGTGTCTGTCAGATGTTTGAAGCTGAGGACATTACTGTACAGTGGGATTTTAGAGCTTTAACTAAACTATGATCGACCCCTTTAACATCATCACATTGTTTTCACACATTTCATGTGTCATCTCATTTCATACATTTTTAATGTAAAAAATACTGATAACAGCCACTTTAAAGTGAATCCTAACCACAGATTGGGGAAAAAAAACATGCTCTATGGGAGTCATTTTAAAGAGGAGAGAAGAGAGGAGAGGAGAGGAGAGGAGAAGAGAAGAGAAGAGAAGAGAAGAGAAGAGAAGAGAAGAGAAGAGAAGAGAAGAAAAGAGAAGGCCTTTGAAAAGACATCTTCTCAAATGTAATGATCATAATTGGAATAATAAAACAGGGTCAATGCATGTCTTATAATCAGAGTGGTAGCAGCTCTGGAAGGATGATCCTGGTCAGACTGCTGGAAGAACACTTCAATGCACACAGTTCAGTAAGGATATTTGTGCATGCTGATGTACATATATTCCCTCTGGCTGATGTACAGAATAATGTATTTCAGCTGACCTATCCAATAACACTGAAATTAGAAATCATCTTCAAGAATAACAGTCATCCTTCACATCCCTTATAAACAATGAAAGTACAGCTGAGTGAGTGCAAGTCCCCTCTCCAACTGACAGTGAGAAGCAGCTTTTCCAACACTCCAGCAGGGGAATAATGCTCGCAATGAGGTTTCATAGCTTTAGGTTACAATGATACATTACATTTCCCAACACCCTGCCACTGTGCACTCAGACTAGTCATTTCTGAGCCCCCTGGAGCACACTCATCCCTCTCCCCCCTCCCCTCCTCTGTGCGAGCCCAGCCCTGTCTCTGCTCCAATGACACCACTGCACTGCCATCAGCATCTGACGCAGCAGCAGGAGCAGCAGCAGCAGCAGCAAGCAAGCAAGCAAGCAGCAGACACACACGAGAACGATCTCTCATATCCGCACTGCAGCGCTCCTCCTCGCAGTGCCACGCAGAAAATCCATCTCACAATACACTCCACACATCCTTAAAATAAGACTGTCTGAACTGTACATCTCAGGATAAAACTAGTGTATATGGCATGAACCAGTAAGCATTCACAGTCGTCTGTCTGTTGGTACTGAATTCAGGGTTTTATCTGTGTAATGTCTGGCTACAGCAGATATTCTCACCTGTTTCCCCCCACAGGGTGTCAAAGTTATTGATTTGAGCCCTCTCCACCTCCTCTTCATCTTTCTCTGGCAGGTCCAGCAAGTAGGACACGATCTGATGGGGAACAAGATTCAAGATGACACAGATTAATGTCCAAGTTTACTTTAACTGCAGCAAAATAAAGGGATAATACAAATAAATGACAACCAATAAATAAATAAAACCAGTTGTGATTGCAAATCTACTTTCCTTTTGAATCTGCTGAATTTTACAAGATTGGCAATCATCATTAGCAACTAAACTGACCACCAGACCTTGGTCAATCAGTTGCTGAAAATAATAATTATCACAGGGTACTGTTATCTATTTGTTGAAACCAAGAGATCTGTTACATTTCCAAAGTGTGATCAAACTATTTCACCATCTGAACACTCTGAACATTTACCAGTGTGCTTTGAAAACAGACAAATCTGCGCCCCGTGCTACAGTTGTCATCTTGCCCTAAGTTCAAACACTAATTATTGACATTTGGGTCCCTTTTCCCTCCTTTGAACAAGTTAAAGGTTCCCTGTGGAGTTGTTTTAATGGTGTCTTATGGAGCTGTATGTTTATGAGTGGAGCCCTGTTTTTTTAATCCCATGTGCAGACACGATCCACAACACTTGCCAATTGTATCAGATTATTCCACTGATGCTTAATGCAGGCTGGCCATGCTCAAGAATATAATCAGTGCAATAAGACTGAATGTAAATAAAACTCTAACCTCTGTGTATCCCATACTGGCTGCAGCGATGAGGGCCTGCTGGACTGCGTGGCTCTTGGTGAATGCTGCCTGTTGTTGGGTCTGTGGTGACTGCTGTTGCTGCTGTGACCCCATGCCCCAGTCACACTGGATGAGGAACTTCACCACCTCCATGTGGCCCCTCAGGGCTGCATGGACCAGAGCGCACTGGCCATTCTTGTCCAAGTGGTCTACCTGTTAACGGGATGTGGATTTGATCAGGGACGCGATTAAGCACGAGGGAGTCGGACATTGGAATCATCTGTGCGGCTGCCGTACCTTCGCTCTCCTGCGGCAAAGTGCGGTCACGATGGCCATGTGTCCACCGGCGGCGGCATAGCCCAGGGGTGTGAGGCCGCTTTCAGACGGGGCGTCGACAGAGGCGCCGAACTCGAGCAGCAGAGCCACCATGTCCATGTAGCCCAAGTGGGAGTGGACACACAGGACAGGGGCATTGTTCAGCACCTCTGTACGGTAGTTCACATTGGCACCACCCAGCATCAGTAGCCGACTCACCTGAACACAAAAAAATTAGGAAATAAAAGAGGAAACAAAAAGTCAGCGCAGCACAGAAAGGTTTCAAAGAGAGAAGAAGACGGTAAATCTTCAGATTTGGCACCCAGAGCATGCTGAAATATTCTTTAAGTATAAGTCCTCTCTGCCATGATGGTGCTTGTACCTTGATGTTGGGAGTATAGAGGTTTCGCAGTGAAGAAAGTGCAGCTGAAAGGCCCTCTGTGCTGTAGGATACCCACAGGCCTTGCAAGATAGATGAGGAAACCCCGACTTTCTTGCTGAGACCCTTGAACAGAGAGATAGAGTGTAAATATTCATTACTTTGGTGCCAGACCACAGCTGTGTGTGGGTGTGTGTACGCAGATGTGGGTGGAGACAAATAATGGCATACCTTGAAGATATGTGCTTTGAGGATGTGATGGCCCAGCTCGATAGTCTGCTGTCTGTTCAGCTTGTTCTCCTGCCGAGAAAACCAGAAGGCCAGTAGGGTGTGCCCGCTCCTGCAGAGACAACAGCCACAGAATGTTTCAATCCTGGAGACTGAGTCATCAGGTCATTACACTGTGTTATCATCTGCACAGTTGGCGCAATGAGTTTTAATTATAATACATGAAATAAAATGTCCCGGCAGAAAATATAGCATTTCCTCTGCTAGGCAAACATAATGTACCTGAGTCTATTTATACACGACTGTAACTACACAGTCATGGCTGTGGCTTTAAAAGTACATTTCTGCACATTGGGTACACAACAAAACTGCCTGTGGAATCATTAAAGGATAACTCTAGTATTTTTGAACCTGGCTTTTCTTTTCCCATGTTTTTGGAGTGTAAATGATAAATAAGGACAAAAATCTTTAGAATCAGTGTCTATATATCCTGTCACCATGGACAGCTGCTGCAATGTAATCAAACTGGGCATTGTCCTCCATCATTGTATGTCCACTAAAGTGCTTGTTTTGCCACTGTAAGGCTCAAATTGTTATTAGAAGTGTTGACAATATTGTGGATAGGATTCCTGCAGAGAGAGACCTGTTTTTATTAAAGAATAAGATCCTTTTTTTAAAACCAGAAATATCACCATATATCAGTACCAGACTCCATTGACAAAAACAGTAATTTTACTGAGCAGAACACAGGAGCTGCTGGAATAAAGCTGCTTCAGTTGGTTAGTTTGTTTGTGTTATTTTTGTTACTTTTTTTGTTTTTAATCAGAATCTCACTCTCATTCCTCGTAAATACAGCTGAGATATGTTGAAAACTTCACACAGAAGATGTACATAAAAATTAATAAAGAGATTATCCTCTCTCAGATTTCTGAACAACCTCATCCATAAAACCTATGACTCCACAACTTTCAAATTAATTTGGCAATTTGGCATATAGTAAGGCAGGGTATTTTGGGGTGTTCAACTGCCAATAAAATCTTATTTAAATTCCCTTGCTTTTTATGGTCCCTCTCTGCTATGTCTCCCTCCTCCAATGTACTGTTTCCAGATGGGATAATTAAAACTCCTGAAGCAAAACGCTAAAAAATTGCTGTTTTGTTAGGACCTTATGTTAACAGTCTCATATTATTCAATCCACAATTTCCCCCTGTCTGTCCTCACCTCGGGTCGCAGAGGAACTTTGTCTTCTCTCCCTCTTCTCTCCAGATCAACCACTCCCTGAAGGAGGGGTGGACAAACATCCTGGTACCGTCCCTCCTCTTCACTAGGAAGACTGACAGGTTGTCCACGCGTTGCTGGAAATCCTCCCAGTCCAGTGTGCCCTGCAGACACACACATTGTCTGGATGTTACTTTGGGACACAGAATACTGTTTTCTAAACTGCCAGGTTTCTTAGCATGGAAACGAGTCATTACATATTGTTACTGGAATCTAATGTCTATTTATGATAATAGATGATGTGACGTGATGAAGAAAAGAAAAAAATCAATAAATAAATCCAGTATAATATGCATTCATCTATTTTTTTCATGCAAAAAAAGATCCTCTCTGACTGTTAACACCCCTGAAAACTTGGCTTTAAATCATACCTAACATTAAATATTCATGACTAAATAAGCGAGTTATAAAAACATATCACAATATTATTTCTAAAGAGTTCAACCCTCAAACATTATGTGAAATATCTTGATGAGGACTGTGTGGGTGTGGTTTGATTTGATATAGATATTTGTGATGCTAAATAACTAAGGAAGGGACGTAGTGTGTTAATGTAGGACCTCATCACTCAAGACCTTTAACTGTATATGTTAAATAAACACCTGATGACATTTCATGAATTTTCATTGAATCACTTACTCATGTATTTCAGCACAGGGATGGAGGGAGTAAAATCACAGATTAGCCAGAGATTACTTCACACGGTAACTAAAACCTTTGTAAACCATTATTTCATACATATTAAAATTTTGCTCTTTAAATGTACTTTGGAAGGAGACTGACTTTGATAGTGATGGATCACCAAGGCCATTTTATAATGTATTAATTGAACTGAAGAGCTTGAGATATTAACCTTTTACCATCCACCGCTCCACCTGTGGGACACCAGCACTATGTGGATATAAAAGCTCTGCTATTGAAAAGTTCTGTTACTATATACTAAATGTGTTGTAATTCAGGCTAGACCCCAATGTAATGAGGGTGTGTTAAAGAGCTAAAAGGTTTCAAGGTTCTGACGTCTTGTATATGTTAGTATTATTACCTGCAGCGAACCAGCATTGATGGCCTGATATATCTGCTCATCAGTCAGCGGATGAAGCGAGGCCACGGCCACATTGAGCAGAGGAAGCGCCCGCTCGAACGATGACTGCGTGGGGAAGCGCATGTTGCACTGCAGCAGGTACACCTCAGCCAGGTTGACTGGAACCACCTGAGGAAGGAAGGGGAAAATCTGAATTATAAAGCATCAGCTCTACCGAATATGAATAATGTATTGTGTTTGTAAAGCACATCTTCAACTATTCCACTTGGTCTTCCTCAGAGAGGAGAATGTGAATTTATTAGTTGTCATTTTTTATGGAGCCTGCAAGCACTTCAGAATACATGAAATTAAATGAATCTGGGGGAGTGAGATAAAATATTTCATTATGAAAAACACTAAAACAATTCAATGGCATTATTTATCAAAAAGGTGTTCGATTCTGACTGTCAAAAAGAAGTTTATGAAACTACTTTTACACAAAGCATTTCAGAGCTCAGGTAAATAAAAGATTTCTTTCCAGCTTTGCCTTTGCAAATTATGAGCACTGAGACGTTTATTTTAGATCAGGAGGTTTCAAAGTCTAAAACTGTGGATCCACCACAGATAAAATCCCCCAACATTCCCCCCATCTCTTCTCCGTTGCTATGGTTTCAGTAAGCCACGCTGTGGGCTACAACTTGAATCCTGTTTTTATAGCCTATATTTGTTTACCTTTTGGCAAATTAGCACCATTGAAGTGTGCTCAAGTTTTGGACTACTAAGGAGCATCTTTTTCTCTGTGATTCTCTGAGCCAATTTATTCAATTTACATTGAAGGTAATGAGAATCTCAGAAAAGATTGGTCTCTCTCAATTTAAAAAATATGTGCATCAGGTTTGTGTGTTGAGATTTGAGTGAGTGATGTCTTAGATGATGAAAACTGAGGCAACAGGTGCTCTGGATTTTTAGGAACCAGTGTGGACCAATGTGTAGGATCTACTGGCAGAAATGGAATATTCCTAATTATGTTTTCATAATTATGTTTTCTACAGAAGGAGTTGGTCCCTTATCATGTTTCACCACCATGTTTCTACAGCAGCCCAGAATGGACAAGGCAAACACTGGCTTTGGAAAAAATAAGCGGCCAAGTTATATATCAGTCAAATATTCAGTCAAAGCTGAGCCTGTGACAACCATTATAAACTATGCAGTGATGCCACACCTTATAGCTGGAGCTCTTGAGGACAAGGTAGCCCTTCTCGATGAGGTCAAAGGTGAGTTTGAGGTACAGATAGGAGCCCTGACTCAGGGCCTTGAGGTGGGCGCTGAGCTTGCCAAAGGTGGTGTTGTCCATCTTGCCGTTGAGCGAGATGTTGTTCTGGATCTCCGGGCTGCTGTGGATGCGGTGCAGGATGTAGCCCTGCAGGTCCTGGTCTATGGCGTCGTTCTCCTCCAGACTGTCCAGAGAGATGCGGTGGAACGGCAGCGCGTTGGTGATCTCCTGAAGAGTCAGAAACAGTTAGGAGCTCGTTTTTTGGAGAAAGTGGTGGAGACATCTTGGTAAATTTGACAACAGCCTGCATACTTACTAACACAGGTAAAAGAATTAATATACAGGTCGTACATAAGGTACGACAAACTATGAATAACTAATTTATACATATTTCTTCCTCATGAATGTGAGAGGAAACAAAAATAGCAGAGACAGTACAAAAAAAAATCTGATTTTAAAAACACTTCCATTCATCTCCTCTGCATAATGTACAAAGAGGAAAATGAAAAGGTCAGAACCAAAGAGGGTAGAGTTGTACTCAAGACAAATGTAATATTGTTGGTTAGTGGCTTCCAGTTGATGAAAAAATAACCCACTAAAAATGCTGATGAAAAACTGTCTTAGCTGGAAGTGGCAACAATAATACAATAATGAAAAAACTAGTCCTTCCATGATGAATCTAAAAGTACAACAGTGGGATTTACAGCCATCACTACAATCTGTCCTCTACCTGTAACGTGGTTCTGACTGTGACCACCAGTTTGAGCCAGGGGGGGAACTTATTGATGGTTTTGGTGAGGAAGGACACGATGGTGTCTCCATAGTCAGGCTTGTGGAACTCTGCCTCATTCAAACCGTCGATGAGGATGATGAGGTCCTCCTCGGAGCTGATCTTCCTCTCTGAAAAACAACAATCGACATGGAAACAGACAAAGTTTAGGAAATCTATATTTAAATGAAGAGCAGGAGCTCCAAGGTTCATACTGGCTGGCTGGCTAGCAACAGATTAACATGGCCTTCCTCAGCACATGGCAACTGCTCAGTTGTGAGGTAAGAAAACTCGTGGAGTTTTTTTTGTCAAACCTGTCTTTTCTATTTGCTTTAAATTTCTGTCAATATAAATTCATCAATGAGTCATCACAGATTTTGTTTTCATATCTTATGAAAAATTCAGCTCCAGCTCTTAGATGATGAACTTTAATCTTGATTATACTGAGAATATTGTGCACAAGGGGCGTCTAATATCATGCACCAAGGACTTGAATCAAAGTAAAAACTGCATACTGAGCTCTGAATGGGCATCAATTATAAATTGCCAAAAGCAATGTGTTTGAACTGTGAAGTAAATGGCTTTAAATTATTACAAATTCCAGATTAATATGAAGAATGAGCAGAAATTCAAAGCAACAGAGCAAATAAATCAAGGTTAACAGAACAAGAGGCAGAATAACCTTGAGAGGCCTTTAAATCATTTTGAGTTATAGATTACTGTCATTTTCAAACTGCAGTAATCTGTTGTTTTGCTTTAAGCTCTGTAGAGGAACTTGGGAGGGGTCACAAGCCAAAGAGGCCAGCTGTTTAATCTTAAACAACTCTTATTTTATAATCTGATATGAATTTGAGGTAAAATATTAATCGAAAAGTAACTTGGAGCTTCAGCTGTCAGATAAATGTGGTGGACTAAAAAGTGCATTACTTCACTCTGACACTGTGAAGTAGAAGCTATAAAGTAACATAAAAAGGAAAGCAAAGTATATAAAGCTCATAATATTATTTTAATTCAGTGTTTGAGTAAATGTACTCAGTAATGTTGCACCACTGCTAAACCCTCTGGGGATCAACATTATTTTCACCTTTATAAAGTGCATCCAGGGGCTCTAGGACCCCCCTCCTGAAGGAGGCCAGGGGGTCTTGGACGCAGGAGCGCAGACTGAGGATGCTCTGTAGGTGCGGCTCCCTCAGCAGCTGCTCCCTGTAGGCGACAAGGTGCGGCGAGCGGCACAGCAGAGCCGCCACGTTGTGCACAAACTCTGGCACCAAGCAGGTGTAGGCGTTATCTGCCTGGCAGTAGTGGTACGCCACCACCTGGGGGCGACAGAGAGTTAGGAGAAGATTGAAGGCAGGTCAGTGAAAGAAATATAAAGGTGAGCATTTCCATTCCCTTCTGGTAATCCCAATCTTGACCAACGTCTGGGTATTGCAAAACTGATTGAAGATCAGTGTCAGGGAGCATGGAACTCAGATGACACAATTTTAGAAATAACAATTTTTTCAGGGCTGGGCTTTTTTCCCTGCGTCTACTACAGCTACAACTCATTTGGGATTGAGTCAACTTCATGGTGGATGATTGCAGTATAATGAAACATAATACTTCTCGTTTCGCTGTACGGTTTTAGCCATTAATAATTCATGGTTTCCGGCTGCCAAGAGAGACTGATTCGGAGTTAGCTCATGCATGCTCATGTGTGAGATGACTGTTGCACGAAGGAGTCAAGTGTTAAACTGTCATATTTCACACCTATGTACTTGAATCATGTTCAAATGAATGATTAAATGAATGAATGAATGAATGAGTAAAAAGCTATCTTGGGGTGGACGTGCAGCGACATTAGAAAATAGTAGAAGGGGCAAGTGAATTTTCTGAGAGGTTAGCTGACTGAACAATAGCAGCAGGTGTGACCAAGGTGCTGCTGGGGACTGAGAGATCACAAAGAGTTTGAATTTTCAGAGGCGGTGGCAGCGATCAGAGGCCAGTGAGAAAAAAGGAACAGGGGAAAAAAAAAAAAAAGACTAATCAAAACTGAATGCTAATTTTTGGTCACAATGGAATAAAGGGCTTTAAAACAAAAGGGGTGAAAAAGGGAGTGAGCTCAATTATTAATGCACAGAGTTAACAAGATCTAATAGCTTGGCTGGGAAATGGCTTTCTGCAGGTATAAATATTTCATAAGGCTCCCTGGCAAAGTTGTTTTTTCTTTTTTAAACACATCTGCATAATGCATCAGGCTGGGACTGGGGATGCAGATGGCTAAGCAGCAGGGGAGGGGGGCCGAGGTGCAACAGCAGACAGGAAGAAGAGCGGGAAGGAGGGCTGTCTTCACACATCATATAGGTTTACATTGCAGGCAGGTTTCAAGAAGTTCAGTACCTCAGAAATATATATTAAAAAAACATTTCACAGAAAAAAAGAGATGCACAAAACCACCAAAAATCACCTGAGGAGAAAGCCCAGGTGGTGTGAAACTTGGACTCTCTTTCATAAGCTTGAAACTGTATCTTTTCTGACAGAACCTGAGCCGTGTCCGTGCTTGTAATATAGAAAGGCATTTTCAAAAGGAGTGTATCATTGGCCATCCTACCACCTGTGTTGTCACTAATTGAAAAACTTAAGACATTAAAAAAAGGACCATTTTAAATCATCTTGCAGTTTTTCAAATACAGACAGACTGAGGCTTGGAAATGCTGAACCACAAACGCAACGAAATTCACTCTCATAAGATAAGAAGTGATACAACAATATTCTTTAATGAAGAAAAAATGAGAGAAAAACTACAATGCAGTGATATGCAAATGAGACCCTTGACATAATAATTGGTAATTGAATATATATTTTTCATTCCACACAGCTGTGAAGGGAAAAGGGGGAAATGGGAGGTGTGGGGAGGCAGAAATGTTCCTAAGTGGCTTGGGATTGTGCACTTATCTTCTCATACAATACGGAAATTTAATGAGAGCTTGAAATTTCATATTAAAATCACTACAAGCCCACTTATTTTTGGAGTAAATGGCTGAAAAGTAGATGATTTGCATTTGTAAAACAAGGCAATGGGAGGAGAAAACACACCAATCGACCATAACATTTAGAGACAAATGTTCCACCTACATTGTTTTGTAAGTCTTAAGGGTGTTTTGTCTGTAAATGAGAGGCTGAAATGTAAATGTGTGTGTGATTATGTGTGTGATCAGGTGTATCTTGTACCTGAGAGGCCAGCCTCCTCATTGCTTCTTCCTGACGTCGCCTCATCTCAGGGGTCCCAGGACAGCTGCCTCCTCCCAGGGTGCCATGCGTGGGCTGAGGCTGGGTGAGAGGGAGTCCCTCTCCATCTGGACACAAGACAACACAATGCGCTCAGGCACAGCTCGAACATGTGTCACATTCATGTGATCTTTTTTACTCAGTTATTCTCAAAACAAAGGCTGAACTGACAACACAACACTAAATACACATGGAAATCATGTGTAGGAATGAGTGGATGCCTACGTTTGGGTGAGGCCTGTGGGCTGTCGGAGGCGATCTGCCTCATGCGGGTGCCATGGCAGCTGAGCGCCACCAGGCGAGAGATGATGGCGGTCTTGCCGAACCCGATGTTGCCGACCACCACCACACCGTGATTGGTGCTGGCGTTGGGACTGTTTAGGTGGGCGTCGATCTCCTGGAAGAGCCACTCGCGGCCCGTGAAGACAGAGTCCATGGTGATGCTGGGGACCTCAAACAGCAGAGGTTTGAGGGCGATGTCTTGAGGCCGATAGGGTGCAAAACGCACTGCCCGGTCAGGGAAATAGAAAAGTGATTAGTAGTATCACAGTTATAAGCCACATTTATGCACTTACATTCATGTTTTGCAATTACACTTAGCTGAAATATAGAAAACACTGACATGCCAACAAACATACCATACATGGTAACGAAATGCAGCCACAAAAAACATCCACATATCTTTGCAAAACAATTATATAATTCTTTTTTCATGTAAATATATAAACCATATATATCAATATTTGTGTTTTCTAAAAGGAGATGTTGAAAAGTTTCAATTTCATGTTGCTGCTCTAGGAAATTCACTATTGATTTGATCTTTTATACATTTACCTACAATAAAACAAACGTATTTATGTTGATTTTAAGGTTAGAAATAACTTAATCTAATCTATAACTATACACAATGAAGTAAAACGATGACATTCATGTTATTTCGAATTAAAGATTGACATTACTATTTAAAAAAATAACCTGCATCCTCTGAAATCAAATATTTACTTATGAGTCAATGATACAAAAGTGAAAGATATATTACTGTGCTTGAGAGAGAGAGATATCACAGAGCCTGGTGTAGGTTAAGGTTAAATTTGATTAGTTTTGGAAAATAAAGTGTGTTCACCATGTAAACTAAAGATAAAGTAGGAATAATAAAGTTTATGTGATGAGAAAATCTAGCTTCAAAGATACTGTAACTGTTTTCAGTTTGTACTTGTATTATTAACATTATTTTCTTTGATTCTCCCTACACGTTTATTGCTAGTCTATATTTCATAACAAAACAATTAAAATTGAGTGTGCTTTGTGCCCATTCCGTTGCAAAAGAAAATCTGGAGAAAGTCAAGGGAACGACTACTTTAACAGCCACTGCCGACTGTTGATTCTCACTCACTAGGGGGAGTCATTAAACTAAAGTCCTCCAGAGGTTGGGCATCTTTTCAGCAGAACATATGGACCATTAAAGACTAATGAGGGTAAAATGAATCTGGTATGAACTTCTGAAGCTGTGTGATAAATTCAGTGTAAAATTTAGTCTGCTGCTTCTGGGTGTCATCTCCTGGGTCTCATCTTTTAAACTGATCTGAGCTTTGAGGATAAATATACGCTCTTTTCTATCTGGCGTGTCATTTCTTTAAATGTTAGATCAGCATCTGGTAATTATGCCTGATTTCAAATGTGAGTCGCACGTGAATAAAACAAACATTTTTCTGGCAAGTGTATGTGTGTGTGTGTGTGTGCCACTTGACTAGGCCGCTTTGACTTGTAAAGCTCTAGCCAGCAAACAGGGCGACTGTGAGCAGAACGTGCTGCTTGATGCAACAAATGAAAATAAAAGTAACTTACGTGACTGGGATTGCCAGGCATGGGTGTTATTAGCGGAAGCTGAGACGAACAGCAAGCAAAAGACAGAGAGAAAGAGAGAGAGAGAGAGAAAGAATGACAGAGCGAAAGCAGAAACAGAGTAACGAGAGAGGGAAGAAAGAAAAGGCAGTGAGGACAGGAATGGCAGCAGTGTGTCAGAGCACAGGGCAAGGTGTAGCTCAATGAAAAAAAACAAAAAACAAAGAGGAAGCAGCAATAGCATCAGCACATTGTGATGTCAGAAATATGGGGAACCACCAGACTGGGGTCGATCAGTAATTGAAACCCTTTGAATCACATTGAACGTATTCCTCAGCGTGTCTGCAGGGGAGGTTGGGAAAGATTTGCACTTTTGGGAGAGTCTAATTGGTTCCATTGCGCCCGGGAAGATCAATCAATCCCCATAAAAGTAATTGAATCCAGTACTAGTCGTAAGTTGACCCAGGGATGGGAGACTCCGAACCTCAACTCCACAGTCTATTGTGTGCTAAAATTAGTCATAAATTCACATAAAAGCAATCTACCTGAGTACAAGACAAATCCCAAATGTGGAGCTAGTTACAGAAAACCACAAACAAACTGCAAAATTGCATGTTCACCTCTTTTCGTCTTTCTTTTGGTTCCCTTACTGAGGTTAAATCTGATCAGATTCTTGCAGCGAGCTGTGAGAAATCGCCGCTGGTCAGATGATAGCTGGTGCAGTAGTTCATTTCACACTCTGCAGCATACTAGCAATAAGCACTCTGTGAGTCTGAGCTGTAGGAATTATGTATCATACATTAGACTGGTAGGATAAGATGGTGAGAGTGTGCAGAATTTTTATGTGTTGGCACAAATGTCTTTCCTGCGCGCAGGTACGATACAGAAAAATAGATCAGAGGGTGCAGGGAGGGAGTGAGTGTTGCATTAGAGCTGTATGTCTTCTTGTAAATGACTCCAGTGTGCTGATTTTAGAGCAGGGCTTCATAACATAATGAGCTGATATTGCTCTTAATGTATTCTTTTACCACACATCATCCCAAAGTGCTGTTGCAAGCATGACTCTTTTCCAGGAATGCTAATTATAATAGCACAATGAGAAGAAATGCGATGATCACGCTGAGAATATCCTGACTTATACAATCAGCAGAAAGTACAAACAGATATACATGAAAGTAGGTGAAAAGCTGTTCTGGGTTTTAACTGAGCGCACAGCCAGCACTGCATTTTACTGCACTGAGCTCTGTGCCAGCTGCAGCCCAATGTAATAAAAGACATTTCATCCATATTCCCCGGTCAGATTATTTTAGTGCCAACTCAACAAACACACACACACATATAAACACACACAGTGAGAGAGAGACCGACTCCACTGTTATGTCTATAATTCCCAATCTGATGTAATATTCCTCCAGTTGGGTGTCATGTTGTGAAAGAATGGACCTGATGCAACTCTGGTGATGGGAAATGCAAAAAAAAAAAAACCTACCCGATGCCGCCATGTATAATACCACAAGCCGCTAAAACTAAGAGGCTAAATACCCAAAGCTACTCTGTTTTAAGTGGCACTAATTCAATTATCTTGAGGGCGACTGAATGCCAAACGTGCCTGTAAAGCTTCTTCCGTCCTCACGGAATTACTAAATACACACTTGCACTATTGGGCACCATCCTCCAAATGGCACAAACGATTACACCTCTTGTGCATTAAGTCGTGCAGCCACTACTGCTCCACTGTGTCAGGTATTCCAGGAAAACATGGTAGCCATGTTGTGAACGGGGGCTGAGGGAGTTGTTTCCAGGATGGTGAAAGCAAATGTGTGTGTGTGTGTGTGTGTGTGTGTGTGTGTGTGTGTGTGTGAGGGATGGATGGATGGCAGTTGCTCATAATCCTGCCCATAACACTCCCCCTCAGGCGACGTTGAGCAAGGTATCACTCCACCCTCCCCCTCCTGCCACCCCTCCCTCCTCTACCACCAACCCTCCATGGCCAGACGGAGCGAGAGTCTCAGACGTTTTAATTATTCACCAGGTGAGGATGACTCACGGTGGCTGAACAGCCTTGAGAAGGAGGAAGAAGAAGAGGAGGAGGAGGAGGAGGAGGAAGACGAGATGCAGAGGAGGAGAGGAGTACAGCATGGGAAGTGGAGGACGGGGGGGATGCGAAGAAAAGGGGAGGAGAAGAGGAGAGCGGAGTTGGCACAGAGGTGGAAGAAGAGAGGAAATGATGGGAGGAGGAGGAGAAACAGTCTAGATGATCAGTCTGGTCTCGCTGTGAGGGGACTGGGGAGTGCGGCGGTGGGTTATCTTAGGTCAGGTGAAAGACATTTCTTACGGCTGATGTGGGAGTTTGTGGATGTGTGAGTTTGTCCGAGGATTGTTTCTCTTTTTTGTTCCTTTTCTGCTGTCTGGCTTCTCAGACACGCAGTTAAAATTCCAGACATTTCTTCTAACACTGGATGTACAGCTACAGTATTCAAC
The DNA here is from genome assembly GCF_001640805.2 of Lates calcarifer. Taxonomy (NCBI): domain Eukaryota; kingdom Metazoa; phylum Chordata; class Actinopteri; family Centropomidae; genus Lates; species Lates calcarifer. Next base: position 4,866,121 of record NC_066855.1, on the reverse strand, counting down.
AGCAACAGGAGCTTACATAATTTCTGTTTTAAAAAATCTTATGTAATTTGCACAGTGGACTTAGAACATCATAATAAACCTGACTGTGCCTATGGCTAATACATTTGTTCTGGAAATATACGCTAATCTTGTGCCTGCAAAGTTTCATTTAACCTATACTATTATCTTACTGGGATACTATTTACTGACTTACAACAGAGAAAAGTTATGTCAATATGTTATATAAGGAGCAAAGCCTGCAACAAAACTCTAAGACAGACCTACATATTATACCTCAAACAATGAAAAGTTATTTATCAGATTAAGATAACAGGAAGCAGATTAAGGCACTAGTATCAAACAAAGAGAACAGTAGTACAGATGGAGACTAGATAATCACCTGAAACTTGTCACTGTTGTTTTGTTGCAAACATGTTTGTGCACCATCATCAAATCTCGACTGTTCTGCCTCGACGAAGACGGCAATAGGGGCCTTTTTTAGTCTGTGTTGGCTATAAATATGTGTTTACTATAAACCTATATACGTGCTTTATTTCTAATTAATGTAGATCTGCAGCATCCAACAATATTCAGAGGGCCGGTGTTGTTCTGCATTTTCCTATTGTCAAAGAAAAAAAAAGACCAACCAACAATAATCAGTTAGTTAGTCTGTCCTTCAATATTTTCACCTGTGATTTCCAAGTCCACTGGTTACTGCTGAAGGATGTGCAGTAAATCATTCAAAAAGAAATGGTCACAAATAAAGCCTGTAGTTTCATTAAAAAAATTGAAAAAATAAAAAAGCTCTATAATTTCCTAAAAACAGCTGGGCACTGTAGCTTTTCACAAACCTTGCTTAAACAGAGTAAATACTGCATTTTCAACTGTGGATTCACACACATTTTGCGTCTCTAGTGAGTATTTATGGCAGCAGGACAGTGCCGAGGTTCATCGACAAAAATGAAGTTCTAAACTCTATCTGGCTTTGGATACGCAGACAGTACTTGTTAGCAGGATCAATTCATTTTTGGTCTTGGAATTTTTATGAGATTTGTTGACAAAAAGAAAAATATTGCATATAAGCAGACTTATAATTTAAATGTCTAATCAATTACAGTGCTTGAATGAATTTCTATGACTTATTATTTATATTTCACCCCTGTCAGGGAGGATATATGGGAGTAATAAAACCCCCCTAGACTGGAAAATATTTTTAACAGCCAAAAGCTACAACCATCAGCTAACACAAGGCCTGTTTTGTATATGTGAGCAGAGGTAGAGAGACAGCGAGGGGAGGGAGGGAGGAGGGACAGAGAGCGACAAAGACAAAGAGAGGGAAAGTAAAGATAAACGAAGGAGAAAATGTGCCGGCAGTGTACAGTTATGTGAGAGAGTTTGCGGTGAATAGATAAGGTGGGTGGTAAATCTTAGAGGTAGGCAGGCAGGAGCACAAGAAGGTCCATTACAGTCTGACTCACTCTCCTCAAAACAGCAGCACACAGCCGGCATCAAAAGAGGCTTCGACCAAACCAACCAGGGAGAGAGAGAGAGAGAGAGAGAGAGAGAGAGGAGAGAGAGAGAGAGAGAGAGAGAGAGAGAGAGAGAGAGAGAGAGAGAGTATGCACCTATCAGCTGGTTACCACCTGACCAACACATAACCAGCAGTCTTCTCTAGCTCACCTGTAAATCTAATCACACAAGTCTCTCACCAACAAGCCTCCATCTATGACACACAATGAGGCTACCCATAATATGATAAATGCAAAAAACAGCTAATATATTACCTGATAATCCAAAATAATCATAAGCTACATCACATAATTGGTAATTATTGTCCATTTTTGAAAACAGATTCATCCATCTGTCATTTATTGTTATTTTTTTGTTAGGTTGATTGTTACCTACAGTACTTATCATTTAAAAGCATAAATGTCCTGGCAATCAGCAAATTACATTATGCAATATCTTGTGTGACACTGTACAATTTGGTGCAGAATGAAAGGCAATCAGTGCAGTTCATCCTCCTGAATATCTATAATGTATTTAATGGCAACACAGCCATTAGATATCGTGTGGACAATGCGCTGATAATGACGGTGGAGAGTGTCCACGATGGGAAAGCTTCTGGGGAGCGTGAATGTGGTCCATAAATTTGATTTTCATATTTGGTTGTGAAAAATCCCAAGTTCACAAAATCATGGCTCATCCCTCCCCTGAGGACACTAGCTATCTTGCTCAGGGACCATGTGATGTTGCAACCAACTACGTAACCAACTAATACTTTATTTGTTGATTCCCTACCTGAAAGTCTGTTACCTCAAATTTCAGGAATAAAGGCATTTGGAAGTTCATCGTCATATGATCTGCAGGGGAAAACCCCCATTCTTCAATTCACTCGCCTCCACGTCCTGTCTCCCTCAGTCTCATTTTCTGTCTCTCCTGGTGAAACAGCAGGAGCAGGGCACTCAGGGAGGCTCTGACACTGATCCGAGGAGGCAGGAAGCATGCTAAGACGCAGTCGGTTGGCTTGTAAACACACTTGGCTGCCCTTAGAGGAGGAAGGTTGAAACAAGTGGCTCTGGCAGTAACAGTGAAGCTTTGAGAGGAACTAGCCCTTGCCCACCCTCCTGTCTGTCTTTTCTCTCTTTCCCCGTGTTTATCTCCATCTCTCTCTCCCTACCTTTCTTCCTAACACTCTCTCACTCTGCATTTGTCTGCAGCTAGCTGCCCTCGGGCAGGGGAATCACATCGCGGCTCAGTCGAGCGCACTCTCAGCTAAGTGGGGTCTTAACAGGTGTTTAAAATACACAGGGACGCATATTTGTGTTCGCTTGGATGGCAGAGGGCTGCCATTACGGTGCTCATTACTGGCTAAGTGACAGAGGAAGAAGGGCGAAGGGACACATAATGTTGTGACATAAGGCCATTTGGCCATTTGGTGAGGAGGCTGAGGAGATTTGCTTGATCACGGAGGCACTTGCTGTGTGCTAGACTTGAACAGTGTGCAGTCAAGCGCATGCTGACTGTGAATGTTAAGCACTAAGACAAATTTTAGCCAAGCGGCGACACAACCTGACAAAACGCTCTTTGTGCGTTCCCTCTGTCTCTCTCACTCGTCTGGTTCACACACAAAAACACACACAAGGACACAACAGCTGACAACCTCCGGTGTCCACCACCAACAGCTCAGCATCATCACTGGTCTGATATGGACCATAGCTTATACAGTTCACTCAAGACATTTTGCGTCGGAAATGCACTGCAAACGTCAAATCAACCATCGCTGACTTTCATTTGAATTTTAAAAATAACTTGCTCGTCATGCAGCTTAGCCTTGCGCTGCTCAGCTGCTTTGTGTTGTTTGTGGATGAAACACAGAACAGTGTCCTATTGTTCTCTCCTGCACCGTGTCTGATGTGAAGCAACTGACTAATCATTGCCCAACCTGAGACAAAGCAGCACTTTGAAAACTCAAGTGAAAGTAAATGATGGTTGAATGCTTTGACTTCTGCAGTTCTTTTCACCTGCAAATGACTACACACAGGGTCACACTGAAGTCCTGTATGTCCACAGCCAGTATTTAGATTGAATTTATTATTTGTGGTATCCTGGTGACCTATAGTGCAGTCGAGGATCATTCTTGCATGTCATCCACCATAAAATACATTAGTCTATACTGACAATAAAAGTAGAGCCAGATAGGAAACAGGAAAGGTCCCGGTCTGAAACTGAACGAGGGGCACTATGCTAATCATATGGTATGTATCTTAACCACTAGGCTACCAGGACGCCCCTATCTGTTGATATTATAAGCTGTATCTTCTTCTTTATTATTCTACTACAACATGTCCTTTATATCTTGTGGTTTAAACAAGAGAATCACCTCTCTGTTATGTATTCATTTCTGTAATTGTGCAGATATATACACACTTATGCTAACATCAGTGACACAGAGACGTGGTCTGTCTCACGTGTAGCTCACATGGCAGAGACGCTGTGTCACACCACTCAGTGTGGGCAGCGTGGATGTACCTCACAGACTCAACAGCTTTCAGTGGGTATGAGATAAGGAGGAACTGTGGTTGTGTGTGTGTGTATGTATGTGTGTGTGTGTGTGTGTGTGTGGTGTGTGTGTGTGTGTGTGTGTGTGTGTGGTGTGTGTGTGCTCCGTTTAACTCCTGTTGCCTTCTTGCTCACCTCTCAGGTCCTGCCCGGAGCGACCCGGCCCGCAGGTGGTGCTCTGTCGGGGCATGCGCAGCGAGGTGCGTAATGGAGTGTGTCTCTGCTCATCCAGGTATGCCAGGTCCTCCAGGTGGGCTGAACTGGTAGCTGCAGTTGTGTGTTTATGTGTGTGACAGAGTGAGAGGAGAGAGAGAGAGGGAGACGGAGGGGAAACAAGGCAGGATGTTTCAAAAAAAGAGGACAAAAAAGAAAACCATTGTCAACATGTATGTACATTGAGAGACATGTACAGTAAACAAGGCCATAATACACACACACGCGCAAGAAGGTGGCAGCGATTGATGCCAGAGCCTGAGGCAGTTGTCAGGCTCCCGCTCTCATACGTGATAACTCCTACAGGATAGAGCAAGCCAGCCCTACATGGTTCTGTCCTAAAATTCCCTCCTCTCAGTGTCTGTCACGCGGCACGGAGGCAGATGCCATCCGACCCCTCTCAGGATTAATTAGCTCAGCAGACAAATGTCTTATTCATGGAGTGAGTGCCGTCTGACGCTGGCTGCTGAATGTTCACACCATGCTGTGTCTATGGGGCCAACGCGCAAAACCAGTGAATGTCGAATGAGATTAGACATCACCGTTGTGAGTAAGCAACGGACTTGATTCTCCATCACACCTGAACCTCGCAGTTCAGTCAGAGGTGAGGGGAAGCGAAAGGAATGAAACTCTTGTAAAGAATAAAGTCCAAGATAACAGTCTAAACCATCTGCAGAAGCAGGAATCATTTGGGTTATCTCTTATAAAACAAGGCCAACAAGTGCTTTGACAGGAAAGCAAAAGAATAAAGACACAAACTAGTATTTTGTTGGGTCTAGAAAAAACTATCTGGGCAATGTTATTTAAGGAATAATACTATTCTATTTCAACTTGGGTCTGATTTTCATAGCTTTTCCATCAGTTATGACAACACTTTACTCACTGTAGTCACTTCTGAGATCTGGGAAGACAGCAATGTCACCACTACAGAGTCCGATGGGGCAAGAAACACAAGCAGTCAGATAAACAGACAGATTTTAAACAAGCCAACCGTTACCTTTATTTGGAGGTAAAGCCCAAAGTGAGTGCGCCTGAAATGTCAGTAATAATGCCTCAAAGCTCGGGGAACCAGGAAGTCGGTCTGTAAACTGTGATAGATGTTTACAACAGTCAGTCTGGGTAATAATTATAATTTACAATTTGCCATCATTTTCTCTCCCAAATAAATCAGACTCTGAGGTTTGTTTAAGCGCTGTGTGATCTTCTGGCTGCTTGTGTTTCTTGCCCCATTTGACTAATGTGTTCCCAGATCTCAGCAATTACCTTGGAGAGTACAATGTTTTTATGGTCGACGGAGCTGACGGACAAAGCTGGGAAAAAGTAAAATACAAGTATAGTAATAAGCTGAGTATATTATTCACTATTAATAATTTAAGAAAAAAAAAGTATATATTTCTGGTAGTAAGGCCAAATCAAAATCTTTTCTTTAACACTATACCTGAAATACTCTGAGGTGCTGAGATCCCAAGTCAAAGTTATGGAGTTGGATGTGACGGGCAATGCATGCTTCTTCTCAGTGATATCCTCAGTCCAAAAAGTGAGGCACAATAATCCCCCCAAGAAGCAGGCACTGCCCTTGGTTCAAAGAGTAGCTCCTGTGTCGCTGGAGTTAAGCATAGTGTAGTACTAAGCATGTATCTCATTGCCCGTGTGTGTGTGATTGTCTGAGTCACCCCAGCCATGGACCCAAAAATGAGCCACATGGGTTTCCCAAAATGGAGGGAAAATGGCAGCTGAGAATGCTGGAGGCTTGGCCCTGATGGGAATGGGGGGTGCTGGTCATCCAACTGGGCTAAAAGTGGAGACAGTGGAGGCATTAATCTGCTGCTAAACCAAGGGAGAATGACTCAGGGCTACTGGGCTGAAAAGTTTCCTTTTCTTCTCTTCCCTTTCAGCTGTGTTTGAATGTGAGGACTCAAATCTGTGTGCTCATCATCTCTATCTGCAATGCAGCAGGCTGCTGGGGATCACATTCACAGTTCCTGTGCCAATGCGCTAAGACTGCACGCATAGTGAAGAGAAATAAAAAGGAAAGAAAACACAGTACGGGAGAAGGAGAGCGAGTGGACAGAGTAAGAAAAATAAAGTGAGACAAAGTCTAACTGTGCAGCAGAAAGCTCAGCTGCTTTGGGCAATGACAGCCACATCAGACACTTCCTGTTTTAAGGAGTGACTGATCCATGATCGCATGCGTGCACGCGCACACGGACACGCACGCACACACACACACACACACACAAAGACCAGCTGGGCTGCCGTCCAGAGCCAGTCACAGTATCAGCCGGGGAGCCGACTAGTCATCTCAGATATGAGGTGGATGCTGGTGCTCTAAACGCTTCAGCATTCTTCTCACATCTACCCGAGAGATAACCTGAGATAATAAATAATGGAGGTCCTGGTATTTAAACAATAATATTTCCGGGTATTACACCAAGTATATAAGCAGAGGCGGGACCAGGAACAAAAAGGAAATCAGGAAAAGATGATAGAAAAGGAAATCAATGACACTTGTCCGCCCCCCAAAGTGAAAAATATCATCTCAGGTGAGCAGTTATCTTAATTTAGTGAATTCAGAGACGACAGGGTGAAAATCTCAGAGTGTCTTTTATATCCTTTAAGTCTTTGTATGAGTAGAGAGGAATCCCACAATCCCCAGGCAGTTACATAAGCTGGTGCATATAGATCCTCCAACATTACAATATCTTAAAGGGTCAGTTTACCCAAATTACACCCTCCCTCACTATCAGTGGTATTTTGACATTTAGTAGTTCAAGTATTTGCAGAGGCTGAGATATCAGTGTCTGATATTTGTAATACAATGGAGGAGTACTGAACTTCTCTGCCACAGAAAGGGTCCCTACGAAAGCTATTAAAAGAGAGATTTATGGATTATCCACTGTACAAAGTGCTGGAAAGACAGGTTTTCTCATAACAGTGAACATCGTAAAATCCAGATTTTCTGTTTATCTGTGTCAGGAGCAAAACACTCAGATGGATATCTCAAAACCTAGACAAATAAAACCATAACTGTTTACATAGCTAGACACGACTAGAATTTTGTTTTTTATTTGGGCGAAACAACCCTTTAAACGCAGCCAGTTTACAGCTCAGTACTGATGGTTGTGTTTGGAGTTGGCCTGGCTCATAATGTAATCACATCTCAACCAAGTGTTAATGCAATCTGTGTAGCATGACCATATGCTTAATAAAAAAAACTGCCCTGTGAGTAAAAACCTCTGCCTCTGACTGCAAGCGTCAGCAACCCCAGGAAAAACTATAAATTTTCCCCTGCAAAAAGTGATTAAACGGCTTATAAGTCAGGATACCTACTCAATATTACTTTTTAAGTCATCTTCCACGATTTCCCTAACTTAAACATTACATACATCTCTGGAGTACCCCTTTCTATTTCCATTTTTTAGGGATAATAGAACTATATAAGCCAGGTGAGCCTCTGCTCTTCTTGTACTTACTTGTTCACAATTTTTCACTGAATAAAAAAAATCTAATTCCTGATGGGCAATAAAGATTCATTTTTAAATTCTAGCACTATGAAGGCAGAGAGAAAAGAAATACTCTGTCTTGGTTACTGCTTCCTCCATATCCATCTTCAGCTCTACCAACGCACTGCCTTCATTAGGTAATAGAGTAGCCCCCCTCCCTGCTCGTTTTCCTCCCCAGTCGCCTTCTGCTCTCGCTCCATATCTTTCTCCCTCTCCCTCTCTCCCTCTCTCTCTCTCTCTCTCTGCACATCAAAGTGAGTCTCTCTGTCACTCTGGGGGATAGAAACGGTTAATGCCTGGGGCTTTGATGTTCCACTGCTGTGTGAGCCCAGCCAATCCTCAGCCTGTGCTTGCCTCCCATCCCTACATCATCTAATAATTCTTTGTGGAGGAGAGAGAGAGAGAGAGAGAGAGATTATGAAACTCTCTTTCACTCCTCTTCCACATATATCCATCTCCTTCTACTCAATATGGAATTCCTGTTCCTGACAAATACAAATACTGTCAGAAAAATCATCTTTTTCTTTTCTTTTTTTTGTAAATCGTTCTCTTGCTGCCTCTCCCTCTCCCTCTTTATTTTATTTTTTGCATCATCTGCAGCTTATAGTATGTCTTTCTCCAGCTCACTCACTCTCCTTTGAAGGTCTGGGTATTGAGGGGCGGAGATGAGATCGAGGGTGAGTCTCTAAACCCGGCAGAGTCGCTGCGCTGCCAGACAGCAGTGTCAAACAGAAGAACATGACCAGCATAAAGAGAGGGTCGTAGCTGCAGCGACGGGCCTTGTCTGGCATATTACAGTGTTTAGTGAAATATATATGCACGACTACAGTATGTGCACACACACTTTTTTCCAGTGGGAGTGGGAGAAGTGCATAATAGAGCTCATCGTCTGTAACAGCCTCTCTGATGATGAGAACAATAATACAATCAGGCCCATTAGGACTGCCTCAGTGTTATGAAACTGACATTTTTCCTGATATATTTACTGTTACTTTTGGGAGCGTTTTTGAGGCAGCTGCGGCCTACAATAACAAACACACATCAATGAGACCTCTGTCAGCAATACAAATGCCAGCTTTCCTATGTGATATTCTTCCAGCCGCAGTACGTTCTTCTGCTGAAGCTGTTTTTTTCCCCCCCAGACTGTATTATTCTGCTCTGTGGTTTTCATAGTTTAACAAAATACCACCGCGGATTTGCAGCTACCCCCAAAATTTCAACATAACCCCATGAAATTTAGAAAACAAGAGCTGTTTCCTCAGTAAATAATTAAAAACATGCTATAAAAAATTACAACAAACTGAATCAAATCAAACCACAACTGAGCTCTTTCCGAGACCACTTTCAGATTTTAGGAAGTTTAAGCTGATTTATCCCAGATTTGCAGGAGAAAATGTGGTCTGGAGCTTTGGGATCTGTGCTAATGTTTGTTCACAGAATATCCGGTAATATGAGCAGTTTGCAGATTAAATGTTTGCCTCCTGACATCCTAATAATTTACAAAAATATGCGATATTTGTAGGTAGAAATCTGAACGGTTATATCACTGCTAATCGCAAATGGGAGACAAGGAAAGGAGGGGGATTTTAATGTAGTGTCTGGAATGAAACAAAAGGGTACATGGGTTCTTTTGCCTCTCAGCATCTAAAAATAATCTATCAGCCTTATATGGCACACTTGTTGGTTCTTGCCCATAAACATTTTAACCCTGCAAAAGTCACTGTGCGTGAGGTTCGACTTGCTCTTCCAAAATACAAATATATTCCTCTGCTCTTTCCAAAAGTGTTTCATTGTTGCATTTGTGATCACGAGAGTAACACAAACGGACACAGTAGAATTCAAAGGGAGGGATCACAGTTCATCTGGGAAGAAAACAGGCAAGGAGAGAAAGCTTGAAAGGAGTGAAGAGGGAGCACTAAAGGAGTCAGAAATAGGGTGTAACATGACTGAACACGAGCAGTTCAATCCAATTTTGCCAGAAAAAGTACTCCATCTTGGCAGAATTTGTATACTGCATGCCCATGCACTGGAAAATAACCTTATTCCTGGCTCCCCAGACAAACTGTTGCATCCTTTTCTACTTTCGTGGGAGAGGGAGGGAGAGAGGAAGGGACTCACCAGCCACAGAGTTAGGGCGGGGCATGAGGTACAGAGGGATGGAGTGGGCAGAGTGGGAGGACATGCTCTCCAGGTTGCGCTCAGGGATTTTGTTGAGGCTGTAGGTGGAGGCTGTCATGTTTTCATCCACCCTGTACAGGAACGAATCCATGCCTGATTTCTGGGACTGCCACAGTTTGAGGTTCGCCCGGGAGCCCTCGCCGTATTTGCCGCCTCGCTCCATGTTCTCGGAATAGCTGGTCAGAGTGGCTGCAACAGAAAGAACGACACCGTCTTTATACACAACCGTAACACTGAACTCTCCTCCCATCACCTTACCCAACCCATCTGCTTTTACACCCTGTTTACTGTCATTCTGGATCAGTCTGGGGTTTGTTGATGTGCTGCTTCCCTCATCAAACTGCAGGCGTTCACCATTGTTGCCAGGAAACAATGAATGCACCTGTCTTTGACATAACGCGAAGAGCTTCATTTCAGTGAGCATCTTATCTCTCCTGTTCTTTCGCTAACAATCTGGGAAAGCCGCAGCTGATGTCAACATGACATGAGCACTTGAGTCATCTTCCATTGGGGGTACAGACTACTTGAAACTGATCACAGACCTAGTGGAGTGGAGTCAGGTACGGTTTTTGGTTCTCACCCAGGTTTGAAAAAAACTAATTTAAAAAAAGAAAAAAAACATTTAGCTTCACAATTATAGACACAAGATTTCAACTAAACAATGGCTCTCAGGTGTGGTCCGACTGACTGTCACACACTTTTATCCGTCAGGAATCCCAGACTTTGGAGCTGCCTGCTTAAGCAGGTTGACCACTTAGTGATTAAGATTTGTAAGCATGAATACAGGGTTCAAATGATGTAAATTAGATATGATAAAGTTAACATATTATTAAAAACACCTAAAAGTGTCATGTTCTTCAAGGCAGTTTGTGTCTGGTGATAGTCCTTTATCTTCCTTATTGTTAACAAATCACATGAAAAACCAACAAGCAACTGATCTCACTAACAGAAATTCACTGGAGCACCAAATGTGTATTAATCAGCGGCTGAACACAGTCCCCTGCGAATAAAATGTTTACTCCTGTTTGAGTAATGTTTGCTAAAAACAACAGTGGGTGCCACAGAGTCAGAAAGCATTGAGAAATGGAGTAAAACACTGCAGCTTTTGGTCTTTTCAGGAGAGATAACACCAGTCTTATCCTTTACAACTCTGTATCTTTACACGAAAGCATTCTTGGGTGTGTGCAGATCTCACCGATAATCCCGCTGTCCCTGCTCTCCAGTGTTGAGGTGGGACTGGTGACAGAACCGTAGGCACAGTCCTTGTTGCCGGCCTGGCCAGGCATGGCCGGGGGGAGGGTGGAGCAGGGGCTGCCTGCAGGGGGGGAGGCAGTGCTGCTGGTCAGGGTGGAGCACGGGCTGATCCTCTGGTTCTGGCCCTGGGACGGACAGACAGAAAGACAGACAGACAACTGATTTTTAAAAGCTTTGTTTGGTTCCAGCAGCTCAATTAGTACACATGGGTATAAATGGCAAAGTACAATGTTTGAACTTTTAATGTCTGAGTCATACACAAAGGAAAATGTCACTTCAATATTGCTTTTTTCAAAAGCTCAGCCCCCCTGCTGCCTTCACCACATGTACTCAGTCTTTCTTAGGACTGCATCACCCCCCCCACACACACACACACAAACCCCATAATCATCATAATATCTAATAATTTGTGGCATTTTTATGAAATACATATTTCAAAGAGCTTCACATATTAGACAACGCTATACAGCTTAAGAAAAACACAAACGCGCCGTATATTTACAGTCACCGTTACGCTCAACAACTACTAAGACCACCTGTAATACCTACAGTCACTTTACAAATGGACCTTGAAGCACAGTTTACTGCAGCTGACGAATATTGCCACAACAAACTAAATGCCTGAGAGCTGGAATACATATCAGGGATGTGACCCAGAGCATGTAAATGCAGGAAAACAGTCATTTCCCTTTTCAGCAACAAAAGGGAGTGGCATTTCCAAAATCAGATTCTGTACAGTGTGCAAAGCCATAAATCTTTGTTGTGTGAAAATATCGTTTTAACATAAATAGAACTTAGAACTCTTGACTGCCATGACTACAGTTAAGGTTAAAAAAAGAACTCCCATATGGTGAATACATGCTCTTTGCAGTCCCAGCATTGTTCTGGAACCCTGCAGTGACCCTCTTCTGCGTCGGCTCAGGTTAGGAGACAAGAGACCACAGGGGACAAAATAAAAACACTCTGCTGCGTCTAATCTGCTGCTGCGAACACCCACAGATGCACTCTCACACAAAACACACAGGCACACATACCAAAAAGGAACGTGCATGATACATACAAAGGCGCGAGAAAAACGGGGACTCCACGTGATTAAGTGTGTGTATCAGACACCGAAACACACAAACACGTGGAGGTTTCGCCTTAACGGTGCTGTTGATGAGTTCAGGTCAACACCGAGGTGAACACACACTGAGAACAGGAGGGGGGTGAGGACGTGCTCGGGGCAAAATCTAGTCTGGTTTAATCTGCTGGAGGAAGACTGAAGGGACACACTAGGCTAATACACACACCCACACATGTTTACAGACAGGAGTAGGGCTGGAACTAATGATTATTTTCATCATTGATTGATCTGTCAATTATCTGTTGGGGCGTCTGCACCTCAGAAGATAGAACAGGTTGTCAATTAATCACAGGGTTAGTAGGTTGATGCCCAGCTCCTCCTGTCCTCATGTCAAAGTGTCCTTGAGCAAGACACCAATCCCCAATTGATCCTGACTGGCAAAGCCAACATGTCTCCACTGTCATTAATGTGTACATGTGTGTGTGTGTGTGTGTGTGTGTGTGGGTGGGTGAATTGAGGAGGAACAGTGTGAAGTTCTTCAGTATAAATAGCACTGCATTAATACAATTCGTTTACTTTTTATTTTTGCGAATAATTCTGATCAATCATTTGATCATTTCATCAATAAAATTCCAGAAAATAATAAGAAAAAATTCTTAAGTCACGTCTGACATGACAGACAGAAGAATAAATATAGCCCCACTCTGTGAGGCTATATGTGAATATATCTGACCAAAATTTCACGGCAGTCCATCCAATAGTGTCTAAACCAAAGACATGATTGATCATCCTTAAAGCCTGGCTACAAGCAAAGCTAAAAATGATAAATGTCAAACAAAACTGCCAATAATCAAAAATCCAAACTGTTTTTCTCCTTTGTATTGATTGGCCAATCGATTAGCAATTTCCTGTTTCAGCACTAATAACAATTAAAATTCATATGACACAGCACACAACAAAGCAACTCGGACAACACATACAGTCCCTGACTGACACTGTCAGAGTGATGTTAATTTAACTATGTATTTATTTTGAAGGTCAGAGTTTACAGTGGTGTTGAACTGGACTGCATCATATTGAGAGTTGTCTCTATTGTTGTAAGCCCATTTAAAAACATGAGGGGGAAGAATATTAGAAACTCATTTTAATACAATGGATTCCAGTACAACACCACCACTGGCTACGACCTCAGTAATAAGCATGTAGTTGAATTAACAGCTCCCAGAGACAACAAAAACAAAAACATGCCATTAAAAGTTTTCTAACAGTCGAATATGTGGCTGAGTTGTTGTACTGGATTGGACTAGACTGTATAATATATCTAATAAAGTTACCAGGGAGTGTATGCTGCATAGTAGTAGTGGCTTAGCGGTCAAATTATAAGTGGTGACATCTGTAAACAGATCAACACAATGTACAATTTCTTCTAGCCCTTTGCAAAGTGTGTGTTTGTGTGTGTGACTGCGAAGCAGAAACAAGTCATCAGATTTGTTTGCTGCCCTCTGCTCTCTTCATGGGTGGGACCGCTCAAGTGTCATGTTTACAGGAGCCTGACCAAGACATAAAAATCAAACGCACACACGGAGGGATAAACCTTCAAAACCTCATGTGCGTCCGCAGCGACGCTGCAGCTCAATCTGCCGGGCTAATGAACCTCGCCTTGTGCAGGTCTGACCTTAAACACCGCACGGGAATTGGATTGAACTTGGAGCATTGCGCCTATTCAGGGAGCGAGAGCACGCGAGTATGAAAGGCAATTAACTGCACTCCCTGCGAGTTAAGGTCACCTTGTTCCATCAGCTGGAGAGGTCTCGCAGCAAAGACATCAGCTCTTGTAGGAATTTAACTATGTCAAATGGGATATGGTAGATAAGAGATGAAAAAAAGGAGTAGACCCTCAGCTTATGGCCACTGTTTCCCTTTTTAAGCAGGTTGATATCTGCCTCACTATTGGTTAACTACAGTGTAAAAAAGGCTAGTAACTCGGTTATGACAAACATTGAGAGAGTTTCAGTATTACTGGGGAATTAACAGTATTAGGTGGTGTGTGAGTCTACTGCTGTCCACTGAAAGCTAATAAATCCCAAGCAAATTTGAAAAATTACAGCAAAAGTCCACTCTCTTATTTGCTAACAGATAGTGTCTCAAGGCAATCCTTGTCTTTTTTTGGTGGTTAATGAATCAAAGAAAATTGCAATCTGTAGAACAGTATTTGGGGCAGATATGTGAAATAATAAGTTTCTACTGTGCGCACGATGCAACAGGGTGCTAGTATGAGTCACGTCTCTAAAAAGAGACGCTTGAATAAACCTCTCTCAATTTATACACCCCCACTGCTACAGCAGCGCTCACATCAAGCACAGGCAGGCCATCAGTCTAATCGCTTATCCACACTGCTTTAGTGCAAACCCATACCTCGGCCTGCCTGAAATGCTTCAGCAACAGGTTCGCCCCCACCCCCACCCCCCACCCCCCAATTCCCCGTCTCGCCCTCCCCCTTCTCTCCGCCGCAACTGTTTTTCTCCCTTGGTTTGAGAAAATTCGTACCCGTCAAATCAGGTTTAGGTAGAGAAACCAGGGCATCTGCTGCAGAGCTTAGAGCAGCAGGCTTGTGGTGCCAAGAGCTGTTTGTTGCACAACTGCCAAATTCACAAATAGAAAGGTTACGGTGCAGGAGAGAAACGTTAAGCCTAACCTGCCGCTTGTCAACTCAAGAAAACTTGGTTGCAGTGAGTAAAGTTTTAAGTACTTTGTAAAATAAATAATTAAGAGTATTTGTTATATAAAAATCTAATTAGACATGTAGATATCTGATGTTTGATGGAGAAGCGCTGATAAAGTCTGAATCCAACGCGCTGTGGTGTCTGGGGGCAATTTACAGACAAGCCTTTTGATCTGGCTACCCTGACTTCTAAACATCTGTCAAAACCGAGTGTAAACAAGGATATTATGAAGATAAATGTCAAAACAGATCGAATCAGACGATTACGTGTTTGTTCAAGTTCCCAAGCACAATCTCTCACAATAGAAATATGTTGAAATCATACACACGATAAGACAATTACAATAGGATAAAACATATCAATATCATGAAGGGTGATAAAAAATTAAACTAAAGGAAGCTGTTTTTTTTTTCTTACACCAATCCTTTATCTGAAGGATTACACAACCCTAGACAACATCTTCCTCTGATTGTAGTGTTGGAGCTGCAGTGTCAGAAAAAAAACCCTGCAGTCTGGGGGGGGGGGGTTTGTAAACAAAAGAGTTCTGTGAGAAAAGATTTTAAAAAAGAGAAACAAAAACTTATTTTCAAAGAAATTTAGAAAAAAAAAAGAGTCAGTCATGTCCTCAAAGCAGATTTGGCTCAGTTCATTAGCGAGACCATTACCTGTCTCGCCTCGGGTTCCTCCATGCTGTACTGGGTACCGGCTGGCCCCTCACTCACTTTGTCTCCCAGAAGGAAACCCAGGCGCGTCATCAATGTGTTGGCTGCCTCATCCACCGACGGAGGGGGGCCCAGCTCCTGGCTTGACTCCCCTGCAGAGGCAGAGAGACAGAAGGAGGAAGGAGGAGGGGAGGGAGAGGAGAGAAGACACAGAAGAGAGAAAGAATATGTGTCAGTGGTGGGCAGAAACAGAACAGCAGCTTATTTAGCCATTTTCACAGAAAAAATATCCTTTAAATTCCTCAGTTTTGTGCCCTCTTTACCTGGGAAATGCTAAACACACAGGGTATCTGCTACACTTGTTTTGCATAAACCACAGCAGTGACAACAGACCCGGACACAGGATACACAGCACCTGTGCTCAGGACAACGAAATGAAACACCCTACCTGAGTTTTGCCGTAGCTCAGAGCTGTGCATTACAGACACATTCCTCAGCTGCTGGATGTTTTTGGTTTAGGTGTCTTCTTACATAAACTCCAAAATCCCTTCAGCCACAACAAGAAGAATCCTTTCAAACTGTTTACAAAAACCCCTTTCCACGCTGGCTAACAAAAGCCTACTACACTGACGACAAGTCCTTCCGCACCACTCATCACCACTGCAGCTTGTGTGACGTAATGAGATACGCCCTTCACCTGTGTGTGTGTGTGTGTTAGAGAGAGAGAGAGCAACGGTGTGTGACTTTTCAAGACAAAGTGGGTGTGTATCCACCTCTTTATCCTGTTTACAGAGAGTACTGGCGCTAAAAAGAGAAAAGAAAACACCAGGGTGAGCCGGCTGCGTGATGATCAGATGATCAAAAACCACACACACAAACACACACATTCGTAGAGCTGAGGGATTTCAGTTGCTAACTTTGCACCAGGACCCAAAACAAAAAATCCCTTAATGACCTCATCTTTCCGCCCAGTTGCCTGGTTACTCTCTACCCATAACAAACCCTCATCGGTGGTGTCATGTTTTTCAATAATACCTGGCTATAATGCCCTAGAGGTGCCAACTGTATCAATTTCAATTCAATTTCACTCTATCCACTTGTGTGTCACTCTCGGAGCCGAAACTTTCAATAATCACTCTCTGCTGGTTGTAAAAAGAGTAACTACTGGCTAAATACAAACGGCCGTAACTGGATGTGTAAACCTCTGAATTGGCCCAGACATTAAAGACACTGAAGCCTACCACACGAGATATCTGTTGTTTAAATAAACAGCAGTGAGACAGACAGCTAGCGGCAGGGCCAGTTTTGTCTTTCTTCTCCTCTCCCCACTCGTTTTCCTGCAGGGCAGGTTGGACCAGACTGGCAGGTAGCTACGCTAAGTCCTGACTGACAACCATTAGACAGTCCCAGCTGCCACACCAACCTCTCTGAAGACAGACAGCTCGTCTAAAGCCTGTGGCCTCTCACTCGTCCACACAAAGACCTACAGACAGACAGGCAATCTAAAGCCCAGGCTCCCCTCTCCATTTGCTCATGGACGGACAGGCAGGGCACTGTCAGGATCCTCATTAGATTTACTCCGAGTTTCTCCGAGCAAGTGAAGGAAGACGAGCATCTTCTGAGGGAGGGGAAAGGCTTTGAAGCAAATGGGGATGACACGCTGCTGCGCTTGAGTAAAAACACACACAGCAGCAACCAATAATGAGGTAATCACAGCACACATTAGGTCCAAAACAGCTAATTACGTATGAGCCTTGATGAGATGGATATGGCTGCTCAGTAATGCAGCTGGATACACTTTATATGGAGCAGAATACATTTATGAGGGCCTCCAAGGTCACTGAATCCCAGAGCATCCCTTGAGGAAGAGTGCAGTAATGGAGAAGATGTAGGTAGATGGAATTACTGTTCCACCTCCTTACAGCTAATATAACAGGGGGCAGCTGAGATTCACAGCCATCAGTGGGAGAAAATTGCAGGCAAACAAAAGCAAAACCACTTGCCAATCTGAACCATATATATGTATTCTCTGTGTGTGTTAACTGCAGTGTGTGTACATGCCTGCGTGTCTGGACATGGAGGCAATGAATGGTTCCCAGTTGACAGACTGGTAGTAGTAAGCAGTGAATACATTAGCACTGATTAGTCAACTGCTCCTGGGGGGTTTGCGGCTGTGACCGTGATCAAACAGGGGCTCTGTCTCTCTTTGCCTCTGCGTGAGTGTTTGTCTGCGTCCCTTACCCTCATCTCTTTGTCTACCTACCTCACTGTCTGCTTGTATCATATCTGTTTTAGTTCCTGTCTCTCTCTCTCTGTTCCCTTTTTGTCGCCTTTTACTACTGCTTCTCTGTCGCAGCCAGCCGTTGGACAACCCTGCGCAGTGGCGAGCAGTTTGTGTGCGTTTCTTTTGATGTGGGAGCAAAATCTGTAATCTGGATGCTGGAGCCCACAGTCACTCCCTTGAGCTAAACATAGACTATCCCTGTCTACATCCTTAAACTGTCACACTCCTAAAAACAAAAACCTATAACACAGTCAAAAACATGGCTATGTGGACAACTATACTGTAATCATGGAGCTGCCAAATAAAATCAAAATCTAAATGTCTGATAGGGTGATATCAGAGCACTTCGTCAACATCATCTACATCTGTTTTTATACCTTCCTCTGAACGTAACCAATGCTAATGAGTTACTATTGAAGGGGAAACATACATTACAATCATGAATGTATTGATTTCTATGTGTTTAAAGCTGCACTTTTTGTTCTTTAAATACAGATTATGACAGTCACACTCGCGCTACCTCTTCCCAAAACCACTGAAGACAAACACCTAAATGTCTTCAAAGCTTCATGACAGCACTGAGAGGAACTTCAGGCGTTTCTCATCACAGTGACACCATGAGACCCTTAATGATCAAATATGAAAACTAATCTTAAAAAAAAAACACACACACATAAAACAATCTTATTTTTTCTGAACCAGCCTCCCCTTTCCCCAACACACACGCACTCACACACATACATCCACGCGCTCTCCTCTCCATTGGATTCCTGAGCTGCGAAGGAGACAGATGGTTGCCATAGCAACTATCTTTGCGCACAGCTAGGAATGTGTTTCTGTGCAAGCGCATCTGTTTCTCCCTGGCCGTCCACAGATCTGCCCTCACGCGCCGAGAGGAGGGAGAGGGAAGCATGTGTGCTGCAAGCAGGGGACTGGACAGGACAGGAGATGGTATTAATAGGCCTGGACTGCAGGTAAGATAACACAAGACTGTACGGTGGCTCCTGTTTCACCTATAAGTGGGAATTTTAACTTGGTCCACACAGAGCAAATACATATTAACCAAAAGTAACCCAACCACATTGCTAGAAAGACAAAGGCTCAAAGAGAAGAAGGCGACATACACCTCGATCAAAAGGTGAAAATTAATTTGCGGGTTGGCTGTTGACAGCTACAGGAAATGAAACAGAGGTAGATTCACACTTACTTTAGAGCTTCAGGTGAAAAGAAAAAAATGAATAACAACGAACATACAAGCATAGATAATGTTTGTGCGCACAGGCAAAGACATCACAGAGTAACCAGGGACCAGGGAGTGGAAGGCTGATCAAGAGATTAGAGGAGTGAATTTCACATTCCTCATGTGCACAGCCATGATCTTATCTACATAACAGCACTGCAATGTTTCAAACATGAAAGGATGCTAGGACACTAGGTCTGGGTTAAGAGTGGGTGATAGGATGATATTACATGTAGAGTATTTACCCATACCGTTAAGCAGTGAGCAGTATTGCATTATAGTTGTATTGGATACTTGATATGACAGGTATTTCATTTGCTACATCAACCAAAAACATGCATTAGCATTGTCATTTCATCCATATAGAGTTTTATATTTGATTTTTCAGAAAATTTACTGATTTTATGGTTTTCATCATAATCATTTCTGCAAGTTGGCTAATTTTAATATGTTTAGGTCATCCAACTGTTGAACTGTAAATCTTCGGGTCTTTTATTGCTATCAGCTTATCTTTTATATCTATAATATCATGTGTATTTTAATATGTTTTGGGTTTTTTGGAATGCTCTGTTAAATCTTGCCCTGTCTCGCAGAGTCCAGCTGAAATTAAACTGCATGTCTTTTTCCTTCTACAGTATAAATATCTGCTCTTTAAATCACATGCTCACACCAAAGGGGAGACATTTTTTGTTCAATGATGGACCCCCAGTCTTTGCATTAATTTGTTGATTCCATACAGCCAGTCAAATCACATTCTAAACAGCTTGCAAATGTCCCAGTAAATATCCATTTAAATTGTGGTCCTTGCTTTTAAACATCACTAACAGCACACTGTCTGTCCATGGCTTGTAAGCTACAGTACAAGTTTGTTTACTTTTTCTGTCACTCCCCTGCTGGTTGCTCAACCTGCCAGCTGCTGTTAGCGCTCCTCCAGCGACTGAGACGAAAAGGAACATTTCTGATATTTCCCCAAAAACCTTTTGTTTTTCTTTCACTTAAAAATATTTTAAAAACAACTACAGACAAGATAATTGAAATGATTCTTATTAATAATTAAAAAAAGGTGATTTCAGTTCAACTCAAAGTTAGCTACTGTATATTTTTAACATAAAACTTAGAGGTTAGAGGATTTTATCTGTACGATTCACACCTACTCTGGGTATTCACTGTACAAAGGTTGAGCTCTAACATCATTAGGAAAGCTTTCACTCCATAATGTAAGGAGGATGGCTGGTGGTGAATTTTTACGAGCTATCTCACAAAATATTCACAAACCATATTTATGACCTCACAAATTTCTTTGTAGGCCATAACAATCAGCTGGTACCTGACTTCCTTCCAGGCAACAGACAGTGTCAGCAGCAGAGTGTGGACTGGCATGCGATCAGATGTTTAAGTCACTGCCCTGCTGCTACTCATGCCAGGGAGCCCTTGTTAAGAGCTAAGATGTCCATCTGTCCACCTCGGAGGTGCGAGTCCTCACCCCCCTTCCCTGAAAACTCATCTCAGTGCTCCCGGTTCCTCTTCAGCTCAAGATGTTATTGCGCAGACGGAGAATTCCTGTCTGTAATCAACTGTTTTCCTGCCTCGATGGCATCAGAGATTACCATTTCAACCCTGAAATGTCACATCTGCAAGAGCTTGCAGCAGCTCATCACAACTGATTGAGGTTATTCCACAGTCTGTTTCACAGGACTGATGCAAAAAACAAAGCTAGGGTCAACAGTTTTAGCATCCATGAGATTTAACAGAAATCCAGGCGCTAGAGCTAGAGGGTTTATCCTAAGGTACTACATACTATTCAAGCTTATACAGAAAGAAGAAATGCTATAAAAAAATATATTCTAGTATGTTTCTATAGATAGATCACCTACTTAGAGCTCCCATTGAGCAGAGGCTCAGAAGCAGAGGCTGACAGACGGTGAAGGCCGGTAGCACTCTGTCAACCATTTTCCTCCTAAGTTAACGGTTAAGCCCTGAGACCCCCCCATCATGTATTTCCTTCATGTCTTCATCCAGCTCTGGGGTGCTGCGACATTGTCCTGCCCTGCTGAGAAGTCCGGACAGCCACCAGAGGTCGAGCAAACAAGACAGGTCAGGAAGCTTACACTGCGTTTCTCAGTAGTAACAGGAAGAGGAGAGGCGAGATGAGAAAGCAGATATACTAGAACCAAATCTCAGCAGAGCGCGATCCGTGAGTGACCCGCTTTACCGTCCCCCCCTGTGCGAGGAGGGGAGGGACAAGGGAGTTCGGGGGGGGGGTGTCTGATGGGGATAGATGGTGGGGTAGAGGGAAATCTAGACTGTCCGCAGGATTACAGAGCAACCGCCGACTGTGAACAGAAAACAGCGGCGGCACCAAAACAAGCTCTGCGTTCGCAAAGCAGAGCAGAGTGAGAAATCAGCAGGGTGGGGGGGTGGATTAGAGAGACAGAGAGGGAGGAGGAAATGAGGATGGACACTGTAGGCACCAGCAAAGCTATTTCATTAATGACCTTAGTGCTGCTTTCGTCTTTACAGCAGCCGGCACAGTAACTGGCAAACCGATAAATTTTCCCCCATCGCTTTCTGCGTCTCTCTTTCTCTCTCTCTCTCTCTTTCCCTCTCTCTCTCTGTTGCATTCACAGACGGGAACCAACATGCAAAAAGTAACACAACGAAATGAGGGATGAGCTGGCCAAAAACTTACCAGGGCAGTACGTGTCCAGGTCTGGATTCTTGGCAGTGGTGGAGGTGTGTGTAGGGGAGCCAAGCTCTGATTGTGGAATGCGAGGGCTCTCCACAAACTTTGCTTTCCGCAGAGGGGCTGGGAGCAGAAAGCATACACACATATAGAGAAGGAGACAACATGTACACACACACACAGAGACAGAAACACGCACACACACACGCAGATCAGGGAGATGGAAGAGGACAAGAAAGAGAGGAGCAACAGGGACAGGACAGAAAGGGAGGAAGACAGAGAGCTTATGAACTTGAAGCAGCACACTGATAAAATGAAGACATCCTTAAGGCTTCTGTTAGGCAGGTTTGTATTTGCTAAAGCATGAGTAAACAAGCAGCATGGGCTATTGGATACTGGGCTAGGGCAAACCAATACGCCAGAGGAACCTCAACACACCACTGAAATGTGAAAATATCACCACACTTCCTCTGTGAGGGCCTGCATTTAACGCACAAAGCAGCAAACAAGACGCACCTTTCCACTGAAAAGATGGAGCACACAAAATATGCTCGTCGTGTCTGTTTGCCTAATGTTTATCACACCAAGAATGCAAATGAGATCCATTTTTGGACTGTCCTCGCGCCTGACTCAAGCACAAAGTCTGGACATCAAATGAGTCCTTTTAACAAGAAGTTCAGAGAGAGAGAGAGAGAGAGAGAGAGAGAGAGGAGAGAGAGAGGAGAGAGAGAGAGAGAGAGAGGGAGGGAGAGCGAGCGTTGAAAGCCGGGGGTGGTGGCTGTGACACGATGTCTTTCTGGGTGCTTGGACTTGGCACAGGGATTCAGAGCACTGTTACCCAGGCCAGCTTATAGTATCATGAGTGCATATAGTACATTGCGGCAGCAGTAGCAGACACGGGACAGACATCCACTCCACACTGCAGAGGAGTCTTTATGCAGATGTTGTGCACACAGGAAGAGAAGCCAAGCAAAACTTTCCCATCCGTTCAGCGTAAAACCAGTGACTGTGTTAGAATCTTAATGCCACCATACTGCTTCCTACACCCAGTCTGTCTTTTAACATTTGATGACAAATATGAAAATGCCAAGCTTGCTTACACTGAAGATCTGGCTAGTACAGCAGAAAAATGAAAATAAATAAAAAAAATAAATCATCTACACAGGAATGACCACCTTGTCTATACTCATACAGCAGGAACCAGGACATGGAGTTGGACACAAGCCAAAGAAATTCAGCTCATATAAACTAAATCATGCCAACACTTCTGTTTAATCTAATATTTTTTCTTTTTGTACTTGTGGGGGTTTGGGATGGGCAGGAGCTAAGCACAGTTTGTTCTTAATTGACTAATCTGGTTAAATGAGGGTTTAAAATAGATTACGCACTGTATGCTGCAATGGTTAACCATTCGTTTATGGGTGAGTGCACATGTCTAAAGCCATCCTGTGCAGCAGCACTGTGCTGAACCAGAGTGGGGTGAGCAGGAAGTCATGAGCAGCAGATGAAACATATGTTCAAGAAACAGTGACTACAGAACAAGAACAGGCTCTTTACCACTTTTGTTTAAGCTTCATGTTACAGTTAATGCCAGTATAATGTACATGTGTGTGTGTGTGTGTGTCTATGTCTGTGTGGAGTGTGTGGACAAAATGGGTGGAGAGCTGTTATCCCTCTGTCTATATATTGTACTTCTTAATTAATGTGGAGACAGACAAACAGGATGCTCCTTTGTTCTGTGAAAAACACAAATAAATAAAAATATATGAATGGTATAAAAGGAAGTAAGAAGAAAGTACCAGGAGTTCATGCCTCCACTAAAGCTGCAAAAACCTCCAATCTTATTATTTTAAGAACAGATTTTAAAAAATCAATCTACATCTTTCCACATCTACATAAATTAGAGATACCATCACTATCAAAGCCCACTGTCTTCAAAATGACAACTTTTCAGGAAGACAGTTCTGCTTCATACTCAGTGACAATGATTGTTTGTTCCTCAAAACTGTACTTTAGTTGGTTTAAAGAGCTTTTATAATATATGTTAGTGGTAGCATATTTAATCTCATATAGGACCGTGTAATCCTTCATTTTATGTGAACAAGACTAAGAATCTACAACCATGTTGGCTGCTCTGAGAGTGCTAGTGACAACACTAACACGTTGATGTTAAACAGGTATAATGTTTACCATTGGCACTATATTAGTATAGTGTGTTAGCATGCTAACAGTTTCCAACTAGCGATAAGCACAAAGACGAGCTGAGGCTGATGGGAATGTCCTGAGTTTTGCAGATATTTGTCCTGTAAATCTGAACCTGAATCTCTGCACCAAATTACTTTGTAAAACATCCAATATTTGCTGAAATTTTTCCATCAGGACCCAAGTGGTGAACCAGCCAACCAAGCGACACTGCCATCTCTAGAGCCACACCAT